>NC_091186.1:6844389-7097727 GCF_040958095.1 Procambarus clarkii
TCCATCCCCCCATCCCACACCCTCCCCACTACCTCCATCCCCCCATCCCACACCCTCCCCACTACCTCCATTCCCCCATCCGTCACCCTCCCCACTACCACCATCCCCCCATCCCACACCCTCCCCACTACCTCCATCCCCCCATCCCACACCCTCCCCACTACCTCCATTCCCCCATCCGTCACCCTCCCCACTACCACCATCCCCCCATCCCACACCCTCCCCACTACCTCCATCCCCCATCCGTCACCCTCCCCACTACCACCATCCCCCCATCCCACACCCTCCCCACTACCTCCATCCCCCATCCGTCACCCTCCCCACTACCACCATCCCCCCATCCCACACCCTCCCCACTACCTCCATTCCCCCATCCGTCACCCTCCCCACTACCACCATCCCCCCATCCCACACCCTCCCCACTACCTCCATCTCCCATCCGTCACCCTCCCCACTACCACCATCCCCCCATCCCACACCCTCCCCACTACCTCCATCCCCCCATCCCACACCCTCCCCACTACCACCATCCCCCCATCCCACACCCTCCCCACTACCTCCATCCCCCCCATCCCACACCCTCCCCACTACCTCTATCCCCCCATCCCACACCCTCCCCACTACCTCCATTCCCCCATCCGTCACCCTCCCCACTACCACCATCCCCCCATCCCACACCCTCCCCACTACCTCCATCCCCCCCATCCCACACCCTCCCCACTACCTCTATCCCCCCATCCCACACCCTCCCCACTACCTCCATCCCCCCCATCCCACACCCTCCCCACTACCTCTATCCCCCCATCCCACACCCTCCCCACTACCTCCATTCCCCCATCCGTCACCCTCCCCACTACCACCATCCCCCCATCCCACACCCTCCCCACTACCTCCATCCCCCCCATCCGTCACCCTCCCCACTACCACCATCCCCCCATCCCACACCCTCCCCACTACCTCCATCCCCCCCATCCCACACCCTCCCCACTACCTCTATCCCCCCATCCCACACCCTCCCCACTACCTCCATTCCCCCATCCCACACCCTCCCCACTACCACCATCCCCCCATCCCACACCCTGCCCACTACCTCCATCCCCCCCATCTCACACCCTCCCCACTACCTCTATCCCCCCATCCCACACCCTCCCCACTACCTCCATCCCCCCATCCCAAACCCTCCCCACTACCACCATCCCCCCATCCCACACCCTCCCCACTACCTCCATCCCCCCATCCCACACCCTCCCCACTACCTCCATCACCCCATCCCAAACCCTCCCCACTACCACCATCCCCCCATCCCACACCCTCCCCACTACCTCCATCCCCCCATCCCACACCCTCCCCACTACCACCATCCCCCCATCCCACACCCTCCCCACTACCTCCATCCCCCCATCCCACACCCTCCCCACTACCACCATCCCCCCATCCCACACCCTCCCCACTACCTCCATCCCCCCATCCCACACCCTCCCCACTACCTCCATCCCCCATCCGTCACCCTCCCCACTACCTCCATCCCCCCATCCCACACCCTCCCCACTACCTCCATCCCCCCATCCCACACCCTCCCCACTACCTCCATTCCCCCATCCGTCACCCTCCCCACTACCACCATCCCCCCATCCCACACCCTCCCCACTACCTCCATCCCCCCATCCCACACCCTCCCCACTACCTCCATTCCCCCATCCGTCACCCTCCCCACTACCACCATCCCCCCATCCCACACCCTCCCCACTACCTCCATCCCCCATCCGTCACCCTCCCCACTACCACCATCCCCCCATCCCACACCCTCCCCACTACCTCCATCCCCCATCCGTCATCCTCCCCACTACCACCATCCCCCCATCCCACACCCTCCCCACTACCTCCATTCCCCCATCCGTCACCCTCCCCACTACCACCATCCCCCCATCCCACACCCTCCCCACTACCTCCATCCCCCATCCGTCACCCTCCCCACTACCACCATCCCCCCATCCCACACCCTCCCCACTACCTCCATCCCCCCATCCCACACCCTCCCCACTACCACCATCCCCCCATCCCACACCCTCCCCACTACCTCCATCCCCCCCATCCCACACCCTCCCCACTACCTCTATCCCCCCATCCCACACCCTCCCCACTACCTCCATTCCCCCATCCGTCACCCTCCCCACTACCACCATCCCCCCATCCCACACCCTCCCCACTACCTCCATCCCCCCCATCCCACACCCTCCCCACTACCTCTATCCCCCCATCCCACACCCTCCCCACTACCTCCATTCCCCCATCCCACACCCTCCCCACTACCACCATCCCCCCATCCCACACCCTGCCCACTACCTCCATCCCCCCCATCCCACACCCTCCCCACTACCTCTATCGCCCCATCCCACACCCTCCCCACTACCTCCATCCCCCCATCCCAAACCCTCCCCACTACCACCATCCCCCCATCCCACACCCTCCCCACTACCTCCATCCCCCCATCCCACACCCTCCCCACTACCTCCATCACCCCATCCCAAACCCTCCCCACTACCACCATCCCCCCATCCCACACCCTCCCCACTACCTCCATCCCCCCATCCCACACCCTCCCCACTACCACCATCCCCCCATCCCACACCCTCCCCACTACCTCCATCCCCCCATCCCACACCCTCCCCACTACCACCATCCCCCCATCCCACACCCTCCCCACTACCTCCATCCCCCCATCCCACACCCTCCCCACTACCTCCATCCCCCCCCACTCCTACACCCTCCACCCCCTCATCCCCCACACCGGACTCCTCCAGCTGTATTCCTCCCAGCCAAATGAACGGTATTCATTTTTTTATTAATACGTTGGTCTTCATTTTTACCAGCTGAGGCAGACTTCCTGAGTGCCTGTCATTAAACTTATATTTTTCACTGACTGGTTGCTACTGTGAGTGCCTGATTGACTTTGAGTGGCTGATTGACTGTGAATGGTAGATGTTATGACCCCACGTAGCCTGGGTGGAACGAGTCTACCCTTGGAAGAGTTATTCTGCCTTCCAGACCTGATTGAGAGGTCAGAGGAAAGATGTATATATTGAATATTTAATAAACGTCTTTGAATGATTTATGAATACTAGCAGAGGACGAGCATTTAAATAAGTGACATGAAATGAGATGTCGATACTTTGGTGACGTGAAGTGATACTAGCCGGACGTCATGACCTCACTTGAGTCACAACAGTCGTCAGAGATGGTAGTACTTCGTTGATTCTCCTGAAGGAGGAAGAATATAGTTCCCTGTGTCAGGGGCGAAGTGAAGGCTACTTGACTGCAAGTGTGAGGAAGCTGTTGGGGACTTGTTCACCATTTCCCTGTGGTTTAGATAATTAAGAGGAGACCTGGGAGTGAGTGTTGGTCGTGCCTTTGTGGAACTCTGATGGTGTGGCTTCTTCAAGAGGAAGGAAGCAAGCAGGCGTTTCTGTGTGAAGCCTGAGCCTGAAGTCGCCCAGATGGGTGACTTAGTGTACTCAAGTCAGGAGCAGAGGAGCTGTGAGGCAGTCTTAAAGAAACACTTTGTTGGATGTCTTAGAGGACGCCATCTTGGAGGGCCGCAGTTGAACGCCCTCGAGCTACGAATTTGGCGGTTTGTGTGGGAGAAAGGCAACGTTTCTGTGGGAGAAAGGCAACGTTTGTGTGGGGAGAAAGGCAACGTTTGTGTGGGAGAAAGGCAACGTTTGTGTGGGAGAACTGCAACGTTTGTGTGGGGAGAAAGGCAACGTTTGTGTGGGGAGAAAGGCAACGTTTCTGTGGGAGAAAGGCAACGTTTGTGTGGGGAGAAAGGCAACGTTTGTGTGGGAGAAAGGCAACGTTTGTGTGGGAGAACTGCAACGTTTGTGTGGGGAGAAAGGCAACGTTTGTGTGGGAGAAAGGCAACGTTTCTGTGGGAGAAAGGCAACGTTTGTGTGGGGAGAAAGGCAACGTTTGTGTGGGAGAAAGGCAACGTTTGTGTGGGAGAACTGCAACGTTTGTGTGGGGAGAAAGGCAACGTTTGTGTGGGGAGAAAGGCAACGTTTGTGTGGGGAGAAAGGCAACGTTTGTGTGGGGAGAAAGGCAACGTTTGTGAGGGAGAAAGGCAACGTTTGTGTGGGAGAACTGCAACGTTTGTGTGGGAGAAAGGCAACGTTTGTGTGGGAGAACTGCAACGTTTGTGTGGGAGAACTGCAACGTTTGTGTGGGAGAAAGGCAACGTTTGTGTGGGGAGAAAGGCAACGTTTGTGTGGGGAGAAAGGCAACGTTTGTGTGGGGAGAAAGGCAACGTTTGTGTGGGGAGAAAGGCAACGTTTGTGTGGGGAGAAAGGCAACGTTTGTGTGGGAGAAAGGCAACGTTTGTGTGGGGAGAAAGGCAACGTTTGTGTGGGGAGAAAGGCAACGTTTGTGTGGGAGAAAGGCAACGTTTGTGCGGGAGAACTGCAACGTTTGTGTGGGAGAACTGCAACGTTTGTGTGGGAGAAAGGCAACGTTTGTGTGGGGAGAAAGGCAACGTTTGTGTGGGGAGAAAGGCAACGTTTGTGTGGGGAGAAAGGCAACGTTTGTGCGGGGAGAAAGGCAACGTTTGTGTGGGGAGAAAGGCAACGTTTGTGTGGGGAGAAAGGCAACGTTTGTGTGGGAGAAAGGCAACGTTTGTGTGGGAGAAAGGCAACGTTTGTGTGGGAGAAAGGCAACGTTTGTGTGGGGAGAAAGGCAACGTTTGTGTGGGGAGAAAGGTAACGTTTGTGTGGGGAGAAAGGCAACGTTTGTGTGGGAGAACTGCAACGTTTGTGTGGGGAGAAAGGCAACGTTTGTGTGGGGAGAAAGGCAACGTTTGTGTGGGGAGAAAGGCAACGTTTGTGTGGGGAGAAAGGCAACGTTTGTGTGGGAGAAAGGCAACGTTTGTGTGGGAGAACTGCAACGTTTGTGTGGGAGAACTGCAACGTTTGTGTGGGAGAAAGGCAACGTTTGTGTGGGAGAAAGGCAACGTTTGTGTGGGAGAAAGGCAACGTTTGTGTGGGAGAAAGGCAACGTTTGTGTGGGAGAACTGAAAAGTTTTATGTGGGAGAAGTTAGTGAACTTCGTACCGGAGGAGAAGTATAAGCTGAACTGCAAGGTGGTATTGGACTTCGAGTTGAGGAGTGGAACTCGAGTGACATAGTGAAACTTCAAGGAGTGTAGGGAGCTACACTTATCTTGTGTGAGGCCGGTGGAGGAGCTTCACTGACATTCAAGGAGGACTTCATGTGCAGCTGATTGGAGGAACTGCGAGAGTACCTTGTGTGATATTATGAGGACCCAGATTGATGATTGTACTTGGAGACTTTGAGTAAAGGAACAGAGGATCTTATGGACCTGTTGATGTTTAAGGGAGTGCGTGATTGCGTTTTGGCATGAAAGGCGCAGTGAAAGGTGAGAGATTGATACTTTACGAAGAGTAGGAAATATGTGAATATTTTATGTGCCATGTATTGCAGTAAAGGGAGCGATATTGGAGGTAAAAGTAAAGATTTATTGTTATTGGAAGTAAAGATAAGGCGATATTGGAGTGTTATCAGTTGGTAGCAGCCTCGGAGATTGCATTGTTTTATAACTATTCCCGTATGTATATTGTGTATGTTCTTATGTATTAAATGTAATATTTGTTAGCTGACTTTTGGTCTTGTCCCGGTGAGGTTTCCTGGCTATAGAGAGAGAGAGAGAGACACGGCAATAACTTGGGTGACAGTGGACTATAACTAACTAAGGGGGATTGAGAGATCGTCCTACAGTAAAGAGAGTGCGGGGAGTCATGGCGGCTCGAGAGTCTGTGTGTACTCATGACAAATACGCAGTGTGAGCCGTACCCCTGAATAAAGGTGATGCTGAACTCCTCTACCAGAACCAGACACTTACCAGGGTTATCTCCCAAATAATTGCAAACACTCCATTGTCTATTGCTGGTCGACCGACGGTAGCAGAGTATGGCTGCTGAGGTCGGCTGTTTGTTCTGTCAGGGAGTGGTTGGCGTCTCTGGTCGACGGTAAGCTTGTATCAGGTTGATTGAAATAACCAAAGTTACATTGTATAACCCCCAACACTCCCCCCCCCCCCCCCCCCCGATTCTGAGTTGACTGTGAATGGCTAATTGACTGTGAATGCCTGATTGACGGTTAATATGTGACTGACCGTATATGCCTAACCAGTTAATACTACAATTGTGAATGCTTGATTGCCTTTGGTTATGACTGCCTGAGACTGGTCTTAACTGACTGCTTGACTGACATGTTGTTACTGTAACTGACTTGTTCTGACTGGCTGCCACATAACAGAGGCAGTGAAATGTGTGAAAAGAATTCTGAAACCAGTGATGCAGATATGAATGCGCTTAAGGCAAGCAAAAGGGGATGGTCTCTCCACCTCCTCCATCCCCTCTCCCTCTTCCCTCCTCCCCCACCCCATACACCAACACCGCTCCTCCCTCCCGCTTCACGTCTCCCATGCGCCAACAAGAGTCCCCAGTAAAGGAAAAGTGCAGTTAAATGTTCACTTATTTCATTTATGGTTTAAATATATATACCTGATTGTTTTGTATATGAAAATATGAGTAGTATTCTGCATGAAAAGTATTTTTAAGTTAATATTTTTGGGGGTGTGGAATGGATTATTTCAATTTACATTATTTTTTTATGGGAAAATTTGTTATTGTTTTCATAATTTTTGGTTTTCGTACCTTCTCTGGGAACGGATTAACTACGAAAACAGAGGTACCATTGTACAACCCCATCCACACAACCTATATATTATGTGAGAAAGCTTTAAAGAATTCTGATAAAGAAAGAGATCTAGGGGTGGTTCTAGAAAGAAAACTATCACCTGAGGACCACATAAAGAATATTGTGCGAGGAGCCTATGCTACACTTTCTAACTTCAGAATTGCTTTTAAATACATGGATGGTGATATACTAAATAAATTGTTCACTACTTTTGTTAGGCCAAAGCTAGAATATGCAGTAGTTGTGTGGTGCCCATATCTTAAGAAGCACATCAACAAACTGGGAAAGGTGCAAAGACATGCTACTAAGTGGCTCCCAGAAATGAAGGGCAAGAGCTACGAGGAGAGGTTAGAGGCATTAAATATGCCAAAACTAGAAGACAGAAGAAAAAGAGGTGATATGATCACTACATACCAAATAGTAACAGGAATTGATAAAATCGATAGGGAAGATTTAATGAGACCTGGAACTTTAAAAACAAGAGGTCATTGATTTAAACTAGCTAAACACAGATGCCGAAGAAATATAAGAAAATTCACTTTCGCTAACAGTGTGGTAGACGGTTGGAACAAGTTATGTGAGAAGGTGGTGGAGGCCAAGACCGTCAGTAGTTTCAAAGCGTTATATGACAAAGAGTGCTGGGAAGACGGGACACCACGAGCGTAGCTCTCATCCTGTAACTAAACTTAGGTAAATACAATGTGAGTTTGAAGCACATGGTAGAAAACTATGAAGATCAAATTAGGTACTTTTTGGTTATACGTTAGAATAAGGCATAGGTTGGACAATTTTTTAATTTATTAGGGAGGGAGTTCCATAGACTGGGTCCTTATTTGCATGGAGTGTTTGCCCAGATTTAGTTTGACTCTGGAGATATCAAAGTGACATTTATTTCTGGTGTGGTGCTCATTGGTTCTGTTACAGCTATCAAGGAAAAATTTCAGATCAAGATTAGCATTTAGGAACAAAGTTTTATACATGTAAATAGCACATGAGAATATGGGGAGTGAGTGCATGTTTAGCATGTTAAGGGACTTAAACAGAAGGGCTGTGTGTTGTCTTAACACAGAGTTTGTTACAGTCCTGATAGCAGATTTTTGATAAGTGATGATAGGCTTGAGGTAGTTTGCAGTTTTTGAACCCATGCACAGATACCGTATGTAAGATAGGGATAGATTAGCGTGTAGCATAATGAAAGGAGAGCAGAGTGGGGAACATAATATCTGATTTTAGAGAGTATACTGACCCTGTTTGATACCTTTTCTGAAGGGAGCCCGTCGGCTCCCTCCCTGATACACATGGAAAATACTGGAGGGCCAGGTCCCGAATCTACACAGTAAAATAACAACGTACTGGAGTGAACGATATGGAAGAAAATGCAAGATTGAACCAGTGAAGAGCAGAGGTGCCATAGGCACAATCAGAGAGCACTGTATAAACATCAGAGGTCCGCAGTTATTCAACGTCCTCCCAGCGACCATAAGAAATATTGCCGGAACAACCTTGGACATCTTCAAGAGAAAACTGGACTGTTTTCTAAGAGAAGTTCCGGATCAGCCGGGCTGTGTTGGGTATGGGGCCCTGCGGGCCGCTCCAAGCAAAAGCCTGGTGGACCAAACTCTCACAAGTCGAGCCTGGCCTCGGGCCGGGCTTGGGGAGTAGAAGAACTCCCAGAACCCCTATCAAGCAGATATCAAGCAGGCTACCTGGAGCTATAGGACCGATATTAGCCATATTAGTCTGGGGCTAATTATATTATTATTATAATAATAATATATTTAATTAATATTTATCACTCTTGCTTGGTCTTGAAGGATGCCGGCCCCGGGTGAAAGAGGGCTGTGACGATCTCTGTCTGGAACCCTTAGGTGTGGGAATGGGGCGTCCAATTCCTAGGGGTCGTGCGGACCCCAAGCTCTGCTTCAGGAGGCTGGGGTCGTTCTGGCCCTTGATGGGGTGGTTCTTCTCCGGCCCCGACCACGGCGATCTCCGGGTTAGGAGTCCCTGTACCTTCTTTCATCAACTTCAACTGTGAGCTCTCCGGAGCTCACAGTTCCTGCGACGGCGCTGGAACCAATCGTATTGGCGTTTGCCTTTCCATTAGATACTTTCAGCGCCGTGGAAAGGGAGAACCTGCTACTTGGGTTACAGCTTCTCCTCTGTATCAGTTTACCCTAGTTTTGCACCCTGGAGAAACTATTCCAGAATGACAACAAGAGTGCAACTCCATGGTCTCCTGAGACTGATAGATACTAGTCTGGGGCTTCAGTCATATGGAGTTTTCATGCTTCCCGGGAACCACGAGCCAGAAACTGGTTCCCACAGAGAGGTGGAGGGAGCAATTGCCTATGAAAACTTCACTCTTTGAGAGTATATTCATGTTTGCCATCGACAGAGGTTAGGCACCCAGAAAAATAGGCGCCCCAAAACAGACCCCCAACTTGTAGAATATTGCAACCGGAGACCAAAACAGAGGTTTAAAACTCCCCCTAAGAAAAACAAGGAAACACGCAAATCATCATCAACCTGATGCACCGCTTGCCTACACAGAGCCAGCCGTCTGCCCCCAATTTGTTGACTGGGGCGGACGTCTACTCTGGTCTCGATTGCCTGTCTGGATTTTGTCAGGATTTTTACCCTAGCGGTGATGCCTGCTGTGTGTTGGAGTGTTGGCCAGACGTTTCAAGTACTAGGGCTGTATGCGCTGAGGGTTACCTGCTTGATGGGGTTCTGGGAGTTCTTCTACTCCCCAAGACCGGCCCGAGGCCAGGCTGGACTTGTGAGAGTTTGGTCCACCAGGCTGTTTCTTGGAGCGGCCCGCAGACCCACATATCCACCCTAGCACGGTTGGTCTGGCCCTCCTTGAAGAAAATTATATAGTTTTCTCTTAAAGATGTCCATGGTTGTTCCCACAATATTTCTTATACTCGCTGGGAGGATGTTGAACAACTGTGGACCTCTGATGTTCATACAGTGTTCTCTGATTGTGCCTATGGCACCTCTGCTCTTCACTGGTTCTATTTTGCATTTTCTTCCATGTCGTTCACCCCAGTAAGTTGTTATTTTACTGTGTAGATTTGGGACCTGACCCTCCAGTATCTTCCACGTGTTCTCTTCCCTGGGCAGCCTGTAAGTACTTTCCTTGGTTTTCACGGTTCTCTTCCATGCAGCTTTCGGGTCTCACTCCCGTAGGGGTAGCGGGCGCTTTTCTTCTGCCTTGCTCTGGCGGTCAACTGGATCTTGTTCCTTTTGTTTGGCCCTGGGTAGGGAGTGTTTGTTGCTGGTTGGTGCACACGGTACTGCACAGCTCGCATGACAGTGGCGGCCGTGCCCCTCTCTGGCCACTTGTTGTAATGGCACACTTTCAGGGTTCTTTTCATTCTTTTTAGTTTTTCCTGCCTGGTGGAGAGCTGCCTAGCTTCCCATTAGTATGCCTAGGTTCAATTTGGTTATCCTCCCGTTGGCCCATGAGGTTGCTCCCTGCTCAGGAGTAGTAGGATTTATGCCAAATCCCGACCGTTTTGCATTTTTCAGCGGTCGTAATTTGGCATATGTGTTTTTAGTTACATTTGGTGGTGGTCATGATTTGGGATGGGTGTATTTTGATACCCCAGTGAAGCTTAGCTCTCGTCCTAGTCCGTTTTCTTGCGACAGCTTATTTAACTCCATATGCCAAGTCCCGACTGTTTTGCTTTTTTCAACGGTTGCGATTTGGCATAGGTGTTTTTATTTAAATCAGCGACAGTCGCGATTTGTCCCAGTAAACTTTTCTATTGGGATTAAATGATCGCCTCCTGGCATACCCGAATTTCGTTACCACGGTGACCCTTGCAGGCATCGCTAATGGACAATGACGTCAGGCAATCTTCATCTTCCCTGTGTAAGTCTGTTTTCTGGTATGGAATATTTATTCCCATTATCAATATGTTGGAAACATGAATGGTATTATGACGGGAAATGGGAACAAACCCATTATATGTATTAGTGCAGGGGGTAATGATGTTGGATGAGTTAGGAGTGAGGAACAAATACAGAGATTCAAGACAACTATAGAATTATTTAGGAGCAAGGGAGGAATCCCGATCATATGTGGCATTCTTCCAAGAAAGGGAGTGGGAAATGAATAGATAGTGAGGGCACATGGTGTCAATTGCCGGCTGGAAAGATATTGCAAATCAAATGCAATATCTTTCATAGACAACTGGGAACACTTCTATGGAAGAAATGAAATGTATGCTCGGGATGGGGTGCATCTATCGAGGGCCGGGGTTGTTGCTGTTGCGAACTCGTTGGAACCAGTGGTTAGAGGCGTTTGTTTGGGTTTAAACTGTTAGTTGATAGTTGTATGGGAATTGATTTGGAGGAAGGAGGTAATAAAAGTATGTGTTCGTGGGAGAAAAGAATTGGCAAAATGATCAGGGAAAGAGAAGGTCCGCAAAATAACAATTCACTTAGGGTATATTACACTAACAGTAGAAGTCTAAGAAATAAAATAAATGAATTAAATGCTCTTGTTTGCACAGAAAAAATAAATATTATTGCACTTATCGAAATGTGGATGAATGTAGAAAATAGAGAACTATTAACTGAATATCAAACAAATGGATTTAAACTACTTCACACAGACAGATATATTAGACGAGGAAGGAGAGTAGCCATATATGTTAGGGACAATTTGAAATGTCCCTAACATATATGGAAATGTCCCTAACAGAGGAAATCAAAACTGAGCCACACACAGAAACTATTTGGATATAATTAAACGAAAAAGCAAATAATATTATAATAGGAGTTATATATAGGCCACCAAATTTAGAGAGAATGGAAGCAAAGCATCTATGGGGTGAAATATCTTAAGCATCTAGATCTAACAGTATTTATGTCATGGGTGATTTTAATTTTAGTGGAATAAACTGGTTGAACAAAACAGGGAATAATGAAGCAGAAGATTTTCTAGAAATAATTGACGATTGTTTTCTTACGCAACACATTAAGGAACCAACGCGGGAAAATAATATTTTTGATTTAGTGTTAACTAACAGGGAAACACAAATTAAGGACATGGAAATAGGGAGTGAGCTAGGGAACAGTGGTCACAAAGAAATCAGATTTAGCATAGAATGGAATAGACCTGTTGGAGAAAATTCTGTTAAAGTGCCTGATTTTCGAAAAGCTGATTTCAATAGCATAAGAAATTTTTTAGGTCAAATAGATTGGAAAGTCTTGGGTATGGGGTGTGGGCCGGTCTTGGAGCTAGACGTGAACCCAGCGATAGGTGACGTAAAAGGGGTTTTCGATGTGGATTCAAAATATAAGCTATTTAAAAAATATTCTAAGCAAAACCCAGGAATGTAGTACCTCACCTTGAGGTTACCTTGAGGTGCTTCCGAGGCTTAGCGTCCCCGCGGCCCGGTCGTCGACCAGGCCTCCTGGTTGCCGGACTGATCAACCAGGCTGTTGGACGCGGCTGCTTGCAGCCTGACGTATGAGTCACAGCCTAGTTGATCAGATATCCTTTGGAGGTGCTTATCCAGTTATCTCTTGAACACTGTGAGGGGTCAGCCAGTTATGCCCCTTATGTGTAGTGGAAGCGTGTTGAACAGTCTCGGGCCTCTGATGTTGACAGAGTTCTCTCTCAGAGTACCTGTTGCACCTCTGCTTTCCAACGGGGGTATTCTGCACATCCTGCCATGTCTTCTGGTCTCATGTGATGTTATTTCTGTGTGCAGGTTTGGGACCAGCCCCTCTAATATTTTCCACGTGTAAATTATTATGTATCTCTCCCGCCTGCGCTCAAGGGAGTACAGTTTTAGGCTCTTTAGTCGGTCCCAATAGTTTAGATGTTTTACTGAGTGGATTCTAGCAGTAAAGAATCTCTGCACGCTCTCCAAGTCAGCAATTTCACAAGCTTGGAATGGGGCTGTCATTGTGCAGAAGTATTCCTCTCTAGAGAGCACTAGCGTGTTGAAGAGTATCATCATTGGTATAGCATTTCTAGTGTGAACGGTTCTTTTTATCCAACTTATCATATTTATTGCAGTTGTGACGGCTTCTTTATTGTGTTCTTTAAAGGTAAGGTCTTCCGACATGAGTACACCCAGATCCTTTACATTGCTTTTTTGTTCTATGTTATGATTTGACTGTGTTTTGTACATTGTTTCCGTTTTTAGATTTTAATTTTTTCCGTGGCGCATGAGCTGGAACTTATTTTCGTTAAACACCATATTATTTTCTGTAGCCCATAGAAAGACCTGATCTACATCTGACTGGAGGTTCGCCGTGTCCTCTACGTTGTCTACTCTCATGCAGATCCTAGTGTCATCTGCAAAGGATGATATGGTACTATAGATTGCGTCCTTCTCGATGTCCGATATGAAGCTGAGAATAGAGTACTAGAGCAAGACAGGATTTTATTTTGTTGACTATTACACATTGGGTTCTGTTAGTCACGAAATTGTAGATCCATCTGCCTATTTTTCCGGTAATTCCTTATGAACGCATTTTATATGCAATATCACCATGGTCACATTTGTTGAAGGCTTTTGCGAAATCTGTATAAATTACATCAGCGATTAGTCTGTCTTCATGGCATCTAATGCCATGTCATAGTGGTCCAGCAACTGTGATAGGCAAGAGCGCCCTGTTGTGAAATCATGTTGTCCGGGGTTATGGAGATGCTGGGATTCCATGTGTTTTGTGATCATACATCTTAGCACTCTCTCAAAGATTTTTATGATGTGTGATGTTAGTGCTATCAGTCTGTAATTTTTTACCTCTGCCTTATTTCCTCCTTTATGGAGTGGTGCTATCTCTGCTTTTTTAGTATGTCAGGAATAACGCCAGTATCTAGGCTTTGTCTCCACAGAATGTGAAGGGCCTGTGATAGTGTTTTTTTACAGTTGTTGATGAATATAGGGTTCCAAGAATCCGGGCCTGGTGCAGAGTACATAGGCATACTGTCTATGGCTTCTTCAAAATCCAGTGGAGATAGGGTGACATCTGATACATGATTTGATGTTGGTATTATATCCATGAAAATTTCATTTGGGTTATTTTACGTTGTGGTAGTTGTAATAATATTATTATGTTGTGAGTCGATAGATTGTCTCTCCCGGACCACCCACCAAACCCAAAACCTCTGTAGTGTGCTTATACTTAAATCAGGAGATCACCCTGCACGCTTCTTACTTTTGGAGAGGGCTCAGCATCACATCTGTAGGGGATGTGGCTCCAACACCAGCCTCGTTGTCATGTGCACACACCCACTTGAGCCGCCATGACTCCCCCACTATCTTGTCGGATGGTATGATCTCCCCAATCCCCTTTCCTGAATTATTATTCTGTACTACCTTGTCCAAAGCTGTGGTGCTTTCTCTCTCTCTCTCTCTCTCTCTCTCTCTCTCTCTCTCTCTCTCTCTCTCTCTCTCTCTCTCTCTCTCTCTCTCTCTCTCTTGCTTCCTGGGAAGCCTCACTAGGACAAGGGCAAACACCTGATGATTATGAACATTTAATAACAACACAGAACATATATAAAACACTCACATACAGTATATAAGTATATAAACTTCAACACCTTATGATGTTATAACCTGGTTACAAACCACAACCATCAGGACTATCAGTTGCTTATACCAAGTGGTAGCCCAACTCCTGGCCTGCCACTTATGCTACCAACCTCACTTAGTGAGTTAAACCTTGTAAAACAAATATGGCACTATCAGCCCTAGAACATATATATACATATGGCACTATCAGCCCTAGAAAATATTTATCTCTGCAGGTACTCCAGCCTACAGTTGTAACTCTATAAACTTCAGTATAAGTATTCCTTGGCATAAAAATGATAATCAATCACCCACCTTTCACTGCGTCTTGCATGCTAATGGCACTCAAGCATTCTACCAACTCCTAGCATGCTAATGGCACTCAAGCACTCTACCAACTCCTAGCATGCTAATGGCACTCAAGCACTCTACCAACTCCTAGCATGCTAATGGCACTCAAGCACTCTACCAACTCCTGGCATGCTAATGGCACTCAAGCACTCTACCAACTCCTAGCATGCTAATGGCACTCAAGCACTCTACCAACTCCTAGCATGCTAATGGCACTCAAGCACTCTACCAACTCCTAGCATGCTAATGGCACTCAAGCACTCTACCAACTCCTAGCATGCTAATGGCACTCAAGCACTCTACCAACTCCTAGCATGCTAATGACACTCAAACACTCTACCAACTCCTAGCATGCTAATGGCACTCAAGCACTCTACCAACTCCTAGCATGCTAATGGCACTCAAGCACTCTACCAACTCCTAGCATTCTAATGGCACTCAAGCACTCTACCAACTCCTAGCATTATAATGGCACTCAAGCACTCTACCAACTCCTAGCATGCTAATGGCACTCAAGCACTCTACCAACTCCTAGCATGCTAATGGCACTCAAGCACTCTACCAACTCCTAGCATGCTAATGGCACTCAAGCACTCTACCAACTCCTAGCATGCTAATGGCACTCAAGCACTCTACCAACTCCCTACAAGTAGTCAATAAGAACTTCCTTCCCACATCTGAAGTTCACTACCCTGACATCAACAGGTTCTTCCAGGTTCATCTACTAGGATCCTCTACAGCTCTTCCAGGCTGCTGCACCATGAAGTTTTCCTTGGATTGCAGTGGTACTCCACCACTGATTCCACAGAAGCATGTGAGACTTCACTTGACTGGTCCTCTTCACACAATTTGAGGTCCAATTCCTCACTATGGGGCTTGCTCTTCCACAGAGTACAACATCTACTCCTACAGTCTTGGAGTTCCGCTCATTAACTTCTTCTCTGGCCTTAGAGTACTCCCATCAACTCCTTCCTCAGAACAAACCTGCAACCCATCGATACGCCAATAAAAATGTTACTCTACAAACATATAACTTTAATGAACTACACACAATAAATGTTTCACCCGACATCTCCCTGCTTCCCGAACACCATAAGTATGGACTTCCCTGTTCGGGCGAATCCATCCTCCGCCTCGCCCGCTGAGCAGTTCCTCCGCCTGCAAATGCTAGGCAGCTACTCTGCCAGGAACTAAGCTCCCTCAGTCACCCACGAGGGCGTGGAGGGGATGGACATCGCTCCGCCCTCCAGGACGTTCCTCTGTCTTTACTCTCTGTTTTGAACTTTCTGCTTCAATAAAATTTGCCTAACATATCAATAAATACTGGCTACGGCCGCTGGGCACACAACCAACTACAGGTAATCACTGTTAACTGATTAAAACTGTGCCTACCACAAAAGTGTCTCTTGCGAGGGTGCTCACTTGATGATGCCTGACCAGGGCGCACACACGGCTGCCCACGAAAATGTTTCTGGACGGCTTCACAACTCTTCCTGCCATCCAGGACTTGTGACCACACGTTTCCAGATTAATTCCACAGCTGAAACGTCTGCACACTTCCTTCCTCTTGAAGGTATATCAACTAGGGGGTTCTTCTCTAACTGGAACCCAATGGAGCTCAACTTCCCCTCACAATTTCTGGTGCTCAAGTGAGGTCAACGTCCTTATAAGCGAGCCTCACACCCCCAGCAAATTCTCCACATCTCATGACCAGTCATTTATTTATATCCTTATTCACTGCCATACATGCAAACCGTTTGTCAAATTCAATCGAATGTCTACTATATAAATATCCAGGTCTACATCTCTTTAACCTCTTAGGTCAAATCTGGTAGAATGACTCAAGGGGAGACTCATTTCTCCTGCAGGCTGAGATCATAACAGTTATCAATCTTTAGTGTGTTTAGTGGCTCGCATACGGCTTCCTCAGTATTTCGCTCATTTTTTTGTTGTCATCTGTGAAAGTTCCATATCTCTTTCGCAGGGGCCTGATGCTAGATGTGGTTTTTTATCTTGATTTTGCATAGGAGAAAAAATATTTTGTATTTCCCTCTATTTCACTGATGGCCTTTTGCTCTCTTTGCCTCTCCTGGGTTTTGTATGATTCTTGTAGCTTTAGTTCAATTGTTTCTATTTCTCTACCTAACCTTCTTCGCCGTTCATGAGATAGGGTGCGACTCTCAAGTTGTTCTGCGATTTGTTTTCTTCGCCTATAGAGGGAACGACGTTCCCGTTCCAATCTGCATCTCTTCCTGTTTTTTTCTTAGGGATATGCGGTTTGAGCATATTTCTAGTGCTACTGAGCTTGTTTTTTTCAGGCACTGGTTCAGGTTTGTATTTTCTAGCTGTTCTTCTCAGCTTATTTCTGTGAAGTCTTGGTTCATTTGCTCCCAGTTTATCTGTGTATTATTGAAATTGAATTTGCTGAAATCTCTTCCACTGGGAATCGAGACTGAGTTTGAAGGTCTATTCCCCATGCTTGTCAAAACTTCAATTAAGTTGTGATCTGAGTAACAGGTATTTGTAATCATTATGTTCCTGATCAATTCATCATTATTAGTGAAAATGAGGTCCAGCGTGTTCTCCTTCCTAGTTGGTTCAATTATTTACTGATTTAAGGCAAACCAGTCGCACATTCGTAGCAGGTCATTTGCATGTGACTGTTCATTTAGGCTACTTCCAGGAATTCTCTCTGATAAAACTGTATTAGTTAGGGTCTTCCATTTCAGGTGCTATAGGTTGAAGTCCTGAAACAGGATGATGTTTGGGGCTGGATTTGGGAGATTTTCTAAGCAGTGTTCTATTTTCATTAGTTTGTTTTTAAACTGCTGATGATTTGCCTCTGGTGACTTATATACAAGGACAATAACTACATTTAGGATCCGTATTTTGATTATCAGCACTTCCACCATATTGTTTGTGATAGCATCTATAATACCCACAGTCCAGTGCTAACTAAACAAGTCACAACTAAAAGGTTAAACAATCCATGGCTTACTAAGGGTATACCTAAATCTGTTAATAAAATCATTACCATGAGAAGAAGTACCAGTATAGGTTAGGGGTCATCTCCAAAGCAGTTTCAAGGAGATACTCATCAATGTTGTCCAAAACAATTAGGAGCCAAAATAAAAATACCCCACCATATCTTTCTTATAAAATCTCTGTGGCTAGATCCTAGAAACTGAGTAAATTTGTTACACAGGATTTTCCAGATCCAAAACTGTACTGTCTGTCTGTTATTATATAGTTTTCTCCAAGGGTTCTACCCATTTAGTTTTAATTATTTTTTCTAATATTTTGACTATTACACTTGTCAATGATACAGGTCTATATTTGATGGGATCTTCCCTGCTGCCACTGTTGTAGAGTGCTGCAGCAGCCTCTAATATCAACTGGGAGTCTGAAATAGGAAGCATAGTGAATATCAACCGTGTAGTGCAAACATTTCTTCTGTGTTAGCCTTTTTCCACACATCTGCTAGGACTCCTGTTCACGGGGATGCCTGAAAAATCTGTTGAAGTGGAATGCTGAGCTCAGGTGCACATTCTCTCAGGACCCATGGTGAAACTCCATCTGGGCCAAATGCTTTGTTCTTACTTAGCTCCTTTAGCATTTTTTTCACTTCATATCTAGACACCTCTATGAAATGTGAGAAATCGATAAAGATTTGGATAAAGAAAGAGAGCTAGGAGTGGTTCTAGATAGAAAACTATCACCTGAGGACCACATAAAGAACATTGTGTGAGGAGCCTATGCTACACTTTCTAACTTAAAAATTGCGTTTAAATACATGGATGGCAAGATACTAAAGAAATTGTTCACAACTTTTGTTAGACCAAAGCTGGAATGGAATGCAGTATCCACCCAATTTAACAGCCTATATGGGGCTGTACCCTGGTCGTTATTTCCGGAGCTCCGTTATTTTGGAAGTTAAGTTGGGTCGGGTAATTTTTCAAGTAACATTCAGGTAAGATATATTTTATACTGTATAACTAAAATTAAATAAAGTTCATTGTGTAATTGCGTTCCAATTTAGTGCCACGCCGACGATTAAGCCAGCTGTTGGCTGCTGCATGGATGATGTGTGAACACGGTCTGATCAAGTCCAAATGGGTGGGAAAAAATTGGTTCATTCCTTTGTATTGCAAAATATTTCATGTATCAGTGATTGTTAATATTTTCTCAATAAAATTTTAGAGATGTGTTTTGTTTTACCCTGAACAGTGCAGGTAATGTATTTTTAATGTTATGACGCAGGCTGTGGCCGCCAGGCTATACAATGGTGATCGAGCCTTGTCACTGAGAGCTAGCCAAGACGAAATATTTTGAGCTCACCTTTATTCTGCTAATGATAGAATATACATTTGCAGAAATTAATATGTAGCTTTTGTTGAAAAAAAAAAAATTAATATGTTGTAATACTATAATAAAATTGGTAAATTGACTAACTTGTAATGAAGCTGAAGATTACGAAGCTGTGAAGATTACGTCATCCTCTGCAGCGCTTGTTTTATATTGTTCAGTACTGTATACAGGGTACTTACTGTATGTACACTTATTTTCAGGCATTCACTTCACACAACAGCTAGCCTTACTACTAATTCACATGAGTTCTAATTCTAATTCACAATTGAAAATTATTTCTACTGTATATTAACACTGTACAGTATCTTTTCGTCAAAGCTTAAATAATCATTAATACTTACAATACTGTACTCTATCAACACTTCTTACACTAATTGATATGCCTTTCAATTATATTTTATATCGTTAGTGGAGGCTACACGACTTTTGATGGGAATTCAGCATCGGGGGGGGGTGCAGCATGGCTTGTAGGGCATTCGTTGCCAGCAGATGCTGCATGACTTGTTGAATTCACAGTGGGTGCTTTTACGAATCGTTGAAATCATGAATTCATCTATTTTTGTCTGAATCTGATTTTCTCTGGCTAATATTCTGAGACATTGTTCTCAGCCATGTGAGTTCACAGTAAACAATGCGGTCACATGGCCAGGCGCAGTACATTCTAGGTCCGTGGGAAAAAAAATACCTATTGCCTATACTATAAAAGGTATTTAATAAGAAAACAAAGAATTTTGCTTAATAACAATTGTTTTAAAATATTTTATTAATAATAATTTAGAATTTTCTTCATAGAACTAAATCATTTTAAAAGAAAGTTAAGATTTAATATACCACTCTGGATGATCGAGGTCGGTGGCCTGGTCGCCATGTGAGGGGCTGCCGATGCCAAAACAAACCTAATACTGACCGTCGATAATATCGACCACCAGAATGGTAACTGAGGCTGCAGATACCGATCTCCCAAACCGGTCGTTATTACCGGCAGATCGGTATAAAAGAGGTGGTTGTATGGTGCCCCTATCTTAAGAAGCACATCAACTGGAAAAGGTGCAAAGACATGCAACTAAATGGCTCCCAGAACTGAAGGACAAGAGCTACAGGGAGTGGTTAGAGGCATTAACCCCTTAACTGCACGGCCTACAAATATGACCCCCTAATGCGCAAGAAATAAATTCTCAGGAGAAAATTCTTTTTTGTTCTAAAAGTGTCAAAAACCCCTCCCAGTATATGGGTATAGCAACGGAATGTCGAAATTGTACTTACTTTGGCTGCTATGGGGTCCGTAAGGTGGCACGTGACGTCATCATTCCCCGTGGCATGCCGTAAGCTCCTGGGGCCAGTGGGGTGCCCGGGGCGGGATGTGCATGCTGCTGCTAATATAATTTTGCTCATTTTTTGCGCACAGTTCCAAATACAATGTTTTAGATTTTACGTGCCGATCCAGTGTATGGTGAACACGTACACTATATTATGGCAGTAGAACATCCGTACTGTCTGTAGACACTGTGTTACGTGCATCACAAACAAGTACACTTATCCTGCACTTATTTCCAATTTATCACGCTGATATATTTATATTTACATTATATATACACACTGTACAGTATCACACAATATATACACGCACTCAGTACTCCGCAAGTGTGCGATATGCTGTGAAACAGCCAACGGGGCAGAGTGGCACCTTGCACTCCACGCACCAGGTGCCAATGTATCTTCGCTTTTGTGATCTGCGTGTAGTGTTCCTGCATACTATGCACTCACGTTTACCCTTCTCCCATGATGCTGTGCCTGGCATATACCCAAGCATGTGTACCCCAAAGTTCTCATTACCCCGCAGTCTGTCTGGAGCTGCATGTGGCATTGTTGCTTGCACCTTGCGCGGTACTACGGACCCCTCCCTGCCATACTTTACCAGCAGCTGTGACACAACACTGGCACTGAAGGTACGTATTGACGGTTTCCTGCCGGACTTCACTAGGTACATATTGCAGCAGTTGAGCACTGCAACATCCATGAGGCGGAAGAAGAGCTTTTTCGTCCACTTCATAGACCTGTGCACGCACTCCACACCACCAAGCATCATGTCACATTGATCAACGAGGCGCATGTTCACGTTATAGTCTATGACACAGTCCGGCTTATACATGGGGTTGCACTTCTGAAAATGGACCTTCCCACTGTTCAATATGGCACCGGTGTGAGTCGTCGTCAGTATATTCACCTCGCGTCTGTCCTTCCACCGCACTGACAGCATATTGTCACACTTGCGCATCTGGCACTCGCCCACGGATATACCTATACCGAACACTGGCATTTCCTTCCTGTGGGCCTTCACAGTGCCACATTCGCCAGTGTTGTGGGCAAGGAGGTATCTAGTCAATAGGGGGCTGGTGTAATAGTTGTCGGTGAACAGTACATGCCCCTTGTTCAGCAAGGGTTCCATCAGGGTTTTTACGACACTGCCGGAGAACCCGTGTTCATTTTGAGCTGGTATATATATGTCGACGTCTGTACCAGAATAAAAGATCGTGTCCAGGACGATACCAGTCTCACAGTCGCACAGCACGAAAAACTTCAGTCCAAAACGGTTCCGCTTGGAAGGGATATACTGCTTGAATGCCAGTCTGCCCTTGAACAGTACAAGCGACTTGTCGATAACGACATTCTGTCCAGGTACTAAATAATCCCTGAACTTCCCTCGCAGGTCACTAAATACCTTGCGTACCTTCCACAGTCTGTCGTGTCTATCCTCATTTGCATTGTTCTCGAAATGCAGGCACCTGAGAATCAAGTGGAACTTATCCTGCAACATATATCGGTTGATGACGGGTGATGGAACAAGGCTGTCTTTGTTCCAATAGTCCTGGACGACAGCTTTCTCGGAGTGTTTCATCATCATCATGCATAGTGCCAGAAATACGTACATCTCGTCGATTGTTGTATCCTTCCATCGCGTGAGGCAGGTAATATGCCGCCGTCTATGAGGGTGTGGGCGTACATGTTTGTCTCGGTCACAAGATGCCTCATGAAGACATTGTCAAAATATGCCTGGAAATATTTCATGTCCGCCATATCATCACCGGTATACGGGAATAAAGCTTTAACACCAACATCGGTATCATCAAACGTTGGTATTTGAGGGACAAATGTGGCGCAATCCTCCCACACAAGTACACCAGGGAGTTTGGCGTTGGCGCCAACACCACCACGAGCACTAAAATCACGGCTACGTCGTCTGCTGCTGCTGCTGGAGCTGCGTGAGGGTATGCTTGGCACTGAGGCAAATTTTCGTACCATAGGCCTACCACAAACACCTGATGTTGAGGGCCCACTGTCGTCATGCTGCGAGACATGCTGTCACCTACCTCGACATGTTGCTGAGGCAGCAAAGCCTCGCCTGGTACCACCCCCGCTGCTAGTACTCGAGTCGTCCACACTACTCGTATCGGAGCCAATGTCACTGAAGCCCGAGAAAGATTCGTCACATGCACTGTCATTGAATAAACTAGCGTCTGGGGACATACATGATGGTGGTGAGGATAAGGGTGTTGACCCAGGGAGGCGAGACAGGCCGGGTGAGGAGGGTGTACCATACACGCTCACCACATCATCCACTTGCGTCTCTCCCTCACTTGTATCAGACCTCTGTGTCAGATCTTTCTCTGGATCATAGTCCAGGTCATCATCCATAGCACCGTCGTCGCACAAAATATCGCGAATCTCCTCCTCAGAGTCAATTTCCGTGACCGCGAGTCACTGAGGAGCGGGAGCTCGTTGACGATGTGTCAGACATGGTTGCTGTTTGTCGAACTGGGGCTTCCCATGGCCGCGGGGCATGCTGGGAATTTTTTTCAAGATGGCGGACGATCACTGGGGCCCCCAGCCATCCATTCCATACCCGCGTCACCGTGAGCCACTTTTAAATCGAACGTGAAAAATACAAACACCCGGAGGCGCGTAGTGCACCCCAGACGTGGGTCTGCAGGCGCGTTAAACAGTTAAAGGGATAAATATTCCAAAACTAAAAGATAGAAGAAAAAGAGGCAGTATGATCACTACGTACAAAATAGTAACGGGAATTGATAAAATTGATAGGTAAAAATTCCTGAGACCTGGAACTTCAAGAACAAGAGGTCACAGATTTAAACTAAACAAAGGTGCCGAAGAAAATCTAATTTTTCAGAAGTGAATAAGAAAATTCACTTTTGCAAACAAGTGGGGTAGATGGTTGGAACATGTTAGGTAAGAAGGTGGTGGAGGCCAAAAGCGTCAGTAATTTCAAAGCATTATATGACAGAGTGCTGGGAAGACGAGACATCATGAGCATAGCTCTCATCCTGTAACTACACTTAGGTAATTATATAATTTATAGGTTGTGGGGGGTCTATGCTCTCCTATTCCACATTCCATAACATGGCATTTGTTCACATTAAATTCCATTTGCCAAGTGTTGCTCATACACTTATTTTGTTCAGGTCTTCTTGAAGGGCAGGACAATCATGAATTTATGATTTCTGCCAGTACAATAGTCAGTTCTGTACATGCGGAGCACAGTGACTTAGAAAGGAAAATTATTATTATTAATAATTATATATCCTCCCCAAAGCAATGGAATAATATAGGAAACACATTATTTAAGACATTCACTGGTTGAAAATATATATATAGAAACAGCAGTGTTAAATGTTGAAAACAGTCTGGAACTCTATAAGACATACAAATGACCAATTTTGGGATATGAGTTTTGTGTGAAACATTATTGGAACCAAGGGAGTGCACACAGAGTGGAGAGCGGCACCAAGTAGTCCATTCAGGTGGCGACTACTCCAGTGTCCAGTAGACGTCAGTGCGACACTTGGATGGTCTTCTACAGTTACGATAAGTGCATTAACTGTACTAGTGCTTTTTTCTGTGTTAGTTTATGGATAGGAATTTTAGGAATGTGTGTTTGTAGAACCCTGTGTGTCTTGTGTTATTTTGGACTCATTCACCCACTTTAAGGAGTACTGTAATACGTGGTTTAAACTCCATCAACCTTGGTCCCCGTTAGTAAAGTGATTAAGTGTAGAGACCTTATATTGTAAAAATCTGTAGCGAGTAGATTATCCCAATAATATACTCGCTCCAAATGCATTGTTAATATTCCTGTCAACCTTTGGAGATGAATGAGGTGAGGCGTTGCCCGGGCAACACGGTGAGGTGTTGCCCGAGCATATAAGCAGCAGAAAAGCAAACATTGGCTAATCTACTTTCAAGTGTGGTCTAGAGCAGACACTTGCGAGATACTGTACCGACGCTCAGTGCGCTCAACTCACACCAAAGTATCACCTGTGTACTTCTGTATATTCGACCAAATATATATATAGTATCTTAGTGTCTGTGTTTATTTGTCACCATACTTTACGTAACAATAGAACCGTTACATTGGTGACCCAGTGAGTGAAAAAGAACACTTAGTCACAAACTAGATCTTCGCCATGGATTTATCTACCAGGTTTCCAGCATACAACGCAGATGAGCCAGAATTTTGGTTCATGCAGATGGAGGCTATTTTCGACCTTCACGAAATTTCGACTGAGAAAGCCCGATATGCCTGTACCCTGCCAACACTTCCCTCGGAGGCTATGCACACTGCCTCCGCTGTCATCACCGCGCCATCACCGGACTCCAGGACGTACACTGCATTGAAGGCCGCTCTTCTACAGGCAGCAATGAAACGCCGCATTCAACAAAGGGACCAACTCCTCACTGACAAAAGATTAGCAGACAAAACACCAGCTCAGCTTCTGCGGCATATTCAGTATGTGATGCATACTGCAACTGGCCCAGCCCCCAGCGAGATTGTGAGATCACTGTGGATACAACTCTGTCCAAAACACATTCAACCGGCCCTATTCAGTATGGCTGACGACACCCCATTAGCCCAGCTGGCTACACTGGCAGACCGGCTTCATACGACGTCTGATAACGCTACGCTGTCCCACCTCAGTGATACACAGCAGACTACAGACACCCAACAACTCGACGTCCTCCAGAACCGGCGTTTCTTCCACCCAGGGAAAACGTACCATGCGAATCCAGTATCAGTCTCTAGGCGGCAGCGAGAACATCGGGGAGAGCTTTGTTCTTACCACCAGAAGTTCGGACACCAAGCCCGCAACTGTAGGGCTCCTTGTTCCTGGTCGGGAAACTACTTCGGCGGGGACTGTTAACGGCCAGTGACCCCGCCATTTCAAACACTACACTGCTCTACATATCTGACGTCATAACCAAACGCCGTTTCCTCGTTGACACAGGTGCAGCAGCTAGTGTGTTGCCTCCCCCACTAGTCAAACCAACCCGTACTCCTGGTTTGGACTTACGAGCCGCCAATGGTACGTCCGTCCGTACATATGGGACCCGCGCCCTGGTTCTCGAGTTCGCCTCTCTGGGTCGCTTTACGTGGACTTTCCTCATAGCGGATGTGGAACAACCCATTCTTGGATGGGATTTCCTGCAACACCATCGACTTATGGTGGATCCCGCAGGTGCAGTACTTCGAGCCTCTCCTAGTACCTCTACACAAGTTAACATCGTCACCCCAGTCGCATCTACAGAACTTTAAGCACTCCTGGATGAATTCAAAGATGTGACCCAACCCGCCAGCCCTCGACCAGAGGTGCAACATACGATTACGCATCACATTACTACAACGGGAGCACCTACCTTCGCCAGACCACGCCGCCTGGCACCGGAACGACTGGCGGTAGCACGTGCTGAATTCAATAAGCTACAGGAGGCGGGAATAATCCGCCCTTCGAACAGTCCATGGGCTTCACCTCTCCATATGGTCCCGAAAACAGCCCCAGGGGAATGGCGCCCTTGCGGAGACTACAGGACTCTCAACGTTCGCACTCTGCCGGATCGCTACCCAATACCACACATCCAGGATTTCTCACAGGGATTGAGCAACGCAACCGTTTTTTCGAAAATTGACCTTGTGCGGGCATTTCACCAGATCCCTGTGGAACCGGCAGACATTCCGAAAACAGCGATCACAACACCTTTTGGACTGTTTGAATTCGTCCGGATGCCTTTTGGTCTACGGAATGCAGCCCAGACATTCCAACGCTTCATCGACCAAGTAGTTAAGGACCTTCCTTTTTGCTACGCCTACATTGACGATCTGCTGGTGGCCAGTACATCACCAACAGAACATCTGCTACACCTCCGACTCCTTCTCACCCATCTGCGCAACTTCGGCTTGCAGCTCAACTCTGAGAAGTGTATTTTCCATGTTCCAGAGCTGGATTTCTTGGGACACCGTGTGTCAGCAGCAGGGGTCCAACCACTAGAGAAGAAAATCGAGGCAATCAAGGAATTCCCGCGCCCATCTACTCCAAAGAAGTTGCAAGAATTTCTTGGTGTAGTGAATTTTTATCATCGATTCATCCCACATTGTTCGGACATCTTGCGACACTTATACGACCTTTTACGGGTCGGAAACTCACGTCCCGTCTTCCATTGGAGTGGACTCCCCAGGCAGAGACAGCATTCACCGACCAGCTAAGTTCCTTGATCAAGTATTTTTCCTTTCATCCCCTGGGAGGAGGAGTTCTGTAGCGAGTAGATTATCCCAATAATATACTCGCTCCAAATGCATTGTTAATATTCCTGTCAACCTTTGGAGATGAATGAGGTGAGGCGTTGCCCGGGCAACATGGTGAGGTGTTTCCCGAGCATATAAGCAGCAGAATAGCAAACATTAACTAGTCTACTTTCAAGTGTGGTCTAGAGCAGACACTTGCGAGATACTGTACCGACGCTCAGTGCGCTCAACTCACACCAAAGTATCACCTGTGTACTTCTGTATATTCGACCAAATATATATATAGTATCTTAGTGTCTGTGTTTATTTGTCACCATACTTTACGTAACAATAGAACCATTACAAATCCATGCTACATTTGTTTATTACCAAGAGAGTGTACAGTAAAATAATGACTAAGCCCAGATTTGTGTGGGACCAATAGTCAGTTCATCCATCATGTTTATGTTTGGTGAAGAGTATCACTCAATCTCAACAATCCATTAACATAATCATGTGTTCCCATAGTTAATAAGTGTAGAATAATCCGGAGTTGGTCAATAAAACCCATGTGTAAAGATTTAACCCACTGTGCACTTATTGTCCAACTTAGACTAAGAATACTTGACCCTTCCTCAATTATCACATACGATACATACATTTCCTTCCATTATTCATAAGAAAGTAAGGACAGGTAGTGTTAGTCTGTACTCTTGGGTACGGCTTATAAACAGCCCTGCTGCTGCAATATGTTACCAAAAAATGTTATCCCATACTCCAGGATATATTTATAAAAAATATTGGCCGTTGTGTGAATATGTTAATCTGTCAGTAATATTAACTCTGCTCTAGAATAGCTAATGCAAAGAATGTATAAATATATTATGTAATTTGTATTAGTAAATAAAGTACTGTAATATTAGTTTTTGTTGTAAATACATCTAGTTTAACCAAATATTCTTTTCCACAGGATAACAAGCCAGAGGAATGTTCAGTGTGTTTTAACGATTATGACGACAATCAACTACGCCCTCGTACACTTCCGTGTGGCCACACATTCTGCTCCCAGTGTATTGACAATGCTATCAAGAATGGTCAGCTGACCTGCCCCAGCTGCCGTGCCGAGCACGCTGCCACAGCTGCTACTCAGTTCCCAATTAGCTATGCTGTGGAGGCTTTTGTTAAGAAACTCAAAAATATCCAGCTAACAACTGGGGAAGCAGTGCCAGCAAAACCTTCTGAAGGTCCTGCCAGAGGCATCAGTAAGACATTACGTTCCCTGGTGCAGGAGCAGAAGAGCATCATCAGCAGCCTCATTACTAGCTGTGAAGAGGTACTGTCCCAGCTGGGGGAGTATCGGGGGCAGCTGGGGGACTGGAAGACTCACCACCTCCAGCTCCAGGACAGACTCTATGCTCTGGTAGAGCAGAACAAGTCAGCAATGAAGCTCTTGGAACTGGAGGATACCAGTGTGGTGGATATGACAACACAAGGAGAGGAAGGGAAGACTCAGCTGCAAGCCATGTTGGGGAAGCTCGATCCAGTCAACACCCTACAGGAGGTTGACACAACCATGGGCACAGCTGATGAGTGCAAGATGAAGGTAGAAGATTGGATCCGGAAGTGCCAGGAACTCTTCCCAGATGTCAAGACTGTCCACACCTCAGTGAAGGTACGCTGCTGAAGGTCACATTGTTCTCACCCAACTGAGTGTAGTATTGCCTCTATATAAACACTTTTGACATGGAGACACATCAAGATGAGAGTAGACTTTATATATAACAAACTTTTTGCTCTAATACCTGATACATTTTTATTAATAAAGTCAACTGTCATCTTGGTGTTTCTCTACACTGTGGTCAGTGTAGAGAAACATTACTTATATTGTCAAATTACTTTACTCAGTCTGATGCTTCATTATAGTCCAGTTACTTTACTAAGAGCCTGATGCTTCATTAAAATCCAGTTACTTTACTTAATGCCTGATGCTTCATAATAGTCCAGTTACTTTACTCAGAGCCTGATGCTTCATTATAGTCCAGGTTCCACATTAATGTTTGTGTTGGTAATGACAGGTGCAGGAGACCATCAGGGAGGCCCTGGAGATGATGACCACAGAGACAGGTGCCACAGCTGACCCCGTACACCTGGGAGACTCAGCCTCCACCATTAATGTTTGTGTTGGTAATGGCAGGTGCAGGAGACCATCAGGGAGGCCCTGGAGATGATGACCACAGAGACAGGTGCCACAGCTGACCCCGTACACCTGGGAGACTCAGCCTCCACCATTAATGTTTGTGTTGGTAATGACAGGTGCAGGAGACCATCAGGGAGGCCCTGGAGATGATAACCACAGAGACAGGTGCCACAGCTGACCCCGTACACTCGGGAGACTCAGCCTCCAGCATCATGAATAAAGTTCAGGAAATCACTGGAGAGATCCCCCAGAAGCAATTAACAGTAAGTTTTTTATTTTCTCTCACAAGTCATATTACAAGATATTGAGTTGCATTTTGAGGAGAGGAAGCCTGTTCTTAGGTTTATCGAGGTTCCCCAAGGTCAACTACTGACTTTCCTTAACATACAATGCACAATAGTTGCCTAACTCCTGGATAAATATTTACTGGTAGGTGAACAGAGGCAACAGGTGAAAGGAAACATGTGAACCATTTCTGTCCTGCATGGTGATTAAACTTGTGATCCTCTGTTGAACCCAGGATCCTGACTCCCTCACAAAGGGGCAGAGTGAGCCAATAGAGGGAGGCTGGAGCTACAGGTCCAGCACCAACCCTTTGCCAGTAGAGTGGGGGCTTTGAGACAGGTCCAGCACCAACCCGAGGCCAGTAGAGGGGGGGGGGCTTAAGCTACAGGTCCAGCACCAACCCCTTGCCAGTAGAGGGGAGCTGGAGCTACAGGTCCAGCACTAACCCCCTGCCGGTAGAGTGAGGCTGCAGCTACAGGTCCAGCACCAACCCCCTGCCAGTAGAGGGGAGGTGGAGCTACGGGTACAGCACAACCCCCTGCCAGTAGAGGGGGGGGCTGGAGCTACAGGTCCAGCACCAACCCCCTGCCAATAGAGGGGAGGTGGAGCTACAGGTACAGCACAACCCCCTGCTAGTAGAGGGGGGGCTGGAGCTACAGGTACAGCACAACCCCCCTGCCAGTAGAGGGAGGCTGGAGCTACAGGTCCAGCACCAACCACCTGCCAGTAGAGGGGGGGGGGCTGGAGCTAAGGGTACAGCACCAACCCCCTGCCAGTAGAGGGGGGGCTGTAGCTTCATATCCAGCACCACCCCTCTGCCAGTAGAGGGGGGCTGAAGCTACAGGTCCAACACCAACCCCTTGCCAGTAGAGGGGGCTGGAGCTACAGGTCAAGCACCAACCCCCTGCCAGGAGAGGGAGGGGGCTGGAGCTACAGGTCCAGCACCAATCCCCTGCCAGTAGAGAGGGGGGTGGAGCTACAGGTCCAGCACCAACCCCCTGCCAGTAGAGAGGGGCTGGAGCTACAGGTCCAGTACCAACCCCCCTGCCAGTAGAGGGGAGTGGAGCTACAGGTCCAGCACCTACTTCCTGCCAGTAGAAGCGGGGGGGGGGGGGGGCTGCAGCTACAGGTCCAGAACGGGCCCTCTGCCAATAGAGGGGGGGCTGGAGCTACAGGTCCAGCACCAATCCCCTGCAAGTAGAGGGAGGCTGGAGCTACAGGTCCAGCACCAACCCCCTGCCAGTAGAGAGGGGCTGGAGCTACAGGTCCAGCACCAACCCGCTGCCAGTAGAGGAGGGCTGGAGCTACAGGTCCAGCACCAACCCCCTGCTAGTAGAGGGGGGCTGGAGCTACAGGTCCAGAACCAGCCCTCTGCCAGTAGAGGTGGGCTGGAGCTACAAGTCCAGCACCAACCCCCTGCCAGTAGAGGTGGGCTGGAGCTACAGGTCCAGCACCAACCCCCTGCAAGTAGAGAGGGGCTGGAGGTACAGGTCCAGCACCAACCCCTTGCCGGTAGAGGTGGGCTGGAGCTACAGGTCCAGCACCAACTCCCTGCCAATAGAGGTGGGCTGGAGCTACAGGTCCAGCACCAACCCCCTGCCAGTAAACGTGGGCTGGAGCTACAGGTCCAGCACCAACCACCTGCCAGTAGAGGGGGGTTGGGGCTACAGGTCCAGCACCAACCCCCTGCCAGTAGATGTGGGCTTAAGCTACAGGTCCAGCACCAACCCCCTGCCAGTAGAGGTGGGCTGGGGCTACAGGTCCAGCACCAACCCCTGCCAGTAAAGGTGGGCTGGAGCTACAGGTCCAGAAATAACTCCCTGCCAATAGAGGGGGTGGGGGGCTGGAGCTACAGGTCCAGAACCAACCCCCTGCCAGTAGAAGGGGTGCAGGAGCTACAGGTCCAGCACCAACCCCTTGCCAGTAGAGGTGGGCTGGAGCTACTGGTCCAGCACCAACCCCCTGCCAGTAGAGGTGGGCTGGAGGTCCAGCACCAACCCCCTGCCAGTAGAGGGGGGCTGGAGCTACAGGTCAAGCACTAACCCCCTGCCAGTAGAGAGGGGGGTGGGGGGTGGAGCTACAGGTCCAGCATCAACCTCCCTGCCCGTTGAGATGGGTTGGAACTACAGGTCCAGCACCAACCCCCTGACAGTAGAGAAAGGGGGCTGGAGCTGCAGGTCCAGCACCAACCCCCTGCTAGTAGAGAGGGGAGGGTCTGGAGCTACAAGTCCAGCACCAACCCCCTGCTAGTAGAGGGGGGCTGGAGCTATAGGTCCAGCACCAACCCCCTGCCAGTTGAGGGGGGCTGGAGCTACAGGTCAAGCACTAACCCGCTGCCAGTAGAGGGGGCTGCAGCTACAGGTCCAGCACCAACCCCCTGCCAGTAGAGGGGGCTGGAGCTACAGATCCAGCTCCAAGCCCCTGCCAGTAGAGGGGGGCTGGAGCTACAGGTCCAGCACCAACCCTCTGCCAGTAGAGGTGGGCTGGAGCTACAGGTCCAGCACCAATCCCCTGCCAGTAGAGGGGGCTGAAGCTTCAGGTCCAGCATCAACCCCCTGTCAGTAGAGGGGGCTGAAGCTTCAGGTCCAGCACCAACCCCCTGCCAGGAAGGGGTGGGCTGGAGCTACATATCCAGAACCAAACCCCTGCTAGTAGAGATGGGGGGGGGGGGGGCTGGAGCAACAGGTCCAGCACCAACCCCCTGACAGTAAAGGTAGGCTGGATATACAGGTCCAGCACCAACCCCTTGCCAGTAGAGGGGAGCTGGAGCTACAGGTCCAGCACTAACCCCCTGCCGGTCGAGTGAGGCTGGAGCTACAGGTCCAGCACCAACCTCCTGCCAGTAGAGGGGAGGTGGAGCTACAGGTACAGCACAACCCCCTGCCAGTAAAGGGGGGGGGGCTGGAGCTACAGGTCCAGCACCAACCCCCTGCCAATAGAGGGTAGGTGGAGCTACAGGTACAGCACAACCCCCTGCTAGTAGAGGGGGGGCTGGAGCTACAGGTACAGCACAACCCCCTGCCAGTAGAGGGAGGCTGGAGCTACAGGTCCAGCACCAACCACCTGCCAGTAGAGGGGGGGGCTGGAGCTAAGGGAACAGCACCAACCCCCTGCCAGTAGAGGGGGGGGGGGCTGTAGCTTCATGTCCAGCACCACCCCTCTGCCAGTAGAGGGGGGCTGAAGCTACAGGTCCAACACCAACCCCTTGCCAGTAGAGGGGGCTGGAGCTACAGGTCCAGCACCAACCCCCTGCCAGGAGAGAGAGGGGGCTGGAGCTACAGGTCCAGCACCAATCCCCTGCCAGTAGAGAGGGGGGTGGAGCTACAGGTCCAGCACCAACCCCCTGCCAGTAGAGAAGGGCTGGAGCTACAGGTCCAGTACCAACCCCCCTGCCAGTAGAGGGGAGTGGAGCTACAGGTCCAGCACCTACTTCCTGCCAGTAGAAGCGGGGGGGGGACGGGGCTGCAGCTACAGGTCCAGAACCGGCCCTCTGCCAATAGAGGGGGGCCTGGAGCTACAGGTCCAGCACCAATCCCCTGCAAGTAGAGGGAGGCTGGAGCTACAGGTCCAGCACCAACCCCCTGCCAGTAGAGGGGGGCTGGAGCTACAGGTCCAGCACCAACCCGCTGCCAGTAGAGGGGGCCTGGAGCTACAGGTCCAGCACCAACCCCCTGCTAGTAGAGGGGGGCTGGAGCTACAGGTCCAGAACCAGCCCTCTGCCAGTAGAGGTGGGCTGGAGTTACAGGTCCAGCACCAACCCCCTGCCAGTAGAGGTGGGCTGGAGCTACAGGTCCAGCACCAACCCCCTGCACGTAGAGAGGGGCTGGAGGTACAGGTCCAGCACCAACCCCTTGCCAGTAGAGGTGGGCTGGAGCTACAGGTCCAGCACCAACTCCCTGCCAGTAGAGGTGGGCTGGAGCCACAGATCCAGCACCAACCCCCTGCCAATAGAGGTGGGCTGGAGCTACAGGTCCAGCACTAACCCCCTGCCAGTAAACGTGGGCTGGAGCTACAGGTCCAGCACCAACTACCTGCCAGTAGAGGGGGGTTGGGGCTACAGGTCCAGCACCAACCCCCTGCCAGTAGATGTGGGCTTAAGCTACAGGTCCAGCACCAACCCCCTGCCAGTAAAGGAGGGCTGGAGCTACCGGTCCAGAAATAACTCCCTGCCAATAGAGGGGGTGGGGGGCTGGAGCTACAGGTCCAGAACCAACCCCCTGCCAGTAGAGGGGGTGCAGGAGCTACAGGTCCAGCACCAACCCCTTGCCAGTAGAGGTGGGCTGGAGCTACAGGTCCAGCACCAACCCCCTGACAGTAGAGGTGGGCTGGAGGTCCAGCACCAACCCCCTGCCAGTAGAGGGGGGCTGGAGCTACAGGTCAAGCACTAACCCCCTGCCAGTAGAGAGGGGGGTGGGGGGTGGAGCTACAGGTCCAGCATCAACCTCCCTGCCCGTTGAGATGGGTTGGAACTACAGGTCCAGCACCAACCCCCTGACAGTAGAGAAAGGGGGCTGGAGCTGCAGGTCCAGCACCAACCCCCTGCTAGTAGAGAGGGGAGGGTCTGGAGCTACAAGTCCAGCACCAACCCCCTGCTAGTAGAGGGGGGCAGGAGCTATAGGTCCAGCACCAACCCCCTGCCAGTTGAGGGGGGCTGGAGCTACAGGTCAAGCACTAACCCGCTGCCAGTAGAGGGGGGCTGCAGCTACAGGTCCAGCACCAACCCCCTGCCAGTAGAGGGGGGCTGGAGCTACAGGTCCAGCACCAACCCTCTGCCAGTAGAGGGGGCTGGAGCTACAGGTCCAGCACCAACCCTCTGCCAGTAGAGGTGGGCTGGAGCTACAGGTCCAGCACCAATCCCCTGCCAGTAGAGGGGGCTGAAGCTTCAGGTCCAGCATCAACCCCCTGTCAGTAGAGGGGGCTGAAGCTTCAGGTCCAGCACCAACCCCCTGCCAGGAAGGGGTGGGCTGGAGCTACATGTCCAGAACCAAACCCCTGCTAGTAGAGATGGGGGGGGGGGGGCTGGAGCGACAGGTCCAGCACCAACCCCCTGACAGTAAAGGTAGGCTGGATATACAGGTCCAGCACCAACCCCTTGCCAGTAGAGGGGAGCTGGAGCTACAGGTCCAGCACTAACCCCCTGCCGGTCGAGTGAGGCTGGAGCTATAGGTCCAGCACCAACCTCCTGCCAGTAGAGGGGAGGTGGAGCTACAGGTACAGCACAACCCCCTGCCAGTAGAGGGGGGGGGCTGGAGCTACAGGTCCAGCACCAACCCCCTGCCAATAGAGGGGAGGTGGAGCTACAGGTACAGCACAACCCCCTGCTAGTAGAGGGGGGGCTGGAGCTACAGGTACAGCACAACCCCCTGCCAGTAGAGGGAGGCTGGAGCTACAGGTTCAGCACCTACTTCCTGCCAGTAGAAGCGGGGGGGGGGGGGGCTGCAGCTATAGGTCCAGAACCGGCCCTCTGCCAATAGAGGGGGGGCTGGAGCTACAGATCCAGCACCAATCCCCTGCAAGTAGAGGGAGGCTCGAGCTACAGGTCCAGCACCAACCCCCTGCCAGTAGAGGGGGGCTGGAGCTACAGGTCCAGCACCAACCCCCTGCTAGTAGAGGGGGGGGCTGGAGCTACAGGTACAGCACAACCCCCTGCCAGTAGAGGGAGGCTGGAGCTACAGGTCCAGCACCAACCACCTGCCAGTAGAGGGGGGGGGGCTGGAGCTAAGGGTACAGCACCAACCCCCTGCCAGTAGAGGGGGGGGGCTGGAGCTAAGGGTACAGCACCAACCCCCTGCCAGTAGAGGGGGGGCTGTAGCTTCATGTCCAGCACCACCCCTCTGCCAGTAGAGGGGGGCTGAAGCTACAGGTCCAACACCAACCCCTTGCCAGTAGAGGGGGCTGGAGCTACAGGTCAAGCACCAACCCCCTGCCAGGAGAGGGAGGGGGCTGGAGCTACAGGTCCAGTACCAACCCCCCTGCCAGTAGAGAGGGGGGTGGAGCTACAGGTCCAGCACCAACCCCCTGCCAGTAGAGAGGGGCTGGAGCTACAGGTCCAGTACCAACCCCCCTGCCAGTAGAGGGGAGTGGAGCTACAGGTCCAGCACCTACTTCCTGCCAGTAGAAGCGTGGGGGGGGGGGGGGCTGCAGCTACAGGTCCAGAACGGGCCCTCTGCCAATAGAGGGGGGGCTGGAGCTACAGGTCCAGCACCAATCCCCTGCAAGTAGAGGGAGGCTGGAGCTACAGGTCCAGCACCAACCCCCTGCCAGTAGAGAGGGGCTGGAGCTACAGGTCCAGCACCAACCCGCTGCCAGTAGAGGGGGGCTGGAGCTACAGGTCCAGAACCAGCCCTCTGCCAGTAGAGGTGGGCTGGAGCTACAAGTCCAGCACCAACCCCCTGCCAGTAGAGGTGGGCTGGAGCTACAGGTCCAGCACCACCCCCCTGCAAGTAGAGAGGGGCTGGAGGTACAGGTCCAGCACCAACCCCTTGCCAGTAGAGGTGGGCTGGAGCTACAGGTCCAGCACCAACTCCCTGCCAATAGAGGTGGGCTGGAGCTACAGGTCCAGCACCAACCCCCTGCCAGTAAACGTGGGCTGGAGCTACAGGTCCAGCACCAACCACCTGCCAGTAGAGGGGGGTTGGGGCTACAGGTCCAGCACCAACCCCCTGCCAGTAGATGTGGGCTTAAGCTACAGGTCCAGCACCAACCCCCTGCCAGTAGAGGTGGGCTGGGGCTACAGGTCCAGCACCAACCCCTGCCAGTAAAGGTGGGCTGGAGCTACAGGTCCAGAAATAACTCCCTGCCAATAGAGGGGGTGGGGGGCTGGAGCTACAGGTCCAGAACCAACCCCCTGCCAGTAGACGGGGTGCAGGAGCTACAGGTCCAGCACCAACCCCTTGCCAGTAGAGGTGGGCTGGAGCTACTGGTCCAGCACCAACCCCCTGCCAGTAGAGGTGGGCTGGAGGTCCAGCACCAACCCCCTGCCAGTAGAGGGGGGCTGGAGCTACAGGTCAAGCACTAACCCCCTGCCAGTAGAGAGGGGGGTGGGGGGTGGAGCTACAGGTCCAGCATCAACCTCCCTGCCCGTTGAGATGGGTTGGAACTACAGGTCCAGCACCAACCCCCTGACAGTAGAGAAAGGGGGCTGGAGCTGCAGGTCCAGCACCAACCCCCTGCTAGTAGAGAGGGGAGGGTCTGGAGCTACAAGTCCAGCACCAAACCCCTGCTAGTAGAGGGGGGCTGGAGCTATAGGTCCAGCACCAACCCCCTGCCAGTTGAGGGGGGCTGGAGCTACAGGTCAAGCACTAACCCGCTGCCAGTAGAGGGGGCTGCAGCTACAGGTCCAGCACCAACCCCCTGCCAGTAGAGGGGGCTGGAGCTACAGATCCAGCTCCAAGCCCCTGCCAGTAGAGGGGGGCTGGAGCTACAGGTCCAGCACCAACCCTCTGCCAGTAGAGGTGGGCTGGAGCTACAGGTCCAGCACCAATCCCCTGCCAGTAGAGGGGGCTGAAGCTTCAGGTCCAGCATCAACCCCCTGTCAGTAGTGGGGGCTGAAGCTTCAGGTCCAGCACCAACCCCCTGCCAGGAAGGGGTGGGCTGGAGCTACATATCCAGAACCAAACCCCTGCTAGTAGAGATGGGGGGGGGGCTGGAGCGACAGGTCCAACACCAACCCCTTGCCAGTAGAGGGGGCTGGAGCTACAGGTCCAGCACCAACCCCCTGCCAGGAGAGAGAGGGGGCTGGAGCTACAGGTCCAGCACCAATCCCCTGCCAGTAGAGAGGGGGGTGGAGCTACAGGTCCAGCACCAACCCCCTGCCAGTAGAGAAGGGCTGGAGCTACAGGTCCAGTACCAATCCCCCTGCCAGTAGAGGGGAGTGGAGCTACAGGTCCAGCACCTACTTCCTGCCAGTAGAAGCGGGGGGGGGGGGACGGGGCTGCAGCTACAGGTCCAGAACCGGCCCTCTGTCAATAGAGGGGGGCCTGGAGCTACAGGTCCAGCACCAATCCCCTGCAAGTAGAGGGAGGCTGGAGCTACAGGTCCAGCACCAACCCCCTGCCAGTAGAGGGGGGCTGGAGCTACAGGTCCAGCACCAACCCGCTGCCAGTAGAGGGGGCCTGGAGCTACAGGTCCAGCACCAACCCCCTGCTAGTAGAGGGGGGCTGGAGCTACAGGTCCAGAACCAGCCCTCTGCCAGTAGAGGTGGGCTGGAGTTACAGGTCCAGCACCAACCCCCTGCCAGTAGAGGTGGGCTGGAGCTACAGGTCCAGCACCAACCCCCTGCACGTAGAGAGGGGCTGGAGGTACAGGTCCAACACCAACCCCTTGCCAGTAGAGGTGGGCTGGAGCTACAGGTCCAGCACCAACTCCCTGCCAGTAGAGGTGGGCTGGAGCCACAGATCCAGCACCAACCCCCTGCCAATAGAGGTGGGCTGGAGCTACAGGTCCAGCACCAACCCCCTGCCAGTAAACGTGGGCTGGAGCTACAGGTCCAGCACCAACTACCTGCCAGTAGAGGGGGGTTGGGGCTACAGGTCCAGCACCAACCCCCTGCCAGTAGATGTGGGCTTAAGCTACAGGTCCAGCACCAACCCCCTGCCAGTAAAGGAGGGCTGGAGCTACCGGTCCAGAAATAACTCCCTGCCAATAGAGGGGGTGGGGGGCTGGAGCTACAGGTCCAGAACCAACCCCCTGCCAGTAGAGGGGGTGCAGGAGCTACAGGTCCAGCACCAACCCCTTGCCAGTAGAGGTGGGCTGGAGCTACAGGTCCAGCACCAACCCCCTGCCAGTAGAGGTGGGCTGGAGGTCCAGCACCAACCCCCTGCCAGTAGAGGGGGGCTGGAGCTACAGGTCAAGCACTAACCCCCTGCCAGTAGAGAGGGGGGTGGGGGGTGGAGCTACAGGTCCAGCATCAACCTCCCTGCCCGTTGAGATGGGTTGGAACTACAGGTCCAGCACCAACCCCCTGACAGTAGAGAAAGGGGGCTGGAGCTGCAGGTCCAGCACTAACCCCCTGCCGGTCGAGTGAGGCTGGAGCTATAGGTCCAGCACCAACCTCCTGCCAGTAGAGGGGAGGTGGAGCTACAGGTACAGCACAACCCCCTGCCAGTAGAGGGGGGGGCTGGAGCTACAGGTCCAGCACCAACCCCCTGCCAATAGAGGGGAGGTGGAGCTACAGGTACAGCACAACCCCCTGCTAGTAGAGGGGGGGCTGGAGCTACAGGTACAGCACAACCCCCTGCCAGTAGAGGGAGGCTGGAGCTACAGGTTCAGCACCTACTTCCTGCCAGTAGAAGCGGGGGGGGGGGCTGCAGCTATAGGTCCAGAACCGGCCCTCTGCCAATAGAGGGGGGGCTGGAGCTACAGGTCCAGCACCAATCCCCTGCAAGTAGAGGGAGGCTCGAGCTACAGGTCCAGCACCAACCCCCTGCCAGTAGAGGGGGGCTGGAGCTACAGGTCCAGCACCAACCCCCTGCTAGTAGAGGGGGGGGGCTGGAGCTACAGGTACAGCACAACCCCCTGCCAGTAGAGGGAGGCTGGAGCTACAGGTCCAGCACCAACCACCTGCCAGTAGAGGGGGGGGGGCTGGAGCTAAGGGAACAGCACCAACCCCCTGCCAGTAGAGGGGGGGGCTGTAGCTTCATGTCCAGCACCACCCCTCTGCCAGTAGAGGGGGGCTGAAGCTACAGGTCCAACACCAACCCCTTGCCAGTAGAGGGGGCTGGAGCTACAGGTCCAGCACCAACCCCCTGCCAGGAGAGAGAGGGGGCTGGAGCTACAGGTCCAGCACCAATCCCCTGCCAGTAGAGAGGGGGGTGGAGCTACAGGTCCAGCACCAACCCCCTGCCAGTAGAGAAGGGCTGGAGCTACAGGTCCAGTACCAACCCCCCTGCCAGTAGAGGGGAGTGGATCTACAGGTCCAGCACCTACTTCCTGCCAGTAGAAGCGGGGGGGGGGGGGACGGGGCTGCAGCTACAGGTCCAGAACCGGCCCTCTGCCAATAGAGGGGGGCCTGGAGCTACAGGTCCAGCACCAATCCCCTGCAAGTAGAGGGAGGCTGGAGCTACAGGTCCAGCACCAACCCCCTGCCAGTAGAGGGGGGCTGGAGCTACAGGTCCAGCACCAACCCGCTGCCAGTAGTAGGGGCCTGGAGCTACAGGTCCAGCACCAACCCCCTGCTAGTAGAGGGGGGCTGGAGCTACAGGTCCAGAACCAGCCCTCTGCCAGTAGAGGTGGGCTGGAGCTACAGGTCCAGCACCAACCCCCTGCCAGTAGAGGTGGGCTGGAGCTACAGGTCCAGCACCAACCCCCTGCACGTAGAGAGGGGCTGGAGGTACAGGTCCAGCACCAACCCCTTGCCAGTAGAGGTGGGCTGGAGCTACAGGTCCAGCACCAACTCCCTGCCAGTAGAGGTGGGCTGGAGCCACAGGTCCAGCACCAACCCCCTGCCAATAGAGGTGGGCTGGAGCTACAGGTCCAGCACCAACCCCCTGCCAGTAAACGTGGGCTGGAGCTACAGCTCCAGCACCAACTACCTGCCAGTAGAGGGGGGTTGGGGCTACAGGTCCAGCACCAACCCCTGCCAGTAGATGTGGGCTTAAGCTACAGGTCCAGCACCAACCCCCTGCCAGTAAAGGAGGGCTGGAGCTACCGGTCCAGAAATAACTCCCTGCCAATAGAGGGGGTGGGGGGCTGGAGCTACAGGTCCAGAACCAACCCCCTGCCAGTAGAGGGGGTGCAGGAGCTACAGGTCCAGCACCAACCCCTTGCCAGTAGAGGTGGGCTGGAGCTACAGGTCCAGCACCAACCCCCTGCCAGTAGAGGGGGGCTGGAGCTACAGGTCAAGCACTAACCCCCTGCCAGTAGAGAGGGGGGTGGGGGGCGGAGCTACAGGTCCAGCATCAACCTCCCTGCCCGTTGAGATGGGTTGGAACTACAGGTCCAGCACCAACCCCCTGACAGTAGAGAAAGGGGGCTGGAGCTGCAGGTCCAGCACCAACCCCCTGCTAGTAGAGAGGGGAGGGTCTGGAGCTACAAGTCCAGCACCAACCCCCTGCTAGTAGAGGGGGGCTGGAGCTATAGGTCCAGCACCAACCCCCTGCCAGTTGAGGGGGGCTGGAGCTACAGGTCAAGCACTAACCCGCTGCCAGTAGAGGGGGGCTGCAGCTACAGGTCCAGCACCAACCCCCTGCCAGTAGAGGGGGCTGGAGCTACAGATCCAGCTCCAAGCCCCTGCCAGTAGAGGGGGGCTGGAGCTACAGGTCCAGCACCAACCCTCTGCCAGTAGAGGGGGCTGGAGCTACAGGTCCAGCACCAACCCTCTGCCAGTAGAGGTGGGCTGGAGCTACAGGTCCAGCACCAATCCCCTGCCAGTAGAGGGGGCTGAAGCTTCAGGTCCAGCATCAACCCCCTGTCAGTAGAGGGGGCTGAAGCTTCAGGTCCAGCACCAACCCCCTGCCAGGAAGGGGTGGGCTGGAGCTACATGTCCAGAACCAAACCCCTGCTAGTAGAGATGGGGGGGGGGGGCTGGAGCGACAGGTCCAGCACCAACCCCCTGACAGTAAAGGTAGGCTGGATATACAGGTCCAGCACCAACCCCTTGCCAGTAGAGGGGAGCTGGAGCTACAGGTCCAGCACTAACCCCCTGCCGGTCGAGTGAGGCTGGAGCTATAGGTCCAGCACCAACCTCCTGCCAGTAGAGGGGAGGTGGAGCTACAGGTACAGCACAACCCCCTGCCAGTAGAGGGGGGGGGGCTGGAGCTACAGGTCCAGCACCAACCCCCTGCCAATAGAGGGGAGGTGGAGCTACAGGTACAGCACAACCCCCTGCTAGTAGAGGGGGGGCTGGAGCTACAGGTACAGCACAACCCCCTGCCAGTAGAGGGAGGCTGGAGCTACAGGTTCAGCACCTACTTCCTGCCAGTAGAAGCGGGGGGGGGGGCTGCAGCTATAGGTCCAGAACCGGCCCTCTGCCAATAGAGGGGGGGCTGGAGCTACAGGTCCAGCACCAATCCCCTGCAAGTAGAGGGAGGCTCGAGCTACAGGTCCAGCACCAACCCCCTGCCAGTAGAGGGGGGCTGGAGCTACAGGTCCAGCACCAACCCCCTGCTAGTAGAGGGGGGCTGGAGCTACAGGTCCAGAACCAGCCCTCTGCCAGTAGAGGTGGGCTGGAGCTACAGGTCCAGCACCAACTCCCTGCAAGTAGAGGGAGGCTGGAGCTACAGGTCCAGCACCAACCCCCTGCCAGTAGAGGGGGGCTGGAGCTACAGGTCCAGCACCAACCCCCTGCTAGTAGAGGGGGGCTGGAGCTACAGGTCCAGAACCAGCCCTCTGCCAGTAGAGGTGGGCTGGAGCTACAGGTCCAGCACCAATCCCCTGCAAGTAGAGGGAGGCTGGAGCTACAGGTCCAGCACCAACCCCCTGCCAGTAGAGGGGGGCTGGAGCTACAGGTCCAGCATCAACCCGCTGCCAGTAGAAGGGGCCTGGAGCTACAGGTCCAGCACCAACCCCCTGCTAGTAGAGGGGGGCTGGAGCTACAGGTCCAGAACCAGCCCTCTGCCAGTAGAGGTGGGCTGGAGCTACAGGTCCAGCACCAACCCCCTGCCAGTAGAGGTGGGCTGGAGCTACAGGTCCAGCACCAACCCCCTGCACGTAGAGAGGGGCTGGAGGTACAGGTCCAGCACCAACCCCTTGCCAGTAGAGGTGGGCTGGAGCTACAGGTCCAGCACCAACTCCCTGCCAGTAGAGGTGGGCTGGAGCCACAGGTCCAGCACCAACCCCCTGCCAATAGAGGTGGGCTGGAGCTACAGGTCCAGCACCAACCCCCTACCAGTAAACGTGGGCTGGAGCTACAGGTCCAGCACCAACTACCTGCCAGTAGAGGGGGGTTGGGGCTACAGGTCCAGCACCAACCCCTGCCAGTAGATGTGGGCTTAAGCTACAGGTCCAGCACCAACCCCCTGCCAGTAAAGGAGGGCTGGAGCTACCGGTCCAGAAATAACTCCCTGCCAATAGAGGGGGTGGGGGGCTGGAGCTACAGGTCCAGAACCAACCCCCTGCCAGTAGAGGGGGTGCAGGAGCTACAGGTCCAGCACCAACCCCTTGCCAGTAGAGGTGGGCTGGAGCTACAGGTCCAGCACCAACCCCCTGCCAGTAGATGTGGGCTTAAGCTACAGGTCCAGAACCAACCCCCTGCCAGTAAAGGAGGGCTGGAGCTACAGGTCCAGAAATAACTTCCTGCCAATAGAGGGGGTGGGGGGCTGGAGCTACAGGTCCAGAACCAACCCCCTGCCAGTAGAGGGGGTGCAGGAGCTACAGGTCCAGCACCAACCCCTTGCCAGTAGAGGGGGTGCAGGAGCTACAGGTCCAGCACCAACCCCCTGCCAGTAAAGGTGGGCTGGAGCTACAGGTCCAGAAATAACTCCCTGCCAATAGAGGGGGGGGGGCTGGAGCTACAGGTCCAGCACCAACCCCCTGCCTGTAGAGGGGGGCTGGAGCTGCAGGTCCAGAACCAACCCCCTACCAGTAGAGGGGGGCTGGAGATACAGGTCCAGCACCAACCCCCTGACAGTAAAGGTAGGCTGGAAATACAGGTCCAGCACCAACCCCCCTGGCCAGTATAGAGGGGGGGTAGCTGGAGATACAGGTCCAGAACCATCTCCCTGCCAGTAGAGGGGGCTGGAGCTACAGCTTCAGCACCAACCCCCAGCCAGTAGAGGTGGGCTGGAGCTAAAGGTCAATCAACAAACCCCTGCCAGTAGAGTGGGGCTGAAGCTACAGGTCTAGCACCAACCCCCTGCCAGTAGAGGGGGGCTGGAGCTACAGGTCAAGCACTAACCCCCTGCCACTAGAGAGGGGGGTGGGGGGTGGAGCTACAGGTCCAGCATCAACCTCCCTGCCCGTTGAGATGGGTTGGAACTACAGGTCCAGCACCAACCCCCTGACAGTAGAGAAAGGGGGCTGGAGCTGCAGGTCCAGCATCAACCCCCTGCTAGTAGAGAGGAGAGGGTCTGGAGCTACAAGTCCAGCACCAACCCCCTGCTAGTAGAAGGTGGCTGGAGCTACAGGTCCAGCACCAACCTCCTGCCAGTTGAGGGGGGCTGGAGCTACAGGTCAAGCACTAACCCGCTGCCAGTAGAGGGGGCTGCAGCTACAGGTCCAGCACCAACCCCCTGCCAGTAGAGGGGGCTGGAGCTACAGATCCAGCTCCAAGCCCCTGCCAGTAGAGGGGGGCTGGAGCTACAGGTCCAGCACCAACCCTCTGCCAGTAGAGGGGGCTGGAGCTACAGGTCCAGCACCAACCCTCTGCCAGTAGAGGTGGGCTGGAGCTACAGGTCAAGCACCAATCCCCTGCCAGTAGAGGGGGCTGAAGCTTCAGGTCCAGCATCAACCCCCTGTCAGTAGAGGGGGCTGAAGCTTCAGGTCCATCACCAACCCCCTGCCAGGAAGGGGTGGGCTGGAGCTACAGGTCCAGAACCAAACCCCTGCTAGTAGAGATGGGGGGAGGGCTGGAGCTACAGGTCCTGCACCAACCCCCTGACAGTAAAGGTAGGCTGGATATACAGGTCCAGCACCAACCCCCCTGCCAGTATAGAGGGGGCGGGTAGCTGGAGCTACAGGTCCAGAACCATCTCCCTGCCAGTAGAGGTGGGCTGAAGCTAAAGGTCCATCAACAAACCCCCTGCCAGTAGAGTGGGGCTGTTGCTACAGGTCCAGCACCAACCCCGTGCCAGTAGAGGGGGGAGGTGCTACAGGTCCATCACCAACCCCCTGCCAGTAGAGGGGGGTGGAGCTACAGGTCCAACACCAACCCCCTTCCAGTAGAGGGGAGATGGAGCTACAGGTCAAGCACTAACCCCCTGCCAGTAGAGGGGGCTGCAGCTGCAGGTCCAGCACTAACCCCCTGCCAGTAGAGGGGGCTGGAACTACAGGTCTAGCACCAACCCCCTGCCAGTAGAGAGGTCCTGGAGCTACAGGTCCAGCACCAACCCCTTGCCAGTAGAGGGGGGCTGGAGCTACAGGTCCAGAACCAACTCCCTGCCAGTAGAGGGGGGGTCTGGAGCTACAGATTCAGGACCAACCCCCTGCCAGTAGAAGGGGGCTGGAGCTACAGGTCCAGCACCAACCCCCTGCCAGTAGAGGGTGGCTGGAGCTACAGGTCCAGCACCAACCCCCTGCCAGTAGAGGGGGCTGCAGCTATACGTCCAGTACCAACCCCCTGCCAGTAGAGGGGGGCTGGAGCTACAGGTCCAGAACCAACTCCCTCCCAGTAGAGAGGGGCTGGAGCTACAGGTCCAGCACCAACCACTTGCCAGGAGACGGGGGCTGGAGCTACAGATCCAGCTCAAAGCCCCTGCCTGTAGAGGGGGGCTGGAGCTACTGGTCCAGCACCAACCACCTGCCAGTAGAGGGGGCTGGAACTACAGGTCCAGTACCAACCTTTTGCCAGTAGAAAGGGGGATGGAGCTACAGGTCCAGCACCAGTCTCCTGCCAGTAGAGGGGGGCTGGAGCTTCAGGTCCAGCACCAACCCCCTGTCAGTAGACGGGGCTGGAGCTACAGATCCAGCACCAACCCCTTGACAGTAAAGGTAGGCTGGAGATACAGGTCCAGCACCAACCCCCCTGGCAGTATTGGGGGGGGGGTAGTTGGAGCTACAGGTCCAGAACCATGTCCCTGCCAGTAGAGGGGGCTGGAGCTACACCTTCAGCACCATCCCCCAGCCAGTAGAGGTGGGCTGGAGCTAAAGGTCCATCAACAAACCCCTGCCAGTAGAGTGGGGCTGAAGCTACAGGTCAAGGACTAACCCCCTGCCAGTTGGGGGAGCTGGAGATAAAGGTCAAACACAAACCCCCGTCCAGTAGAGGGGGGCTGGAGCTACAGGTCCAGCATCAACCCCCTGCCAGTAGAGGTGGGGCTGGAGCTACAGGTCCAGCACCAACCCCCTGCCAGGAGAGGGGGCTGGAGCTGTAGGTCCAGCACCATCCGCCCTGCCAGTAGAGGGGGGCCAGGAGCTATAGGTTCAGCACCAACCCCCTGCCAGTAGAGGGGGGCTGTAGCTACAGGCCCAGCACTAATCCCCTGCCACTAGAGGAGGGGAGGGGGTGGAGCTACAGGTCCAGCACCAATCCTCTGCTAGTAGAGAGGGGGGGGTTTGGAGCAACAGGTCCAGCACCAACCCCCTGCCAGTTGAGGAGGGCTGGAGCTACAGGTCAAGCACTAACCCCCTGCCAGTAGAGGGGGCTGCAGCAACAGGTCCAGCACCAATCCCCTGCCAGTAGAGGGGGCTGTAACTACAGGTCTAGCACCAACCCCCTGCCAGTAGAGAGGGGCTGGAGCTACAGATCCAGCACCAACCCCTTGGCAGTAGAGGGGGGCTGGAGCTACAGGTCCAGAACCAACTCCCTGCCAGTAGAGGGGGGTCTGGAGCTACAGATCCAGGACCAACCCCTTGCCAGTAGAAGGGGGCTGGAGCTACAGGTCCAGCTCCAACCCCCTGCCAGTAGAAGGAGGCTGAAGCTACAGGTCCAGCACCAACCCCCTGCCAGTAGAGGAGGCTGCAGCTACAGGTCCAGCACCAACCCCCTGCCAGTAGAGGGAGGCTGGAGCTACAGGTCCAGCACCAACCCCTTGCCAGTAGAGGGGGGCTGGAGCTACAGGTCCAGAACCAACTCCCTGACAGTAGAGGGGGGCTGGAGCTACAGGTCTAGCACCAACCACCTGCCAGTAGAGAGGGGCTTGAGCTACAGGTCCAGCACCAACCCCTTGCCAGTAGACGGGGGCTGGAGCTACAGATCCAGCTCCAAGCCCCTGCCAGTAGAGGAGGGCTGGAGCTACAGGTCCAGCACCAACCCCCTGCCAGTAGAGGGGGCTGGAGCTACAGGTCCAGCACCAATCCCCTGCCAATAGAGGGGGGCTGGAGCAACAGATCCAGCTCCAAGCCCCTGCTAGTAGAGGAGGGCTGGAGCTACAGGTCCAGAACCAACCCCATGCCAGTAGAGGGAGCTGGAGCTACAGGTCCAGCACCAACCCCCTGTCAGTAGAGGGGCTTGTGCTTAAGGTCCAGCACCAACCCCCTGTCAGTAGAGACGGCTGGAGCTTCAGGTCCAGCACCAACCCCCTGTCAGTAGTGGGGCCTGGAGCTACAGGTCCAGCACCAACCCCCCTGTCAGTAGAGGGGGCTGGAGCTTCAGGTCCAGCAACAACCCCCTGCCAGGAAAGGTGGGCTGGAGCTAAAGGTCCAGCACCAAACCCTTGCTAGTAGAGATGGGAAGGAGGGCTGGAGCTACAGGTCCAGCACCAACCCCTTGACAGTAGAGGGGGCTGGAGCTACAGGTCCAGCACCAATCCCCTGCCAATAGAGGGGGGCTGGAGCAACAGATCCAGCTCCAAGCCCCTGCTAGTAGAGGAGGGCTGGAGCTACAGGTCCAGCACCAACCCCATGCCAGTAGAGGGAGCTCGAGCTACAGGTCCAGCACCAACCCCCTGTCAGTAGAGGGGCTTGTGCTTAAGGTCCAGCACCAACCCCCTGTCAGTAGAGGGGGCTGGAGCTTCAGGTCCAGCACCAACCCCGTGTCAGTAGAGGGGCCTGGAGCTACAGGTCCAGCACCAACCCCCCTGTCAGTAGAGGGGGCTGGAGCTTCAGGTCCAGCACCAACCCCCTGCCAGGAAAGGTGGGCTGGAGCTAAAGGTCCAGCACCAAACCCTTGCTAGTAGAGATGGGAAGGAGGGCTGGAGCTACAGGTCCAGCACCAACCCCTTTACAGTAAAGGTAGGCTGGAGATACAGGTCCAGCATCAACCCCCTGCCAGTAGAGGTGGGCTGGAGCTACAGGTCCAGCACCAAATCCCTGCTAGTAGAGATGGGGAGGCGGGCTGGAGCTACAGGTCCAGCACCAACCCCCCTGCCAGTAGAGGGGGGCTGGAGCTACAGGTCCAGTACCAACCCCCTGCCAGTAGAGGGAGGGCTGGAGCTGCAGGTCCAGCACCAAACCCCCTGCCAGTAGAGGGGGTCTGGAGCTACAGGTCCAGCACCACCCTCTGCCAGTAGAGGGGGGGCTGGAGCTACAGGTCCAAAACCAACCCCCTAACAGTAGAGGGGGGCTGCAGCTACAGGTCCAGCACCAAACCCTGCCAGTACCGAGGTGGGGGGGGGCTGGAGCTACAGGTCCAGCACCAACCCCCTGCCAGTAGAGGGGGGCTGGAGCTACAGGTCCAGCACCAACCCCCTGCCAGTTGAGGGGGGCTGGAGCTACAGGTCAAGCACTAACCCCCTGCCAGTTGAGGGGGTTGGAGCTACAGGTTCATGACCAACTCCCTGCCAGTAGATGGGGTGGAGCTACAGGTCCAGAACCAACCCCTCCCCTCACCCTGCCATTAGAGGGGGCCTGGAGCTACAGGTCCAGCACTAACCCCCTGCTAGTAGAGGTGGGCTGGAGCTACAGGTCCAGCACCAACCCCCTGCCAGTTGAGGGGGGCTGGAGCGACAGGTCCAGCACCAACCTCCTGCCAGTTGAGGGGGGCTGGAGCGACAGGTCCAGCACCAACCTCCTGCCAGTTGAGGGGGGCTGGAGCTTTAGGTCCAGCACCACCCCTTGCCAGTAGCAGTGGGCTGGAGGTACACTTGCAGCACCAACCCCCTGCCAGTAGAAGGGGGCTGGAGCTACAGGTCCAGTACTAACCCCCTGCCAGTAGAGAGGGGGGGAGGGCTGGAGCTACAGGTCCAGCACTAACCCCCTGCCAGTAGAGAGGGGGGGGGGCTGGAGCTACAGGTCCAGCACCAACCCCCTGCCAGTAGAGAGGGGGGGGGCTGGAGCTACAGGTCCAGCACTAACCCCCTGCCAGTAGAGGGGAGCTGGAGCTACAGGTCAAGCACTAACCCCTTGTCATTAGAGGGGGGCTGGAGCTACAGGTCCAGAACCAACTCCCTGATAGTAGAGGGGGGCTGGAGCTACAGGTCTAGCACCAACCACCTGCCAGTAGAGAGGGGCTGGAGCTACAGGTCCAGCACCAACCCCTTGCCAGTAGACGGGGGCTGGAGCTACAGATCCAGCTCCAAGCCCCTGCCAGTAGAGGAGGGCTGGAGCTACAGGTCCAGCACCAACCCCCTGCCAGTAGAGAGGGCTGGAGCTACAGGTCCAGCACCAATCCCCTGCCAGTAGAGGGGGGCTGGAGCTACAGTCCCAGCATCAACTCCCTGTCAGTAGAGGGAGCTGGAGCTACAGGTCCAGCACCAACCCCCTATCAGTAGAGGGGGCTTGAGCTTCAGGTCCAGCACCAACCCCCTGTCAGTAGAGGGGGCTGGAGCTTCAGGTCCAGCACCAACCCCTTGTCAGTAGAGGGGGCTGGAGCTACAGTCCCAGCATCAACCCCCTGCCAGTAGAGGGGGCTGGAGCTTCATTTCCAGCGCTAACCCCCTGCCAGTAGAGAGGGCTAGAGCTACAGGTCCAGCACCAACCCCCTGCCAGTAAAGGTGGGCTGGAGCAACAGGTCCAGCACCAACCCCCTGCCAGTAGAGTTGGGCTTAAGCTACAGGTCCAGAACTAACTCACTGCCAGTAGAAGGGGGCTGCAGGTAGAGGGTCAGCACCAACCCCCTGCCAGTAGAGGTGGGCTAGAGCTACAGATCCAGATATAACTTCCTGCCCATAGAGGGGGGCTGGAGCTACAGGTCCAGCACCAACCCCCTGCCAGTAGAGGTGGGCTGGAGCTACAGGTCCAGCACCATCCCGAAGCCAGTAAAGGTGGGCTGTAGCTACAGGTCCAGCGCCAACCCCCCCCCCCCTGCCAGTAGGGGGGAAGCTGGAGCTACAGGTTCAGCACCAACCCCCCTGCCAGTAGAGGGGAAGCTGGAGCTACAGGTTCAGCACCAACCCCCCTGCCAGTAGAGGGAGGTCTGGAGCTACAGATAAAGGACTAGCCCCCTGCCAGTAGAGGGGGGGCTGGAGCTGCAGGTCCTGCACCAACCCCCTGCCAGTAGAGGGAGGCTGGAGCTACAGGTCCAGCACCAACCCCTTGCCAGAAGAGAGGGGAAGGAGCTACAGGTCCAGCACCAACCCCCTGCCAGTAGACGGGGCTGGAACTACAGGTCCAGCACCAACCCCTTGCCAGTAGAGGGGGGGGGCTGGAGCTACAGGTTCAGCACCAACCCCTCTGCCAGTAGAGGGGGGCTGTAGCTTCAGGTCCAGCACTAACCCCCTGCCACTAGAGGTGGGGGGGGGGGGCTGGAGCTACAGGTCCAGCACCAACCTACTGCCAGTAGAGGGGGGCTGTAGCTTCAGGTCCAGCACTAACCCCCTGCCACTAGAGGTGGGGGGGGGAGGGCTGGAGCTACAGGTCCAGCACCGACCCCCTGCCAGTAGAGGGGGTCTGGAGCTTCAGGTCCAGAATCAAGCCCCTGCCAATAGAGGGGGACTGAAGCTACAGGTCCTTCACCATCCCCCCTTCTAGTAGAGGGGGGCAGGAGTTACAGGTCCAGCACCAACCCCCTGACAGTAAATGTAGGCTGGAGATACAGGTCCAGCACCAACCCCCTCTGTCAGTATAGAGGGGGGTAGCTGGAGCTACAGGTCCAGAACCATCTCCCTGCCAGTAGAGGGGGGCAGGAGGTACAGGTCCAGCACCAACCCCCTGCCAGTAGAAGTGGGCAGGAGCTGCAGGTCCAGCACCAACCCCCTGCCTGTAGAGGGGGGCAGGAGCTACAGGTCCAGCACCACTTCCTGCTAGTAGAGAGGGGCTGGAGCTACAAGTCCAGCACCAACCCCCTGCCAGTAGAGGGGGGCTGGAGCTACAGGTCCAGCACCACTTCCTGCTAGTAGAGAGGGGCAGGAGCTACAGGTCCAGCACCAACCCCCTGCCAGTAGAAGTGGGCAGGAGCTACAGGTCCAGCACCAACCCCTGCCTGTAGAGGGTGGCTGGAGCTACAGGTCCAGCACCAACCCCTCGCCAGTAGAGAGGGGCTGGAGCTACAGGTCTAGCACAAACCATCTGCCAGTAGAAGGAGGCTGGAGCTACAGGTCCAGCACCAACCCCTTGCCAGTAGAGGGGGGCTGAAGCTACAGGTCCAGAACCAACCCTCTGCCATTAGAGGGGGGCTGGAGCTACATGTCCAGCACCAACCCCCTGCCAGTAGGGAGGGGTGGATGGAGCTACAGCTCCAGCCCCAACACCCTGCCAGTAGAGGGGGGGGCTGCAGCTACAGGTTCAGCACCAACCCCCTGCCAGTAGAAGGGGACTGAAGCTACAGGTCCAGAACCAACCCTCTGCCAGAAAAGGGGGGCTGGAGCTATAGATCCAGAACCAGCCCCCTGGTAGTAGAGTGAGGGCTGGAGCTACAGGTCCCTCACCAACCCCCTGCCAGTAGAGAGGGGGCTGGAGCTAGAGGTCCAGCACCAACCCCCTGCCAGAAGAGAGGGGGTTGAAGCTACAGGTCCAGCACCAACCCCCTGCCATTAGAGGGGGGCTGGAGCTACAGGTCCAGCACCAACCCCCTGCCAGTAGGGAGGGGTGGATGGAGCTACAGGTCCAGCCCCAACCCCCTGCCAGTAGAGGGGGGAGCTGCAGCTACAGGTTCAGCACCAACCCCCCGCCAGTAGAGATGGGCTGAAGCTACAGGTCCAGAACCAACCCTCTGCCATTAGAAGGGGGCTGGAGCTACAGGTCCTGCACCAACCCCCTGCCAGTAGAGGGGGGCTGGAGCTACAGTCCCAGCATCAACCCCCTGCAAGTAGAGGGAGCTTTAGCTACAGGTCCAGCACCAACCCCCTGTCAGTAGAGGGGGCTGGAGCTTCAGGTCCAGCACTTAGCCCCCTGCCAGTAGAGAGGGCTGGAGCTACAGGTCCAGCACCAACCCCCTGCCAGTAGAGTTGGGCTTAAGCTACAGGTCCAGAACTAACTCCCTGCCAGTAGAAGGGGGCTGCAGCTAGAGGTTCAGCACCAACCCCCTGCCAGTAGAGGTGGGCTGGAGCTACAGATCCAGAAATAACTCCCTGCCCATAGAGGTGGGGGGGGCTGGAGCTAAAGGTCCAGCACCAACCCCCTGCCAGTAGAGGTGGGCTGGAGCTACAGGTCCAGCTCCAAGCACCTGCCAGTAGAGGTGGGCTGGAGCTACAGGTCCAGCACCAACCCCCTGCCAGTAGAGGTGGGCTGGAGCTACAGGTCCAGCGCCACCCCCCCCCCCCCCCTGCCAGTAGGGAGGAAGCTGGAGCTACAGGTTCAGCACCAACCCCTCTGCCAGTAGAGGGAAAGCTGGAGCTACAGGTTCAGCACCAACCCCCTTGCCAGTAGAGGGAGGTCTGGAGCTACAGATGAAGGACTAACTCCCTGCCAGTAGAGGGGGGGCTGGAGCTACAGGTCCTGCACCAACCCCCTGCCAGTAGAGGGAGGCTGGAGCTACAGGTCCAGCACCAACCCCTTGCCAGAAGAGAGGGGCAGGAGCTACAGGTCCAGCACCAACCCCCTGCCAGTAGACGGGGCTGGAACTACAGGTCCAGCACCAACCCCTTGCCAGTAGAGGGGGGGGGCTAGAGCTACAGGTTCAGCACCAACACCTCTGCCAGTATGGAGGGGGACTGGAGCTACAGGTCCATCATCAACCCCCTGCCAGTAGAGGGGGACTGAAGCTACAGGTCCAGCTCCAACCCGCTTCTACTAGACGGGGGGGGGGGGGGGCTGTACCTACAGGTCCAGCACCAACCCACTTCTAGTAGAGGGGGGGGAGGGGCTGTAGCTAAAGGTCCAGCGCCAACCCACTGCCAGTAGGGGGGGGGCTGGAGCTACAGGTCAAGCACCAACCTACTGCCTGTAGAGGGGGGGGGGCTGGAGTTACAGGTCCAGCACCAACCCCCTGCCAGTAGAGACGGGCTGGAGCTTCAGATCCAGAATCAACCCCCTGCCAGTAGAGGGAGCTGGAGTTGCAGGTTCAGCACCAACCCCCTGCCAGTAGAGAGGGGCTGGAGCTTCAGGTCCAGAATCAACCCCCTGCCAGTAGAGGGAGGCTGGAGCTACAGGTCCAGATCCAACCCCCTGCCAGTAGAGGGGGGCAGGAGTTACAGGTCCAGCACCAACCCCCTGACAGTAAAGGTAGGCTGGAGATACAGGTCCAGCACCAACCCCCTGCCTGTAGAGGGGGGCAGGAGCTACAGGTCCAGCACCACTTCCTGCTAGTAGAGAGGGGCTGGAGCTACAGGTCCAGCACCAACCCCCTGCCAGTAAAGGTGGGCTGGAGCTACAGGTCCAGCACCAACCCCCTGCCAGTAATGGTGGGGTGGAGCTACAGGTCCAGCACCAACCCCCTGCCAGTAGAGTTGGGCTTAAGCTACAGGTCCAGAACTAACTCCCTGCCAGTAGAAGGGGGCTGCAGGTAGAGAGTCAGCACCAACCCCCTGCCAGTAGAGGTGGGCTGGAGCTACAGATCCAGAAATAACTCCCTGCCCATAGAGGGGGGGGGGCTGGAGCTATAGGTCCAGCACCAACCCCCTGCAAGTAGAGGTGGGCTGGAGCTACAGGTCCAGCTCCAAGCCCCTGCCAGTAGAGGGGGGCTGGAGTTACAGGTCCAGCACCAACCCCCTGCCAGTAGAGGGGGCTGGAACTACAGGTCCAGCACCAACCTTTTGCCAGTAGAAAGGGGGATGGAGCTACAGGTCCAGCACCAACCCCCTGCCAGTAGAGGGGGCTGGAGCTACAGTCCCAGCATCAACCCCCTGCCAGTAGAGGGAGCTGGAGCTACAGGTCTAGCACCAACCCCCTGTCAATAGAGGGGGCTGGAGCTTCAGGTCCATCACTAACCCCCTGCCAGTAGAGAGGGCTAGAGCTACAGGTCCAGCACCAACCCCCTGCCAGTAAAGGTGGGCTGGAGCTACAGGTCCAGCACCAACCCCCTGCCAGTAGAGTTGGGCTTAAGCTACAGGTCCAGAACTAACTCCCTGCGAGTAGAAGGGGGCTGCAGGTAGAGGGTCAGCACCAACCCCCTGCCAGTAGAGGTGGGCTAGAGCTACAGATCCAGAAATAACTCCCTGCCCATAGAGAGGGGGCTGGAGCTACAGGTCCAGCACCAACCCCCTGCCAGTAGAGGTGGGCTGTAGCTACAGGTCCAGCGCCAACCCCCCCCCCCCCTGCCAGTAGGGGGGAAGCTGGAGCTACAGGTTCAGCACCAACCCCCCTGCCAGTAGAGGGGAAGCTGGAGCTACAGGTTCAGCACCAACCCCCCTGCCAGTAGAGGGAGGTCTGGAGCTACAGATGAAGGACTAACCCCCTGTCAGTAGAGGGGGGGCTGTAGCTACAGGTCCTGCACCAACCCCCTACCAGTAGAGGGAGGCTGGAGCTACAGGTCCAGCACCAACCCCTTGCCAGAAGAGATGAGCAGGAGCTACAGGTCCAGCACCAACCCCCTGCCAGTAGACGGGGCTGGAACTACAGGTCCAGCACCAACCCCTTGCCAGTAGAGGGGGGCCTGGAGCTACAGGTTAAGCACCAACCCCTCTGCCAGTATGGAGGGGGACTGAAGCTACAGGTCCAGCACCAACCCACTTCTACTAGAGGGGGGGGGGCTGTAGCTACAGGTCCAGCACCAACCCCCTTCTAGTAGAGGGGGGGGAGGGGCTGTAGCTAAAGGTCCAGCGCCAACCCACTGCCAGTAGAGGGGGGGGGGGCTGGAGCTACAGGTCAAGCACCAACCTACTGCCTGTAGAGGGGGGGGGCTGGAGTTACAGGTCCAGCACCAACCCCCTGCCAGTAGAGAGGGGCTGGAGCTTCAGATCCAGAATCAACCCCCTGCCAGTAGAGGGAGCTGGAGTTGCAGGTCCAGCACCAACCCCCTGCCAGTAGAGAGGGGCTGGAGCTTCAGGTCCAGAATCAACCCCCTGCCAGTAGAGGGGGGCTGGAGCTACAGGTCCAGATCCAACCCCCTGCCAGTAGAGGGGGGCAGGAGTTACAGGTCCAGCACCAACCCCCTGACAGTAAAGGTAGGCTGGAGATACAGGTCCAGCACCAACCCCCTGCCTGTAGAGGGGGGCAAGAGCTACAGGTCCAGCACCACTTCCTGCTAGTAGAGAGGGGCTGGAGCTACAGGTCCAGCACCAACCCCCTGCCAGTAAAGGTGCGCTGGAGCTACAGGTCCAGCACCAACCCCCTGCCAGTAATGGTGGGGTGGAGCTACAGGTCCAGCACCAACCCCCTGAGAGTAGAGTTGGGCTTAAGCTACAGGTCCAGAAATAACTCCCTGCCCATAGAGGGGGGGGGCTGGAGCTACAGGTCCAGCACCAACCCCCTGCAAGTAGAGGTGGGCTGGAGCTACAGGTCCAGCTCCAAGCCCCTGCCAGTAGAGGGGGGCTGGAGTTACAGGTCCAGCACCAACCCCCTGCCAGTAGAGGGGGCTGGAACTACAGGTCCAGCACCAACCTTTTGCCAGTAGAAAGGGGGATGGAGCTACAGGTCCAGCACCAACCCCCTGCCAGTAGAGGGGGCTGGAGCTACAGTCCCAGCATCAACCCCCTGCCAGTAGAGGGAGCTGGAGCTACAGGTCTAGCACCAACCCCCTGTCAATAGAGGGGGCTGGAGCTTCAGGTCCATCACTAACCCCCTGCCAGTAGAGAGGGCTAGAGCTACAGGTCCAGCACCAACCCCCTGCCAGTAAAGGTGGGCTGGAGCTACAGGTCCAGCACCAACCCCCTGCCAGTAGAGTTGGGCTTAAGCTACAGGTCCAGAACTAACTCCCTGCGAGTAGAAGGGGGCTGCAGGTAGAGGGTCAGCACCAACCCCCTGCCAGTAGAGGTGGGCTAGAGCTACAGATCCAGAAATAACTCCCTGCCCATAGAGAGGGGGCTGGAGCTACAGGTCCAGCACCAACCCCCTGCCAGTAGAGGTGGGCTGTAGCTACAGGTCCAGCGCCAACCCCCCCCCCCCTGCCAGTAGGGGGGAAGCTGGAGCTAAAGGTTCAGCACCAACCCCCCTGCCAGTAGAGGGGAAGCTGGAGCTACAGGTTCAGCACCAACCCCCCTGCCAGTAGAGGGAGGTCTGGAGCTACAGATGAAGGACTAACCCCCTGTCAGTAGAGGGGGGGCTGGAGCTACAGGTCCTGCACCAACCCCCTACCAGTAGAGGGAGGCTGGAGCTACAGGTCCAGCACCAACCCCTTGCCAGAAGAGATGAGCAGGAGCTACAGGTCCAGCACCAACCCCCTGCCAGTAGACGGGGCTGGAACTACAGGTCCAGCACCAACCCCTTGCCAGTAGAGGGGGGCCTGGAGCTACAGGTTAAGCACCAACCCCTCTGCCAGTATGGAGGGGGACTGAAGCTACAGGTCCAGCACCAACCCACTTCTACTAGAGGGGGGGGGGGCTGTAGCTACAGGTCCAGCACCAACCCCCTTCTAGTAGAGGGGGGGAGGGGCTGTAGCTACAGGTCAAGCACCACCCCCCCCCATGCCAGTAGAGGGGGAGGGCTAGAGCTACAGGTCCAGCACCACACCCCATGCCAGTAGAGGGGGGGGCTGGAGCTACAGGTCCAGCACCAACCCACTGCCAGTAGAGGGGGGGGGCTGGAGCTAGAGGTCCAGCACCAACCCCCTGCTAGTAGAGGGGGTCTGGAGCTACAGGTCCAGCACCAACCCCCCTGCCAGTAGACAGGGGCTGGAGCTTGAGGTCCAGAATCAACCCCCTTCCAGTAGAGGGAGCTGGAGCTGCAGGTCCAGCACCAACCCCCTGCCAGTAGAGAGGGGCTGGAGCTTCAGGTCCAGAATCAACCCCCTGCCAGTAGAGGGGGTTTGGATCTACAGGTCCAGATCCAACCCCCTGCCAGTAGAGGGGGGCAGGAGTTACAGGTCCAGCACCAACCCCCTGACAGTAAAGGTAGGCTGGAGATACAGGTCCAGCACCAACCCCCTCTGTCAGTATAGAGGGGGGTAGCTGGAGCTACAGGTCCAGAACCATCTCTCTGCCAGTAGAGGGGGGCAGGAGGTACAGGTCCAGCACCAACCCCCTGCCAGTAGAAGTGGGCAGGAGCTGCAGGTCCAGCACCAACCCCCTGCCTGTAGAGGGGGCAGGAGCTACAGGTCCAGCACCACTTCCTGCTAGTAGAGAGGGGCTGGAGCTACAGGTCCAGCATCAACCCGCTGCCAGTAGAGAGGGGCTGGAGCTACAGGTCCAGCACCACTTCCTGCTAGTAGAGAGGGGCAGGAGCTACAGGTCCAGCACCAACCCCCTGCCAGTAGAAGTGGGCAGGAGCTACAGGTCCAGCACCAACCCCTGCCTGTAAAGGTGGGCTGGAGCTACAGGTCTAGCACCAACCCCTCGCCAGTAGAGAGGGGCTGGAGCTACAGGTCTAGCACAAACCCTCTGCCAGTAGAAGGAGGCTGGAGCTACAGGTCCAGCACCAACCCCTTGCCAGTAGAGGGGGGCTGAAGCTACAGGTCCAGAACCAACCCTCTGCCATTAGAGGGGGGGCTGGAGCTACATGTCCAGCACCAACCCCCTGCCAGTAGGGAGGGGTGGATGGAGCTACAGGTCCAGCCCCAACACCCTGCCAGTAGAGGGGGGGGCTGCAGCTACAGGTTCAGCACCAACCCCCTGCCAGTAAAAGGGGACTGAAGCTACAGGTCCAGAACCAACCCTCTGCCAGTAAAGGGGGGCTGGAGCTACAGATCCAGAACCAGCCCCCTGCTAGTAGAGTGAGGGCTGGAGCTACAGGTCCCTCACCAACCCCCTGCCAGTAGAGAGCGGGCTGCAGCTACTGGTCCAGCACCAACCCCCTGCCAGAAGAGAGGGGGGTGAAGCGACAGGTCCAGCACCAACCCCCTGCCATTAGAGGGGGGCTGGAGCTACAGGTCCAGCACCAACCCCCTGCCAGTAGGGAGGGGTGGATGGAGCTACAGGTCCAGCCCCAACCCCCTGCCAGTAGAGGGGGGAGCTGCAGCTACAGGTTCAGCACCAACCCCCTGCCAGTAGAGATGGGCTGAAGCTACAGGTCCTGCACCAACCCCCTGTCAGTAGAGGGAGGCTGGAGCTACAGATCCAACACCAACCCCTTGCCAGAAGACGGGGGCTGGAGCTTCAGATCCAGCTCCAAGCCCCTGCCAGTAGAGGGGGGCTGGAGCTACAGGTCCAGCACCAACCCTCTGCCAGTAGAGGGGGCTGGAACTACAGGTCCAGCACCAACCTTTTGCCAGTAGAAAGGGGGATGGAGCTACAGGTCCAGCACCAACCCCCTGCCAGTAGAGGGGGGCTTGAGCTAGAGTCCCAGCATCAACCCCCTGCCAGTAGAGGGAGCTTTAGCTACAGGTCCAGCACCATCCCCCAGTCAGTAGAGGGGGCTGGAGCTTCAGGTCAAGCACTTAGCCCCCTGCCAGTAGAGAGGGCTGGAGGTACAGGTCCAGCACCAACCCCCTGCCAGTAAAGGTGGGCTGGAGCTACAGTTCCAGCACCAACCCCCTGCCAGTAGAGTTGGGATTAAGCTACAGGTCCAGAACTAACTTCCTGCCAGTAGAAGGGGGCTGCAGCTAGAGGTTCAGCACCAACCCCCTGCCAGTAGAGGTGGGCTGGAGCTACAGATCCAGAAATAACTCCCTGCCCATAGAGGGGGGGGGGCTGGAGCTAAAGGTCCAGCACCAACCCCCTGCCAGTAGAGGTGGGCTGGAGCTACAGGTCCAGCTCCAAGCACCTGCCAGTAGAGGTGGGCTGGAGCTACAGGTCCAGCACCAACCCCCTGCCAGTAGAGGTGGGCTGGAGCTACAGGTCCAGCGCCAACCCCCCCCCCCCCCTGCCAGTAGGGAGGAAGCTGGAGCTACAGGTTCAGCACCAACCCCTCTGCCAGTAGAGGGAAAGCTGGAGCTACAGGTTCAGCACCAACCCCCCTGCCAGTAGAGGGAGGTCTGGAGCTACAGATGAAGGACTAACTCCCTGCCAGTAGAGGGGGGGCTGGAGCTACAGGTCCTGCACCAACCCCCTGCCAGTAGAGGGAGGCTGGAGCTACAGGTCCAGCACCAACCCCTTGCCAGAAGAGAGGGGCAGGAGCTACAGGTCCAGCACCAACCCCCTGCCAGTAGACGGGGCTGGAACTACAGGTCCAGCACCAACCCCTTGCCAGTAGAGGGGGAGGGGCTAGAGCTACAGGTTCAGCACCAACACCTCTGCCAGTATGGAGGGGGACTGGAGCTACAGGTCCATCATCAACCCCCTGCCAGTAGAGGGGGACTGAAGCTACAGGTCCAGCTCCAACCCGCTTCTACTAGACGGGGGGGGGGGGCTGTACCTACAGGTCCAGCACCAACCCACTTCTAGTAGAGGGGGGGGAGGGGCTGTAGCTAAAGGTCCAGCGCCAACCCACTGCCAGTAGAGGGGGGGGGCTGGAGCTACAGGTCAAGCACCAACCTACTGCCTGTAGAGGGGGGGGGCTGGAGTTACAGGTCCAGCACCAACCCCCTGCCAGTAGAGAGGGGCTGGAGCTTCAGATCCAGAATCAACCCCCTGCCAGTAGAGGGAGCTGGAGTTGCAGGTCCAGCACCAACCCCCTGCCAGTAGAGAGGGGCTGGAGCTTCAGGTCCAGAATCAACCCCCTGCCAGTAGAGGGGGGCTGGAGCTACAGGTCCAGATCCAACCCCCTGCCAGTAGAGGGGGGCAGGAGTTACAGGTCCAGCACCAACCCCCTGACAGTAAAGGTAGGCTGGAGATACAGGTCCAGCACCAACCCCCTGCCTGTAGAGGGGGGCAAGAGCTACAGGTCCAGCACCACTTCCTGCTAGTAGAGAGGGGCTGGAGCTACAGGTCCAGCACCAACCCCCTGCCAGTAAAGGTGGGCTGGAGCTACAGGTCCAGCACCAACCCCCTGCCAGTAATGGTGAGGTGGAGCTACAGGTCCAGCACCAACCCCCTGAGAGTAGAGTTGGGCTTAAGCTACAGGTCCAGAAATAACTCCCTGCCCATAGAGGGGGGGGGGGCTGGAGCTACAGGTCCAGCACCAACCCCCTGCAAGTAGAGGTGGGCTGGAGCTACAGGTCCAGCTCCAAGCCCCTGCCAGTAGAGGGGGGCTGGAGTTACAGGTCCAGCACCAACCCCCTGCCAGTAGAGGGGGCTGGAACTACAGGTCCAGCACCAACCTTTTGCCAGTAGAAAGGGGGATGGAGCTACAGGTCCAGCACCAACCCCCTGCCAGTAGAGGGGGCTGGAGCTACAGTCCCAGCATCAACCCCCTGCCAGTAGAGGGAGCTGGAGCTACAGGTCTAGCCTCAACCCCCTGTCAATAGAGGGGGCTGGAGCTTCAGGTCCATCACTAACCCCCTGCCAGTAGAGAGGGCTAGAGCTACAGGTCCAGCACCAACCCCCTGCCAGTAAAGGTGGGCTGGAGCTACAGGTCCAGCACCAACCCCCTGCCAGTAGAGTTGGGCTTAAGCTACAGGTCCAGAACTAACTCCCTGCGAGTAGAAGGGGGCTGCAGGTAGAGGGTCAGCACCAACCCCCTGCCAGTAGAGGTGGGCTAGAGCTACAGATCCAGAAATAACTCCCTGCCCATAGAGAGGGGGCTGGAGCTACAGGTCCAGCACCAACCCCCTGCCAGTAGAGGTGGGCTGTAGCTACAGGTCCAGCGCCAACCCCCCCCCCTGCCAGTAGGGGGGAAGCTGGAGCTAAAGGTTCAGCACCAACCCCCCTGCCAGTAGAGGGGAAGCTGGAGCTACAGGTTCAGCACCAACCCCCCTGCCAGTAGAGGGAGGTCTGGAGCTACAGATGAAGGACTAACCCCCTGTCAGTAGAGGGGGGGCTGGAGCTACAGGTCCTGCACCAACCCCCTACCAGTAGAGGGAGGCTGGAGCTACAGGTCCAGCACCAACCCCTTGCCAGAAGAGATGAGCAGGAGCTACAGGTCCAGCACCAACCCCCTGCCAGTAGACGGGGCTGGAACTACAGGTCCAGCACCAACCCCTTGCCAGTAGAGGGGGGCCTGGAGCTACAGGTTAAGCACCAACCCCTCTGCCAGTATGGAGGGGGACTGAAGCTACAGGTCCAGCACCAACCCACTTCTACTAGAGGGGGGGGGGCTGTAGCTACAGGTCCAGCACCAACCCCCTTCTAGTAGAGGGGGGGAGGGGCTGTAGCTACAGGTCAAGCACCACCCCCCCCCATGCCAGTAGAGGGGGAGGGCTAGAGCTACAGGTCCAGCACCACACCCCATGCCAGTAGAGGGGGGGGCTGGAGCTACAGGTCCAGCACCAACCCACTGCCAGTAGAGGGGGGGGGGGCTGGAGCTAGAGGTCCAGCACCAACCCCCTGCTAGTAGAGGGGGTCTGGAGCTACAGGTCCAGCACCAACCCCCCTGCCAGTAGACAGGGGCTGGAGCTTGAGGTCCAGAATCAACCCCCTTCCAGTAGAGGGAGCTGGAGCTGCAGGTCCAGCACCAACCCCCTGCCAGTAGAGAGGGGCTGGAGCTTCAGGTCCAGAATCAACCCCCTGCCAGTAGAGGGGGTTTGGATCTACAGGTCCAGATCCAACCCCCTGCCAGTAGAGGGGGGCAGGAGTTACAGGTCCAGCACCAACCCCCTGACAGTAAAGGTAGGCTGGAGATACAGGTCCAGCACCAACCCCCTCTGTCAGTATAGAGGGGGGTAGCTGGAGCTACAGGTCCAGAACCATCTCTCTGCCAGTAGAGGGGGGCAGGAGGTACAGGTCCAGCACCAACCCCCTGCCAGTAGAAGTGGGCAGGAGCTGCAGGTCCAGCACCAACCCCCTGCCTGTAGAGGGGGCAGGAGCTACAGGTCCAGCACCACTTCCTGCTAGTAGAGAGGGGCTGGAGCTACAGGTCCAGCATCAACCCGCTGCCAGTAGAGAGGGGCTGTAGCTACAGGTCCAGCACCACTTCCTGCTAGTAGAGAGGGGCAGGAGCTACATGTCCAGCACCAACCCCCTGCCAGTAGAAGTGGGCAGGAGCTACAGGTCCAGCACAAACCCTCTGCCAGTAGAAGGAGGCTGGAGCTACAGGTCCAGCACCAACCCCTTGCCAGTAGAGGGGGGCTGAAGCTACAGGTCCAGAACCAACCCTCTGCCATTAGAGGGGGGGCTGGAGCTACATGTCCAGCACCAACCCCCTGCCAGTAGGGAGGGGTGGATGGAGCTACAGGTCCAGCCCCAACACCCTGCCAGTAGAGGGGGGGGCTGCAGCTACAGGTTCAGCACCAACCCCCTGCCAGTAAAAGGGGACTGAAGCTACAGGTCCAGAACCAACCCTCTGCCAGTAAAGGGGGGCTGGAGCTACAGATCCAGAACCAGCCCCCTGCTAGTAGAGTGAGGGCTGGAGCTACAGGTCCCTCACCAACCCCCTGCCAGTAGAGAGGGGGCTGGAGCTACAGGTCCAGCACCAACCCCCTGCCAGGAGAGAGGGGGGTGAAGCTACAGGTCCAGCACCAACCCCCTGCCATTAGAGGGGGGCTGGAGCTACAGGTCCAGCACCAACCCCCTGCCAGTAGGGAGGGGTGGATGGAGCTACAGGTCCAGCCCCAACCCCCTGCCAGTAGAGGGGGGAGCTGCAGCTACAGGTTCAGCACCAACCCCCTGCCAGTAGAGATGGGCTGAAGCTACAGGTCCAGAACCAACCCTCTGCCAGTAGAGATGGGCTGGAGCTACAGGTCCTGCACCAACCCCCTGTCAGTAGAGGGAGGCTGGAGCTACAGATCCAACACCAACCCCTTGCCAGAAGACGGGGGCTGGAGCTTCAGATCCAGCTCCAAGCCCCTGCCAGTAGAGGGGGGCTGGAGCTACAGGTCCAGCACCAACCCTCTGCCAGTAGAGGGGGCTGGAACTACAGGTCCAGCACCAACCTTTTGCCAGTAGAAAGGGGGATGGAGCTACAGGTCCAGCACCAACCCCCTGCCAGTAGAGGGGGGCTTGAGCTAGAGTCCCAGCATCAACCCCCTGCCAGTAGAGGGAGCTTTAGCTACAGGTCCAGCACCAACCCCCTGTCAGTAGAGGGGGCTGGAACTTCAGGTCAAGCACTTAGCCCCCTGCCAGTAGAGAGGGCTGGAGCTACAGGTCCAGCACCAACCCCCTGCCAGTAAAGGTGGGCTGGAGCTACAGTTCCAGCACCAACCCCCTGCCAGTAGAGTTGGGCTTAAGCTACAGGTCCAGAACTAACTTCCTGCCAGTAGAAGGGAGCTGCAGCTAGAGGTTCAGCACCAACCCCCTGCCAGTAGAGGTGGGCTGGAGCTACAGATCCAGAAATAACTCCCTGCCCATAGAGGGGGGGGGGCTGGAGCTACAGGTCCAGCACCAACCCCCTGCCAGTAGAGGGGAAGCTGGGGCTACAGGTTCAGCACCAACCCCCCTGCCAGTAGAGGGGAAGCTGGGGCTACAGGTTCAGCACCAACCCCCCTGCCAGTAGAGGGAGGTCTGGAGCTACAGATGAAGGACTAACCCCCTGCCAGTAGAGGGGGGGCTGGAGCTACAGGTCCTGCACCAACCCACTGCCAGTAGAGGGAGGCTGGAGCTACAGGTCCAGCACCAACCCCTTGCCAGAAGAGAGGGGCAGGAGCTACAGGTCCAGCACCAACCCCCTGCCAGTAGACGGGGCTGGAACTACAGGTCCAGCACCAACCCCTTGCCAGTAGAGGGGGGGGGGCTGGAGCTACAGGTTCAGCACAACACCTCTGCCAGTATGGAGGGGGACTGGAGCTACAGGTCCATCATCAACCCCCTGTCAGTAGAGGGGGACTGAAGCTACAGGTCCAGCTCCAACCCCCTTCTACTAGAGGGGGGGGCTGTACCTACAGGTCCAGCACCAACCCACTTCTAGTAGAGGGGGGGAGGGGCTGTAGCTACAGGTCCAGCACCAACCCACTGCCAGTAGAAGGAGGCTGGAGCTACAGGTCCAGCACCAACCCACTGCCAGTAGAGGGGGGGGGGGCTGGAGCTACAGGTCCAGCACCAACCCCCTGCCAGTAGAGAGGGGCTGGAGCTTCAGGTCCAGAATCAACCCCCTGCCAGTAGAGGGAGCTGGAGTTGCAGGTCCAGCACCAACCCCCTTCCAGTAGAGAGGGGCTGGAGCTTCAGGTCCAGAATCAACCCCCTGCCTGTAGAGGGGGGCTGGAGCTACAGGTCCAGATCCAACCCCCTGCCAGTAGAGGGGGGCAGGAGTTACAGGTCCAGCACCAACCCCCTGACAGTAAAGGTAGGCTGGAGATACAGGTCCAGCACCAAACCCCTTTGTCAGTATAGAGGGGGGTAGCTGGAGCTACAGTTCCAGAGCCATCTCCCTGCCAGTAGAGGGGGGCAGGAGGTACAGGTCCAGCACCAACCCCCTGCCAGTAGAAGTGGGCAGGAGCTGCAGGTCCAGCATCAACCCCCTGCCTGTAGAGGGGGGGGCAGGAGCTACAGGTCCAGCACCACTTCCTGCTAGTAGAGAGGGGCTGGAGCTACAGGTCCAGCACCAACCCCCTGCCAGTAAAGGTGGGCTGGAGCTACAGGTCCAGCACCAACCCCCTGCCAGTAAAGGTGGGCTGGAGCTACAGGTCCAGCACCAACCCCCTGCCAGTAGAGTTGGGCTTAAGCTACAGGTCCAGAACTAACTCCCTGCCAGTAGAAGGGGGGCTGCAGGTAGAGGGTCAGCACCAACCCCCTGCCAGTAGAGGTGGGCTGGAGCTGCAGATCCAGAAATAACTCCCTGCCCATAGAGGGGGGGGGCTGGAGCTACAGGTCCAGCACCAACCCCCTGCCAGTAGAGGTGGGCTGGAGCTACAGGTCCAGCTCCAAGCCCCTGCCAGTAGAGGGGGCTGGAGCTACAGGTCCAGCACCAACACCCTGAGAGTAGAGGGGGCTGGAACTACAGGTCCAGCACCAACCTTTTGCCAGTAGAAAGGGGGATGGAGCTACAGGTCCAGCACCAACCCCCTGCCAGTAGAGGGGGGCTGGAGCTACAGTCCCAGCATCAACCCCCTGCCAGTAGAGGGAGCTTTAGCTACAGGTCCAGCACCAACCCCCTGTCAGTAGAAAGGGCTGGAGCTTCAGGTCCAGCACCAACCCCCCTGCAAGTAGAGAGGGCTGGAGCTACAGGTCCAGCACCAATCCCCTGCCAGTAAAGGTGGGCTGGAGCTACAGTTCCAGCACCAACCCCTTGCCAGTAGAGTTGGGCTTAAGCTACAGGTCCAGAACTAACTCCCTGCCAGTAGAAGGGGGCTGCAGCTAGAGGTTCAGCACCAACCCCCTGCCAGTAGAGGTGGGCTGGAGCTACAGATCCAGAAATAACTCCCTGCCCATAGAGGGGGGGGGCTGAAGCTACAGGTCCAGCACCAACCCCCTGCCAGTAGAGGTGGGCTGGAGCTACAGGTCCAGCTCCAAGCTCCTGCCAGTAGAGGGGGGCTGGAGCTACAGGTCCAGCACCAACCCCCTGCCAGTAGAAGGGGCTGGAACTACAGGTCCAGCACCAACCTTTTGCCAGTAGAAAGGGGGATGGAGCTACAGGTCCAGCACCAACCCCCTGCCAGTAGAGGGGGCTGGAGCTACAGTCCCAGCATCAACCCCCTGCCAGTAGAGGGAGCTGGAGCTACAGGTCTAGCACCAACCCCCTGTCAGTAGAGGGGGCTGGAGCTTCAGGTCCAGCACTAACCCCCTGCCAGTAGAGAGGGCTAGAGCTACAGGTCCAGCACCAATCCCCTGCCAGTAGAGTTGGGCTTAAGCTACAGGTCCAGAACTAACTCCCTGCCAGTAGAAGGGGGCTGCAAGTAGAGGGTCAGCACCAACCCCCTGCCAGTAGAGGTGGGCTAGAGCTACAGATCCAGAAATAACTCCCTGCCCATAGAGGGGGGGCTGGAGCTACAGGTCCAGCACCAACCCTCTGCCAGTAGAGGTGGGCTTGAGCTACAGGTCCAGCACCATCCCGAAGCCAGTAGAGGTGGGCTGTAGCTACAGGTCCAGCGCCAACCCCCCCCCCCCCCTGCCAGTAGGGGAGAAGCTGGAGCTACAGGTTCAGCACCAACCCCCCTGCCAGTAGAGGGGAAGCTGGAGCTACAGGTTCAGCACCAACCCCCCGGCCAGTAGAGGGAGGTCTGGAGCTACAGATGAAGGACTAACCCCCTGCCAGTAGAGGGGGGGCTGGAGCTACAGGTCCTGCACCAACCCCCTGCCAGTAGAGGGAGGCTGGAGCTACAGGTCCAGCAGCAACACCTTGCCAGAAGAGATGGGCAGGAGCTACAGGTCCAGCACCAACCCCTTGCCAGTAGACGGGGCTGGAACTACAGGTCCAGCACCAACCCCTTGCCAGCAGAGGGGGCTGGAACTACAGGTCCAGCACCAACCTTTTGCCAGTAGAAAGGGGGATGGAGCTACAGGTCCAGCATCAACCCCCTGCCAGTAGAGGGGGCTGGAGCTACAGGTTAAGCACCAACCCCTCTGCCAGTATGGAGGGGGGACTGGAGCTACAGGTCCATCATCAACCCCCTGCCAGTAGAGGGGGACTGAAGCTACAGGTCCAGCACCAACCCACTTCTACTAGAGGGGAGGGGCTGTAGCTACAGGTCAAGCACCACCCCCCCATGCCAGTAGAGGGGGGGGCTAGAGCTACAGGTCCAGCACCACCCCCCCATGCCAGTAGAGGGGGGGGGGCTGGAGCTACAGGTCCAGCACCAACCCACTGCCAGTAGAGGGGGGGGGGGCTGGAGCTACAGGTCCAGCACCAACCCCCTGCCAGTAGAGGGGGTCTGGAGCTACAGGTCCAGCACCAACCCCCTGCCAGTAGAGAGGGGCTGGAGATTGAGGTCCAGAATCAACCCCCTTCCAGTAGAGGGAGCTGAAGCTGCAGGTCCAGCACCAACCCCCTGCCAGTAGAGAGGGGATGGAGCTTCAGGTCCAGAATCAACCCCCTGCCAGTAGAGGGGGGCTGGAGCTACAGGTCCAGATCCAACCCCCTGCCAGTAGAGGGGGGCAGGAGTTACAGGTCCAGCACCAACCCCCTGCCAGTAAAGGTGGGCTGGAGCTACAGTTCCAGCACCAACCCCCTGCCAGTAGAGTTGCGCTTAAGCTACAGGTCCAGAACTAACTTCCTGCCAGTAGAAGGGGGCTGCAGCTAGAGGTTCAGCACCAACCCCCTGCCAGTAGAGGTGGGCTGGAGCTACAGATCCAGAAATAACTCCCTGCCCATAGAGGGGGGGGGGGCTGGAGCTACAGGTCCAGCACCAACCCCCTGCCAGTAGAGGTGGGCTGGAGCTACAGGTCCAGCTCCAAGCCCCTGCCAATAGAGGTGGGCTGGAGCTACAGGTCCAGCACCAACCCCCTGCCAGTAGAGGTGGGCTGGAGCTACAGGTCCAGCGCCAACACCCCCCCCCCCTGCCAGTAGGGAGGAAGCTGGAGCTACAGGTTCAGCACCAACCCCCCTGCCAGTAGAGGGGAAGCTGGGGCTACAGGTTCAGCACCAACCCCCCTGCCAGTAGAGGGAGGTCTGGAGCTACAGATGAAGGACTAACCCCCTGCCAGTAGAGGGGGGGGCTGGAGCTACAGATCCTGCACCAACCCCCTGCCAGTAGAGGGAGGCTGGAGCTACAGGTCCAGCACCAACCCCTTGCCAGAAGAGAGGGGCAGGAGCTACAGGTCCAGCACCAACCCCCTGCCAGTAGACGGGGCTGGAACTACAGGTCCAGCTCCAACCCCTTGCCAGTATGGAGGGGGACTGGAGCTACAGGTCCATCATCAACCCCCTGTCAGTAGAGGGGGACTGAAGCTACAGGTCCAGCTCCAACCCCCTTCTACTAGAGGGGGGGGCTGTACCTACAGGTCCAGCACCAACCCACTTCTAGTAGAGGGGGGGAGGGGCTGTAGCTACAGGTCCAGCACCAACCCACTGCCAGTAGAGGGGGGGGGGGGCTGGAGCTACAGGTCCAGCACCAACCCACTGCCAGTAGAGGGGGGTGGCTGGAGCTACAGGTCCAGCACCAACCCACTGCCAGTAGAGGGGGGGGGGCTGGAGCTACAGGTCCAGCACCAACCCCCTGCCAGTAGAGAGGGGCTGGAGCTTCAGGTCCAGAATCAACCCCCTGCCAGTAGAGGGAGCTAGAGTTGCAGGTCCAGCACCAACCCCCTTCCAGTAGAGAGGGGCTGGAGCTTCAGGTCCAGAATCAACCCCCTGCCAGTAGAGGGGGGCTGGAGCTACAGGTCCAGATCCAACCCCCTGCCAGTAGAGGGGGGCAGGAGTTACAGGTCCAGCACCAACCCCCTGACAGTAAAGGTAGGCTGGAGATACAGGTCCAGCACCAACCCCCTCTGTCAGTATAGAGGGGAGTAGCTGGAGCTACAGGTCCAGAACCATCTCCCTGCCAGTAGAGGGGGGCAGGAGGTACAGGTCCAGCACCAACCCCCTGCCAGTAGAAGTGGGCAGGAGCTGCAGGTCCAGCACCAACCCCCTGCCTGTAGAGGGGGGGGGGGCTGGAGCTACAGGTCCAGCACCACTTCCTGCTAGTAGAGAGGGGCTGGAGCTACAGGTCCAGCACCAACCCCCTGCCAGTAAAGGTGGGCTGGAGCTACAGGTCCAGCACCAACCCCCTGCCAGTAAAGGTGGGCTGGTGAGAGTGTGATCCAGTTAGCACAGGTGATAATGGGGCTGACACTGACCACAGGTGATAATGGGGCTGACACTGACCACAGGTGATAATGGGGCTGACAATGACCACAGGTGATAATGGGGCTGACACTGACCACAGGTGATAATGGGGCTGACACTGACCACAGGTGATAATGGGGCTGACACTGACCACTGGTGATAATGGGGCTGACACTGACCACAGGTGATAATGGGGCTGACACTGACCACAGGTGATAATGGGGCTGACATTGACCACAGGTGATAATGGGGCTGACACTGTCCACAGGTTGAGGACCTCCGCAGGATGAGGGAGCCCGTCAAGAGGCTGGTGGAGGTTGGCCGGGTGTTGGCGGTCCAGGAAGACCAAGATGGCCGCCGCTCCGCCAGGATAACTCTACAAGACGGACAGCTGTACCTCCACCCACTCCTGCGTCAGCCCACGCCCGCCCACGCCCACACTTTCCAGGTTACTTTATTGCACCCACTAGTCTTACTGACATTACTGACATTCTGAGTGTTGATAACTTATATGATAACATTTTGTTATGCAGTTATCAGCATGATTTATTTCATTTCCTGCAGGAGAGAGAGGTTGTGGGCGTGCTGGAGCCCTCCTGCACCCTGGCGTTCCTTGACCTCGGGTGGGCGGGGTCAACAAGAGGGCGGGTCACCATCCGGCTGACCCCTGACACTCCACTGGCCAGACAGTTTGTGTTGTTGTGTACGGGCCAGCGGGGCCACACCTACCGCAACACTAAACTGTTGTGGGTGGGGTACAAGGGTCAGCCGGGGGAGTGTGTGGTGGGCGGAGACTACGAGAGAAATGATGGTATGGGAGGAGCCCCACTGCTGCCTGACCTCCAGGGGCAGTACCGGGAGTCAGGCCGGGCAGGAGCTGTGCGGGCCAGGTGGGGGCCGTGGGGTCCCAGGTGTGCCCAGTTCATCATCACCACCAGGGACCGCCAGGATGGTGTCCAGTGGCCATATGTCTTCGGTGATGTGGTGAGCGGCCTGGATGTGGTGAGGGCAGCAGTCAACCACAGTGACATTACGGAGGTGACTGTGGTGGACTGTGGTGTTGGGCTGCCACTCTAGTTCACTGTACCATCACCATCACTACTGTGGTGTTGTGCTGCCACTCTAGTTCACTGTACCACCACCATCACTACTGTGGCGTTGTGCTGCCACTCTAGTTCACTGTACCACCACCATCACTATTGTGGTGTTGTGCTGCCACTCTAGTTCACTGCACCATCACTACTGTGGTGTTGTGCTGCCACTCTAGTTCACTGTACCACCACCATCACTACTGTGGTGTTGTGCTGCCACTCTAGTTCACTGTACCACCACCATCACTACTGTGGTGTTGTGCTGCCTCTCTAGTTCACTGTACCATCACTACTGTGGTGTTGTGCTGCCACTCTAGTTCACTGTACCACCACCATCATTACTGTGGTGTTGTGCTGCCACTCTAGTTCACTGTACCACCACCATCACTACTGTGGTGTTGTGCTGCCACTCTAGTTCACTGTACCACCACCATCATTACTGTGGTGATGTGCTGCCACTCTAGTTCACTGTACCACCACCATCACTACTGTGGTGTTGTGCTGCCACTCTAGTTCACTGTACCACCACCATCACTACTGTGGTGTTGTGCTGCCACTCTAGTTCACTGTACCATCACTACTGTGGTGTTGTGCTGCCACTCTAGTTCACTGTACCACCACCATCATTACTGTGGTGATGTGCTGCCACTCTAGTTCACTGTACCACCACCATCATTACTGTGGTGTTGTGCTGCCACTCTAGTTCACTGTACCACCACCATCACTACTGTGGTGTTGTGCTGCCACTCTAGTTCACTGTACCACCACCATCATTACTGTGGTGATGTGCTGCCACTCTAGTTCACTGTACCACCACCATCACTACTGTGGTGTTGTGCTGCCACTCTAGTTCACTGTACCACCACCATCACCATCACTCCTGCATCACAATGGACTGCGTGTTTTGATGTCAATGTAATTTAAGGACACACCTTTATCACTATATCATCATAACTTCACTATCTTCGGTATTTAACACTTTGGTATTTATACTTTGGTATCATATACCTGACAATCACGGCTGTATCACCATCAATGCTATATCTTCTCAGTACTGTAACCTATCTTTGCTCTATCATTATAGCTTCACTATCACCTCTATATATCACTATCACCTCACTATCACGCAGGTGTCTTGTGATATTACCATACTGGACCATAATGTGTTGTGATATTACCATACTGGTTCATGGTGTGTTCTGATATTACCATACTGGTTCATGGTGTGTTGTGATATTACCATACTGGACCATAATGTGTTGTGATATTACCATACTGGACCATGGTGTGTTGTGATATTACCATACTGGACCATGGTGTGTTGTGATATTACCATACTGGACCATAATGTGTTGTGATATTACCATACTGGTCCATGGTGTGTTGTGATATTACCATACTGGACCATGGTGTTGTTACGGACCCGGATCCAGTGTCCGAGCCTGGAGCAGTGACGACCACGCCATCTGTGGGTCAGCTCCCGAAACCCCCTCCAAATGGACGACGACACCTGGTGAGAACGAGGTGTACTGGCCACCAGGGCCAGTTTCCAGTCCTGTTCAGCTCACAACACAGCCGCTGCTGACCTCTGGTGAGGTGGTGCTCAGACAACAACGCCATCTATGGAGTGGATAGGTGGGCGTTTGTGTTTGAGCCTGTAAGTGAGGTGCTTTTGTGTGTCCCTGTTACTGATGACGTGTCTGATTACAGAGTCGACCTGGGACTGCTGTAATGGAAGTTGAGTCAGTCTACCCAAGGCAGCCGTCTCGTCACCAAGTGTTTGCTGCAGCAACTGTGAGTCGCCCCCAGGATGAACACTGTGGTGTTTCCCTGCCAGTGAAGTGGCAGTTGAAGGATTGTCGTACCCGGGACTGACTGGTGGAGACGCTTAACCACTGGGGTGTTGTGGAAAGGAGAGTGATCTGTGGTATCACACGAGGCTCCTGACTAGGGCGCGACCCTAGTATCGCTCGTGGAGTGGCCTAACCAGCGTGGCTGATTTGGAACCTGCCAGCTATCTGCTGGACTTGTGGTTGACGGCCTCCACGACAGTACCCCCAGTGGAACTGTGTTTTGGCTGGCCTATGGCCGGGGTAGACTCAAGATTCGCGAAGGATTCGTCGTGAGGCTACGAGAGCACCAAGAGCTTGGCACTGTGAACGTCCAGGGTCTTCAGAGGAAGACTACATAGTGTACATAATAGTGTTTATATCCCCCCCCCCCCGTGTAATCTTATATATATTTATTGGTGATGGTAATAATTATAGTATTAAGTTCTTGACTTTATTTCCCTTCCCCTTTAAGTTACTTGCGTTACGGATCTCATCCCTTGAAAGCCACTACTGGCTTGGGGCCGGATACCCTTCCTCTAACAACATCAGAGTAAGAACCCTGTTGCGACCTGAGAGGGCCGTAACAGGTGTGTTGTGATATTACCTTCTTGGACCATGGTGTGTTGTGATATTACCATACTGGTCCATGGTGTGTTGTGATATTACCATCTCGGACCATGGTGTGTTGTGATATTACCATACTGGACCATGGTGTGTTGTGATATTACCATACTGGACCATGGTGTGTTGTGATATTACCATACTGGACCATGGTGTGTTGTGATATTACCATACTGGTCCATGGTGTGTTATGATATTACCATACTGGTCCATGGTGTGTTGTGATATTACCATACTGGTCATTGGTGTGTTGTGATATTACCATACTGGACCATGGTGTGTTGTGATATTACCATACTGGTCCATGGTGTGTTGTGATATTACCATACTGGTCCATGGTGTGTTGTGATATTACCATACTGGTCCATGGTGTGTTGTGATATTACCATACTGGACCATGGTGTGTTGTGATATTACCATACTGGACCATGGTGTGTTGTAATATTACCATACTGGTCCATGGTGTGTTGTGATATTACCATACTGGACCATGGTGTGTTGTGATATCACCATATGGGTGTGAGGTGGTGTTATGACCACACATACACCAGTATTATCATACTGTAGCTGGTGTATGATGTGCTCAAACTGTATAGTGATGTCTTGGCTGATTAGTCTAGTATCACGAATATTAATTTATGTAGTTATTCTGTTTTCGACAACACACTTGTATTAAATGTGTATTGCCAATGTGTGCCACATATATCTATGTATATTATATTTCTGTATCATAAGTCTTTGCCATGTATTTGTGGATATATATTAGAAGTCTAGTGAATAGCAGTAGCCTAATGTCATGTAGCTTGAAAAACATCCGTATATGCTTATATTATGAAATGCTACATAATGCTGTATAGGAAATATTATGTGAACTATGATGGAGAATGTATAAATTTAGGTCTCGGATGTATTACTATCATGTATACTGCGTAATTTCCTTTCATTATTGTTCATTTACATTGTCCTCTAACATTAAATTATATATATATATATATATATATATATATATATATATATATATATATATATATATATATATATATATATATATATATATATATATATATATATATATATATATATATATGTCGTACCTAGTAGCCAGAACGCACTTCTCAGCCTACTATGCAAGGCCCGATTTGCCTAATAAGCCAAGTTTTCATGAAGTAATAATTTTTCGACTACCTAACCTACCTAACCTAACCTAACTTTTTCGGCTACCTAACCTAACCTATAAAGATAGGTTAGGTTAGGTAGGGTTGGTTAGGTTCGGTCATATATCGACGTTAATTTTAACTCCAATAAAAAAAAAGTTGACCTCATACATAATGAAATGGGTGGCTTTATCATTTCATAAGAAAAAAAATAGAGAAAATATATTAATTCAGGAAAACTTGGCTTATTAGGCAAATCGGGCCTTGCATAGTAGGCCGAGAAGTGCGTTCTGGCTACTAGGTACGACATATATATATATATATATATATATATATATATATATATATATATATATATATATATATATATATATATATATATATAATATACTTTATATTGTATTCATGTATACTTATGTATAATGGCTGACTGGCAGACGTTTTGAAATCCTCCCTTAACCCCTCCTCCCCTCTCCCGCCAGTGTTACCATGTCTTGCCAATATGAATTCTTTGTTCACATATTTTTATATCATGATATAATCTTTAATGTACTGAATTATTAATATGTATTATTATGTAAGGTTGTGTATTATAGTCTTTATTTTATTGATATATGAATTAGAAGTTCTTGATCGAGATATGTCTGTATATGAGCTTGAGATATTTGAAAGAGAGGAGTCAGCTGACTCATAGAGGTGGATACAGTGTCGCTCCCGGCCAGCATGGCTCTGGGCGGTCACTCTTTGATTTTCTCAGTCGAGCGCATGTGTTGCCGCTACGGTCCGGGTTTTGTGATCTTATTTGTGTCATTTGACTGCTAGGATACTTGTCATGTTGCAGTAACGTATACCATGGATCAGTTCTACCATTGTGCATCCTTTATACCAGGTGATAGGTGCTGTTATATATCTTAGTGAGGTGGGTAGCTGAGGATCTTAAGTGATGCCATTGTGCTGTATATGATATTGATTCCTCATACCTCATTTGTTAATGGTTGTGACACCACCACCACCCTGTATTGGTATTAGCAGCATAATAGGTGCTAGTGTCCCACTGCGCCACGATAGAGCCTGGCGTCAGCTAGTGCTGATTGTATGCAGTTTTGAGACCTGTTGATGATCATGCCCAGCTTTGACAAGCTGGATAAATCATTGATTGTGAGTTTATAGATTGTATTCTTTTTTTATGTTATGTTAATGCCCAGTAAACTGGTATATTTTTTATTAGCCTTTCACTCCCCTAGACACTTATTGATATTTGGCAAGTCTATGTTTTCCATTGATCTCCTGACCATTGATCTCCACTGAAGCCTGACCAGGATATTCACACAATTCCCCCATGCACTCTGGTGGATTTTCACATAATCCCCCCTTGCACTCTGGCTGTCATCTAGGAATGTTCTACCTCTGATGCTCCTCTTTTAATACACAGAGTAATGACACTAACATGTGATTACCCCCCCATGCACTCTGTCAGAGTGCATGGGGGGGGGGGGGATTGTGTGAAAATCCTGGTCCAGCTTCAGTGGAACCCTCAGGAAACCCTCGTGTGTTCATCAGAACTCCAGATTGCAGTTCTTTTCTATGTCATGGCCTGATTGTCTGGGACATGAAAATACCCACCACATAGGTTCGAATCCTCATCATGGCTCCTAAGGATTTTCTCACTAATTTAATTATTCCCATCCTAATTAGTAACAATATGTATTCGAGAAATAGTGATGGGCTTTAATTACTCTCGGTTCACTTCCACACCTGCAGAGGTAGGAAATAAACTCCTTAGTCAAAAAATAGAACATTCAATACAAATAAATGACGATGGCAAATATTGATATTACCTGAGGCTGGACCCACAACCTCTCAGTGTACTCTTCTTGAACTCTCCTCAACACTCCCGTTACACCATGTTACAAACATGTTGTTAATTGTCTTATATCACACGTGACTGTCTCCTCTGTAACTGAGGTGAACCTTTGGTCAAAACTGTACATATATCTAATGTGCTCATGTGTTCAATATCTTCACCATATGACATTCACTTCCTGGCCAAAACTGTACATACAACTAATGTCCCCATGGGCTCAATATCTTCACCACATAACCTTCACTTCCTGGACAAAAATAGTTACCAATAAATCAACATATGGTCAAACACTCCACATAATGGACAACAATAAATGGGTACACTAACTTGCACATACATGTCTAATATTGGTAAGTCCCTTGACGATTGTTCATCAATAACATTCCCTGAGGTAATTAAGATCAGCCATTCTCGACACCAAGACAAAAGAATGTTACATGCAGGGAAAGGTATGAGCAGTTGGTCATAGGAGACACTGCTAACGACCCGTTGTTGAGTGCCTTAAACACTCCACTGGGATGTTGGGGCAATGTTTACACTGATGCATCTGGCAGCGTGGCGCCTCCCTTGCTGGCTGAGACCCAGTAACAGTCTGGGCTTCACACTCTCCTCCAAATATATCAACCCTGCCTCTTGTTTACACACTGCTTTTGTAACTATGTGTACCTGTGTACTGCTGTGTAACTATGTGCACCTGTGTACTGCTGTGTAACTATGTGCACCTGTGTACTGCTGTGTAACTATGTGCACCTGTGTACTGCTGTGTAACTATGTGCACCTGTGTACTGCTGTGTAACTATGTGCACCTGTGTACTGCTGTGTAACTATGTGCACCTGTGTACTGCTGTGTAACTATGTGCACCTGTGTACTGCTGTGTAACTATGTGCACCTGTGTACTGCTTTTGTAACTATGTGCACCTGTGTACTGCTGTGTAACTATGTGCACCTGTGTACTGCTGTGTAACTATGTGCACCTGTGTACTGCTGTGTAACTATGTGCACCTGTGTACTGCTGTGTAACTATGTGCACCTGTGTACTGCTGTGTAACTATGTGCACCTGTGTACTGCTGTGTAACTATGTGCACCTGTGTACTGCTGTGTAACTATGTGCACCTGTGTACTGCTGTGTAACTATGTGCACCTGTGTACTGCTGTGTAACTATGTGCACCTGTGTACTGCTGTGTAACTATGTGCACCTGTGTACTGCTGTGTAACTGTGTGCACCTGTGTACTGCTGTGTAACTGTGTGCACCTGTGTACTGCTGTGTAACTATGTGCACCTGTGTACTGCTGTGTAACTATGTGCACCTGTGTACTGCTGTGTAACTATGTGCACCTGTGTACTGCTGTGTAACTATGTGCACCTGTGTACTGCTGTGTAACTATGTGCACCTGTGTACTGCTGTGTAACTATGTGCACCTGTGTACTGCTGTGTAACTATGTGCACCTGTGTACTGCTGTGTAACTATGTGCACCTGTGTACTGCTGTGTACTGCTGTGTAACTGTGTGCACCTGATAACTGCTGTGGGAGTGGACGGGGTTAGAAGGAAAGACCCAGCTTAAACACTTTAATGCGCCCGGGCCTCGTGAAAAAAATAGTGCATTGTGCGCGCGGCGTTTTGGGCTCTTGAGCGTAAACCCCAAAAAGTGTGTAATCTTTTCACTCTCCTGACACCAATTCTCAAGCTACGTATTTCATTTTGGTATCAATGTGTTGGCAATAAAATTCTCTACAAGATCATATGTATAAAATGTCACCAAAGCATTAGCTATCCCACCACGAAATAAATAAAATGTAGATCACTCGCCGTGACGCCCAAACAGCAACAAAATGTTCATACTCTTTTGTTTGTTGTCAGCTCCACATTAGTCTGACAGCGTTAAATTTTATATCACTGAACTCACAATAAAATTTCCTACACAGACATATGCATATAAATGTAGAATCATGATCGCGGCCCACACCAAGAGTGTGTGAAGTGGGCGATTACCCTCGTTGTGGCAACAACTCAATAGTCTCTCCACTAAGTTACAAAACAATGCCGTTTTCTCAAATAGGCCATGTGCCTATTAGAGAAAACGAAAATTTAATGGCAAACATTTTCATACTAACCCCAAGTCGATCGAATAAGAATTGGATTTTATATGTTTTTTTTTTTTACATCGCGCGGCTATTTACGACGCGGTTGCGGAACCCGTTAAGCAAGCCCGTCGTGTAGGTACGACGCGTGTGCATCAAAGTGTTTTAAAAAAGGTGAAACGTATAAGAGTCAATATCTTCACTAGTTTATAATCACATCTCCACCATTCTAGTTCTCTTCACACAATGGGTCTTTCCACCTGCAGAGTCCATAATGATGTAATTTAAGAAGAAGGTTTTGGTGGTTGACAGTGTCAAAACCCTTCCGCAGGTCCACAAATATCCCAACAAGGAACTCATTTTTATCAAGAGCTGCATGTATCAAGTTAATCATACTAATAAGTGCATCGTTAGTGCTTTTTTGGGGTCTGAAGCCATATTGACAAGAGCTAAGTATATTGAGTTTGGCTAGATAAGAGTAAAGCTGCTTGTAGATTAGTTTTTCAAATATTTTTGACAAGTTTGGCAGAATTGATATAGATCTGAAGTTGTTGACATCAGTGAGATCACCACATTTATAGACTGGGGTTACTCTCTTTTTTTTTTTTAGAATATCTGGAAAGGTTTGGAGTTCAAGTGACTTGTTGTAGAGTAATGCAATAGCAGGGGCTAAAGATCTGGAGGCTTTTTAGTAAATTAGAGTTGGTATCTCCTCAATGGCACTAGACTTGGTTTTTTGGGAAAGGATTATCTCATTAACATCAGTGGAATTAGCAGGCATTAGGTTCAGAGACTGTGGATAGTTACCTGTAAGATAGTCCTGAACATCAGTACTGGAAGATGGAATATCATTAGCAAGGGATGACCCAATGGAAGAGAAGAACCTATTGAACTCAATAGCAGAATCAGAGGCTGAAAGCAGACCATCGTTATTTGACAGGAGTATTGGTTTGTTATAAAAAATCCTTTTTGATCCCAATATTTGTGAAATTGTGCTCCATGTTGTCTTAATGTTGTCCTTTGTGTGGGTAAATTTACCTTCGTAGTATTTAATTTTGGCTCTTGTAATTATGTTAGATAGCAATGATGAGTAATTCTTTGAAAATTCTGTGGATACGATTCCTAACCTATACTTCTTCTCAAGGTCATGTTTTTTATTAATAGATTTAAGTATACCCTTTGTAAGCGAAGGATTGTTTAGCCTTTTAGTTGTGACTTGTTTCGTTAGCATAGGACAGTGGGTGTTATAAAGGCTGAGAGTTTTTTTAATAAATTATTGCACTGCTAGGTTGATGTCCTCTATGTTACCTAATTCGGTCTCCCAGTTGACATTAGCAGCAGTAGTTATAAAATTGCGTACAGAAGTTTTATTGTGCAGCCTAAAGCTTATCTCCCTTGTATCTAGAGGTGGTTTATTCCTGTTGGCTAGGAGAAATGTGGGGTAATGGTCTGTCTGTTAACAATGGTAATCCCTGAAGTAAGCGGAGAGATTATGTTGGTCCAGATGTTGGTATTTGTATTGTATTTACTGTACGGGGTTCTGTATCCTGTACACTGTTCTGTATACTGTATGGGGGTTCTGTATACTGTATACTGTTCTGTATATTGTACACTGTTCTGTATATTGTACACTGTTCTGTATATTGTACTGTTCTGTATACTGTACACTGTTCTGTATACTGTACACTGTTCTGTATACTGTACGGGGTTCTGTATGCTGTTCTGTATACTGTACGGGGTTTTGTATACTGTACGGGGTTCTGTATACTGTACGGGATTTTGTATACTGTACGGGGTTCTGTATACTGTACGGGCTTCTGTATACTGTACGGGGTTCTGTATACTGTACGGGGTTCTGTATACTGTACGGGGTTCTGTATACTGTATGGGATTTTGTATACTGTACGGGGTTCTGTATACTTTACGGGATTTTGTATACTGTACGGGATTTTGTATACTGTACGGGATTTTGTATACTGTACGGGGTTCTGTATACTGTACGGGATTTTGTATACTGTACGGGGTTCTGTATACTGTACGGGATTTTGTATACTGTACGGGGTTCTGTATACTGTACGGGATTTTGTATACTGTACGGGATTTTGTATACTGTACGGGGTTCTGTATACTGTACGGGATTTTGTATACTGTACGGGATTTTGTATACTGTACGGGGTTCTGTATACTGTACGGGATTTTGTATACTGTACGGGGTTCTGTATACTGTATGCTGTTCTGTATACTGTATGGTGTTCTGGGTTCTGTGTGCTATGTGTTTTTCTCCTTCATGTCTTTTTCATGTTCTATGTTTATATAATGTTATGCTCTCCTTTTTGTACATTTTGTGTTTATCTTATAAATAAAAAAATTCGTCTATAATACACCCATTGTGAGTGGTGGGGTTTAAGGCATTGGCAGGTAGGCTGTTCCAGGGGTCTATAGCCCTTTGGATGGCAAAACGTTTTTTTCTCCTATATTTTGACTTGATTGATTGATAAAGATTAAGCCTTCCTAAAGGTGGCACAGGCATGAATAGCCCGTAGGAGGAGGCTCTTGCGAGGCATTACCAGTACCCATATCTAGGTGATACTAGAATTGTGTGGATGGATGGAGGGGTGTGATGGTAACCTGTTGAGCTTGATTAAGCTGTTGCTTCATGTATAAGTTACATGCGACCTTTTAGAGAAGTGGTCTGGATTCTCTAAATCCTCCAATTTGTTCAGTATTTTATAAGTTTCTATCGGAGCCGCCATGTCCCGTCTGGCTTGCTGTGTTAGTCCTGGGGCCCTCAACCGTTCATGGTATGGGAGCCACCATGTCCCGTCTGGCTTGCTGTGTTAGTCCTGGGGCCCTCAACCGTTCCTGGTATGGGAGCCACCATGCCCCGTCTGGCTTGCTGTGTTAGTCCTGGGGCCCTCAACCGTTCCTGGTATGGGGGCCACCATGCCCCGTCTGGCTTGCTGTGTTAGTCCTGGGGCCCTCAACCGTTCCTGGTATGGGAGCCACCATGTCCCGTCTGGCTTGCTGTGTTAGTCCTGGGGCCCTCAACCGTTCCTGGTATGGGAGCCACCATGCCCCGTCTGGCTTGCTGTGTTAGTCCTGGGGCCCTCAACCGTTCCTGGTATGGGAGTCACCATGCCCCGTCTGGCTTGCTGTGTTAGTCCTGGGGCCCTCAACCGTTCCTGGTATGGGGGCCACCATGCCCCGTCTGGCTTGCTGTGTTAGTCCTGGGGCCCTCAACCGTTCCTGGTATGGGAACCACCATGCCCCGTCTGGCTTGCTGTGTTAGTCCTGGGGCCCTCAACCGTTCATGGTATGGGAGCCACCATGTCCCGTCTGGCTTGCTGTGTTAGTCCTGGGGCCCTCAACCGTTCCTGGTATGGGAGCCACCATGCCCCGTCTGGCTTGCTGTGTTAGTCCTGGGGCCCTCAACCGTTCCTGGTATGGGAGTCACCATGCCCCGTCTGGCTTGCTGTGTTAGTCCTGGGGCCCTCAACCGTTCCTGGTATGGGAGCCGCCATGCCCCGTCTGGCTTGCTGTGTTAGTCCTGGGTCCCTCAACCGTTCCTGGTATGGGAGCCACCATGCCCCGTCTGGCTTGCTGTGTTAGTCCTGGGGCCCTCAACCGTTCCTGGTATGGGAGCCACCATGCCCCGTCTGGCTTGCTGTGTTAGTCCTGGGGCCCTCAACCGTTCCTGGTATGGGAGCCACCATGCCCCGTCTGGCTTGCTGTGTTAGTCCTGGGGCCCTCAACCGTTCCTGGTATGGGAGCCACCATGCCCCGTCTGGCTTGCTGTGTTAGTCCTGGGGCCCTCAACCGTTCCTGGTATGGGAGCCACCATGCCGCGTCTGGCTTGCTGTGTTAGTCCTGGGGCCCTCAACCGTTCCTGGTATGGGAGCCACCATGCCGCGTCTGGCTTGCTGTGTTAGTCCTGGGGCCCTCAACCGTTCCTGGTATGGGAGCCACCATGCCCCGTCTGGCTTGCTGTGTTAGTCCTGGGGCCCTCAACCGTTCCTGGTATGGGAGCCACCATGCCGCGTCTGGCTTGCTGTGTTAGTCCTGGGGCCCTCAACCGTTCCTGGTATGGGAGCCACCATGCCGCGTCTGGCTTGCTGTGTTAGTCCTGGGGCCCTCAACCGTTCCTGGTATGGGGGCCACCATGCCCCGTCTGGCTTGCTGTGTTAGTCCTGGGGCCCTCAACCGTTCCTGGTATGGGAACCACCATGCCCCGTCTGGCTTGCTGTGTTAGTCCTGGGGCCCTCAACCGTTCCTGGTATGGGAGCCACCATGCCCCGTCTGGCTTGCTGTGTTAGTCCTGGGGCCCTCAACCGTTCCTGGTATGGGAGCCACCATGCCCCGTCTGGCTTGCTGTGTTAGTCCTGGGGCCCTCAACCGTTCCTGGTATGGGAGCCACCATGCCCCGTCTAGCTTGCTGTGTTAGTCCTGGGGCCCTCAACCGTTCCTGGTATCGGAGCCACCATGCCCCGTCTGGCTTGCTGTGTTAGTCCTGGGGCCCTCAACCGTTCCTGGTATGGGAGCCACCATGCCCCGTCTGGCTTGCTGTGTTAGTCCTGGGGCCCTCAACCGTTCCTGGTATGGGAGCCACCATGCCCCGTCTGGCTTGCTGTGTTAGTCCTGGGGCCCTCAACCGTTCCTGGTATGGGAGCCACCATGCCCCGTCTGGCTTGCTGTGTTAGTCCTGGGCCCTCAACCGTTCCTGGTATGGGAGCCACCATGCCCCGTCTAGCTTGCTGTGTTAGTCCTGGGGCCCTCAACCGTTCCTGGTATGGGAGCCACCATGCCCCGTCTGGCTTGCTGTGTTAGTCCTGGGGCCCTCAACCGTTCCTGGTATGGGAGCCACCATGCCCCGTCTGGCTTGCTGTGTTAGTCCTGGGGCCCTCAACCTTCCTGGTATGGGAGCCACCATGCCCCGTCTGGCTTGCTGTGTTAGTCCTGGGGCCCTCAACCGTTCCTGGTATGGGAGCCACCATGCCCCGTCTGGCTTGCTGTGTTAGTCCTGGGCCCTCAACCGTTCCTGGTATGGGAGCCACCATGCCCCGTCTAGCTTGCTGTGTTAGTCCTGGGGCCCTCAACCGTTCCTGGTATGGGAGCCACCATGCCCCGTCTGGCTTGCTGTGTTAGTCCTGGGGCCCTCAACCTTCCTGGTATGGGAGCCACCATGCCCCGTCTGGCTTGCTGTGTTAGTCCTGGGGCCCTCAACCGTTCCTGGTATGGGAGCCACCATGCCCCGTCTGGCTTGCTGTGTTAGTCCTGGGGCCCTCAACCGTTCCTGGTATGGGAGCCACCATGCCCCGTCTGGCTTGCTGTGTTAGTCCTGGGGCCCTCAACCGTTCCTGGTATGGGAGCCACCATGCCCCGTCTGGCTTGCTGTGTTAGTCCTGGGGCCCTCAACCGTTCCTGGTATGGGAGCCACCATGCCCCGTCTGGCTTGCTGTGTTAGTCCTGGGGCCCTCAACCGTTCCTGGTATGGGAGCCACCATGCCCCGTCTGGCTTGCTGTGTTAGTCCTGGGGCCCTCAACCGTTCCTGGTATGGGAGCCACCATGCCCCGTCTGGCTTGCTGTGTTAGTCCTGGGGCCCTCAACCGTTCCTGGTATGGGAGCCACCATGCCCCGTCTGGCTTGCTGTGTTAGTCCTGGGGCCCTCAACTGTTCCTGGTATGGGAGCCGATTTAGTTCTCAGATGCTTTTTGTCGCTCTGTGTTGTACTTTCTCCACAGCAGATATGTTGTGAAGCTCAGGCCTCTATGCTTGGTACAGCAGTCCAAATGTGGCCGCACCAGAGATGTTTACAGTTCAATAACTTTATTTTCCTTGAAAATAAAGTTGACTTTCTTATTAGAGTTCCCAATTGTTGTGCAACTTTCAATGACTGGTCCCCGTGCATGCAGTCCCCGTGGCGCAGTGGTGAAACACTAGCCCCCGCACTTCGCGAACAATTTAGTCTGGGTTCTTATCCTGGCTGGGGAGGATTGACTAGGTTCCAATCCTTAACAGTGCGCCTCTCTTCACCCAGCAGTGAAGGATACCTTGTTAAACGATTTGGCAGGTCGTATTCCTGGGTTATTAATTAAGATTAATATTAATCTTATGAATTAGTCATATTAGGATAAAGGACCTGCCCGAGACGCTATGCGTGCTAGTGGCTTTACAAGAATGTAAAAACTGGTGGACCATCCAAGTAGTAGGCGTCCATCTGTCTCAGGAGACTATAGAGTTCCGTTCTGGTTGTCGGTCTGGAGTGGCCTCTCCAGGGCGCAAAGCCAGGGTAGGTTGATACGGGGGAGAAGCTGTCAACCATGCAGCAGGTCCCCCTCTCCACAGTACAGAACGTCTCAATTGTAAAGGCAAACACCAATAAGACAGGTTCCAGCGCCGTCGCAAGAACTGTCAGTAAGAGGTTGAAGGCAACAAGGAACTGCCCCCAGGGGGCTCCAGCTCCGGAGTTAACCTCGAAGTTGGTAAAAGAAGGCACAGGGACTCCAACCCCAGAGTCTTTTTTGTTGTTGTTACTCTTTTTTGTGGGGGGAAAGGAGGAAAATTAGGGAAATAAAGGAGGAAACTTAGGAAAAATGGGGGAACCACTGACAAGCTGCCGGCTTCCCGTCTCCGTCGTGACCACTAGACACAAGGTTACTTTAGGCATTAGGACACTAGGAATTATCATCATCAGGAAAAGATCATCAAGGCAAATGGGGGGACCTTCGACAAGCCGCCGGCCTCCTGTCCTCATCGAGGCCACTATTAGTAGCTCTCAAATAAACTCAGATAATTATTACACTTCGATATCTAAGTAATTCCGCCTTATTACAAATTTGTTTAGTCCGTTCCTCGAGCCTCCGTGGCACAATTGGTTAGCGCGTTCGGCTGTTAACCGAAAGGTTGGTGGTTCGAGCCCACCCGGGGGCGATTATTTAGGCCAACTCTAGGGGTTGACCTCAGACAAGACCGACATAACACACTTGACAGCGATGTCACACTTGGCCCCGTGATCCAGCCCGTCCTCCTCAAGTCTGCCAACGTCAACAAACTCTCGCGCGTAAGTGACCTTATCCTAACACAACAGAGAACGGCACAGTATGTCAACGTCGCGACCCATCCTCCTGTTTACACAGTAGTTGTTGTATTTGCTCCATAGTACAAACGTTGACGTACTAAGTCATTACATAATAGAACTTACTGATCACTTTATAGTCTGAAGTCGTAATTATAGACTGTCTTTATAGTCGGAAGTGAAGTATATAGCACTAATCACTTTATAGTCTGAAAAAATAAAGCTAAAAAAAATATATAAATTCCAAGGTCTAGTATAGCACACATATGTACGATATAAGGCCTCAAATAGCGTGTATTAGGCCTAGGAAGGTTCAGTTAGTTAAGGTTGTCTTTGCAATATAAATTCAAAACCTTTTCCGGTTTGTCTAAATTCAATAGTACAAATTTCTAGTTTCTAATAGCGGTGTACGTCGATATATTTACTTTGGTCCTCACCGTTACTATAAGTACTACCAACACAAGAGGATGGGCTGCATGCAGTTTCACGAGCCGCTACCATTTTCTTGTACGACAATTGTTGGTCTTGGGAAGAGTATTCGTCAAAAGGCGCCGTTCTATTAGGAGGACGGGTTGAACATCTACATACCGAGTTTTGGCGGCATAACACAACAATTTAGAAAATAATATATAATTATAAACAGCCTCCCAGTCCTTCGGAGCTCATCAACTGTTTAATATGTGTAAAGTCGCCAAAGATTGAGATAACATGTTCGTAAGTACTTGCGTAACTGACTGATGAATCTGGGTCCAGACACTAAATATAATTCTTATGCTTGGAATGTTTACATGCAAGAAGAGTTGCTATAGACCTCAACAAAGACGACAGATCAGCCTCCAGGGCTGAGTGGATCCCATACTTATCCTGTAGACCCCATGTATACCTATCCTGTGAGCGTTAGTGCCTCCAATACATGTCCTGTTCATGAGTGGTAGTGAACCCATACCCATCGTGTGCAGCAGTGATCACATACCCATGCTATGATGTATGTCATACACAGCTGGCTGTGCTATGATGTATGTCATACGCAGCTGGCTGTGCTATGATGTATGTCATACACAGCTGGCTGTGCTATGATGTATGTCATACACAGCTGGCTGTGCTATGATGTATGTCATACACAGCTGGCTGTGCTATGATGTATGTCATACGCAGCTGGCTGTGCTATGATGTATGTCATACGCAGCTGGCTGTGCTATGATGTATGTCATACACAGCTGGCTGTGCTATGATGTATGTCATACACAGCTGGCTGTGCTATGATGTATGTCATACGCAGCTGGCTGTGCTATGATGTATGTCATACACAGCTGGCTGTGCTATGATGTATGTCATACACAGCTGGCTGTGCTATGATGTATGTCATACGCAGCTGGCTGTGCTATGATGTATGTCATACGCAGCTGGCTGTGCTATGATGTATGTCATACGCAGCTGGCTGTGCTATGATGTATGTCATACACAGCTGGCTGTGCTATGATGTATGTCATACGCAGCTGGCTGTGCTATGATGTATGTCATACGCAGCTGGCTGTGCTATGATGTATGTCATACGCAGCTGGCTGTGCTATGATGTATGTCATACACAGCTGGCTGTGCTATGATGTATGTCATACACAGCTGGCTGTGCTATGATGTATGTCATACGCAGCTGGCTGTGCTATGATGTATGTCATACACAGCTGGCTGTGCACAGTAGCCATGATGTGCGCATCCCATGCGCAAGATCAGTACGTACTGGTGCGTTACTGCGCAGAAACACTGATACTTTTATTTATGAAGAAAATATTACCAATTATAATATTGTAAAAGATGTATAAAATATATCATCCAAATAATATGAGCAGCAGAGTGGCGCAGTGGAAGCGTGCTGGGCCCATAACCCAGAGGTCCGTAGATCGAAACTACGCTCTGCTACGGAATTGTTTTAATGTATTAATAATGGGTTTTCATTACAAATGTAGGTACATAGCAGTGTCTTGCTACCCCCTTCAATATAAGTAATTACAAATTACAGGTTGAGCTAGCTATATGTTAAAAAATAATGGCACAATAACGAATGTGGGAGATTTGTACCTGAATTTACCTGTCCCTAGTGTCCTCGACGGATAGTGGAAGCCATCGGCTTGTCAAAGATCCCCCCCCCCCCCCCATGGTTCATGAGGATTGTTTCTGTTTGGATTTTGAACTAAAGTAATGTCTTGGTATTTAGCGACTTCGCCGGTAAGACAATTCCATGGGATAACCCTTGTTTATAGTTTAGTTCATCTAATATGCACCCCATACCCGTCCTGTGGGCGGTAGTGGGAAGAGTTACAGAGGCACATAATGGGCTCAGGGACTGAACCCCACAATTTATTTACCTGAGCAAGTTAATCTTGCTGAGAGAGTTACAAAATTCAATGCACATCATCACATCAACAATGGGCTCGAGACCGCCCACAAGTACAGGTTCTAAATTAAGCAACTGACATGTGGAGAGCCCTAGAGCGAGAAACATTTGTACGCTAACCAACTGTGTTACGGAGGCTACGCTCTCTAAAACCTTACAAATATTTCCTCCCGCTTCTTACCGCTCGCTCCCGCCATCGAAAACCCTAAAAACACTTCCTCCCACTTCCTCCCGCTCTCTGAAGCCTTAAAAATATTCCCTCCTGCTCTCTGAAGCCCTAATAACACCACCTCCTGTTTCCTCATGAAGCACATACCTTACAAATACTTCCTATTGCTTCCTACCACTGGCTCCTGCTCTCTGAAGCCCTAAAATCATTTCCTCCTGTTTCCTCCCGTTCGATCCCGCTCTCTGAAGCCTCACAAATTTTTTCTCCTGGTTCCTACCACTCGCTCCCGCTCTCTGAAGCACTAATAACAATTCCTTCCGCCCTCCGAATCCCTAAAAAACTTTCTCCTATTTCATCCCGCTCTCTGAAGCCTTAAAAACACTTCCTCCTGCTTCCTCCCGTTTTCTGTTGCCCTAAAATCACTCTCTCCTGCTTTTTCCCGCTCGCTCCTGTTCTCTGAAGCCTTAAAAACACCTACTCCCGCACTCTGAAGCCTTAAAAATACTTCCTACTGCTTCCTCCCACTCTCTGAAGCCCTAATATCACTTCCTTCTGCTTCCTATAACCAATGTTCCAGAGATGTGTAAATATTTCATTCAAAATTACCTGCTACCAGAATTTTTTGCCAAATATCCCCAGTTTGCTAACTGTAGGTAGTACCTAAGTGATTATAAGCTATCCAGCGCTATCCATGGGGGGGGGGGCGGGGTGCACGACAAACATCAATTGTGACACTAGCTCTCCACATATGTCAGTTGCTTAATTTAGAAACTGTACTTGTAGTCAATCGCGAACCCATTGTTGGTGTTACGACGTATATTGAATTTTGTAACTAGCTCATCAAGATTGTAACTTGCTTAGCTAAATGAATTGTGGGGTTCAGTCCCTGAGCCCATTATGTGCCTCTGTAACCCCTTCCACTACCGCCCACAAGATGGGTATGGGGTGCATAATAAGTGAACTAAACTAAACTAAACCTCTCATGTTATCGTGACGTCACACACCCCGTACACACATAAAACAGGATTTTCTCTCTAGTTTCGTTATTAAACCTTTTATAATTTATATAATTACTCAAGCAATGTGTTTTGATCATATTATATCGCTGAAGAAAAACTGTGCATCTTCGGTAGCAATTACCCGGATTTGGTCCATATAATAACAGGTCACTATACTTCAGGTTTCCGTAGTGTAGTGGTTATCACGTGCGCCTCACACGCGCAAGGTCCCCGGTTCGATCCCGGGCGGAAACATTTGACTTTTTAAATGTTTGTTTTCATACCCCATTGGAATAAACTAAAAGAGCTAAAATTAATAACAAAGTATATTGACAATATTTATTAAATCATAAAACTTATGCCATTTTGTAATATGTTAATATTGCATTACACTAATTATTAATATTGAGGGTCATACAAGTATGTATTGTGGAGCAGAGTGGCGCAGTGGAAGCGTGCTGGACCCATAATCCAACTAGAGGTCCGTAGATCGAAACTACGCTCTGCTACAGTCTAATTTTTCCTACCATAACAAACCAAATGGCCGGGGAGGATTTACTGGGCGCAATTCCTTAACTGTAGCCTCTGTTTAACTCAACAGTAAAATGTGTATTTGGATGTAACAACGATTCTTCGCGGCGGGGATCGTATTCCAGGGACCATAGGATTAAGGACTTGCCTGAAACGCTACGCGTACTAGTGGCTGTACAAGAATGTAACAACTCTTGTATATATCTCAAAAAACAAAAACAAAATGAAATGTTTATATCTTTAATAAATGCAATCCATTCTCCTGTACATTTTGTAATTATGTAGAGCACCGAACATATAAATTAAATATTGACGTAATGGACAATTACATAGTAGAATTTGGTACTATTCACCATATAATTCAGAAAAAAATATAGCTAAAATCAAACAGATATATTCCAAGGCCTAGTATGACACATATGTACTATGTTTGGCGTCAGTTACCATGTATTAGACCTTGGATGGTAAGTTATGTTAGGTTTTATGAGAAACAAATACAAAGGTTCGGGCCAACCTTGCTCGAAACGCTTTGCGTAATAGTGGCTTTAGACATTGTATGTCCTATCACTATCTTTAAATCCAACAACATGTTTGTATCTCAACTTGTATGTATGTACTTTACCTGAATAAACATTTTATTTGATTTGACAAAACCTTTGCCGGTTTATACAAATTTAATAATACCAAATTCTACTATCCAATTGTCCATTACATCAATATATGTACGATGGAGGATGGATGTGTTGCTTATAGGCACTGCTATTAATATATCATAAGATCCTACATAGATTTTGTAATGAAGTAAGGGCGAAGAGGTAGAACGGCTTATTGACAGAGCTCGGGTGCATATTGGGGGAATTGTGTAAAATTCTGGTTTGTGTCTCGGAGAGGCTGCAGGATCCAAGTAAGGTCAGTAGAACTTCTGGTTGCAATTCTTTTCCCATGTCTTAGCTCAGTCGATTAAGGCAGCGTCTGGGATGCTCTCGGACGTAGGTTCGAACCCTCATCACGGCCCTTGTGGATTTCTCCTACATAGATGTTATTACTGGACGGTTGTCTTAGGTTTGCAATTTATATAAATGCCGATATTTCTTAAAGTATTACAATTCGGCGGACACCGACTAGGCTATGACGCTCCCCTACCCAACATGACTCATCTTGGAAAGCTGGGCGAGGCTAGTCCCACCAAGTGTCTGGTCACCAACCTCGGATAAACATTCTATTTTATAGATATAGGTTATATAAATATATAGGGGGTACCATCTTTGGTGGCGTTTGTAGGGACCCTCGACCTCGAAGAAGACGACATGCAGCATCCGGGGAAGCCTTGTGGGGCACCCGCGTACACATTGTCTTTTCATACCATCCCCTATATTTTTTATTTTGTCATTTTATTTTATTTAAAATTTCATTACACAAAAAGGGTTACAACATTGGTTACATTCAAAGTACAAGACTTCTTATTACAGGTTGTAGAGTTCCTCCAATGTATAGTTTTGTGTTAACTAATACTATTACATATATATTATTACCTATATCTTCTAGTCGTAGTAGTAGCAGACATTCATCAGTGTCAGGAGACTATGGAGTTGTGCTCTGGTTGTCGGTCTGGAGTGGCCTCTCCAGGGCACAAAGCCAGGGTAGGTTGATACGGGGGAGAAGCTGTCAACCATGCAGCAGGTCCCCCCCCTCTCCACGGCGCCGAAAGTCTCCAATGGAAAGGCAAAGGCCAATACGATTGGTTCCAGCGCCGTCGCAGGAACTGTGAGCTCCGGAGTTGACCTGGAAGGTGGTGAAGGGACTCATAACCCGGAGACCGCCGTGGTCGGGGCCGGAGAAGAACCACCCCAGCAAGGGCAAGAACGCCCCCAGCCTCCTGAAGCAGAGCCTGGGGCTGCTAGAGCCCAAGGAGGAGGACTTCAGAGTCCCGCACCTACGGGTTCCAGGCGTAGTTCAATAACTAACTGATAAACATAACTTTAATACTGATTCATTAACTAAGTTCAATAACTAACTGATAAACCTTAAAGAACTGGTGAGAACAACTGTGTACACTTCAGTTTGCTGAGATTTATTAGAGCTGTGCTGCTTATAAAATACGTTTGTGTTCGATCCCCGATGGTCCCAGTGCTTGGGCACCGTTACTCTACTCCGTCCGCTCGCTTCTTGCAGGGTCCGCGTTCGATCCCCGATGACCCAAGTGTTAGCTTTCCATTCCTTCACTTCGTCCTTATAAATCCCAGATGATCTTAATATCCCTTCCAAGTGCTGTATAATCATACTGGCCTAGTACTTTCACCTCATAATTACCTTACCTTACCTCGCTTCCTCAGAGACTTCTCCTTCCCGACTTTCTCCTTCACACGCCTCAACTGTCAGTTGATGATGTATGATGAAGTGGATGAATGTATGACTGTTGAGTTCTTCATTAAGCAGGAAGAGTCGTGGCCAGACTGGGAGGTCGGACCCGGTGTTCACGCTGTCACCAGTTGGACCCGGTGTTCACGCGGTCACCAGTTGGACCCGGTGTTCACGCGGTCACCAGTTGGACCCGGTGTTCACGCGGTCACCAGTTGGACCCGGTGTTCACGCGGTCACCAGTTGGACCCGGTGTTCACGCGGTCACCAGTTGGACCCGGTGTTCACGCGGTCACCAGTTGGACCCGGTGTTCACGCGGTCACCAGTTGGACCCGGTGTTCACGCGGTCACCAGTTGGACCCGGTGTTCACGCGGTCACCAGTTGGACCCGGTGTTCACGCGGTCACCAGTTGGACCCGGTGTTCACGCGGTCACCAGTTGGACCCGGTGTTCACGCTGTCCGACCCCGTGAACACCGGGGTGTTCAGGGTGTTAACACCGGGGGTGTTCAGGGTGTTAACACCGGGGTGTTCAGGGTGTTAACACCGGGGTGTTCAAGGTGTTAACACCGGGGTGTTCAGGGTGTTAACACCGGGGTGTTCAGGGTGTTAACACCGGGGTGTTCAGGGTGTTAACACCGGGGTGTTCAGGGTGTTAACACCGGGGTGTTCAGGGTGTTAACACCGGGGTGTTCAGGGTGTTAACACCGGGGTGTTCAGGGTGTTAACACCGGGGTGTTCAGGGTGTTAACACCGGGGTGTTCAGGGTGTTAACACCGGGGTGTTCAGGGTGTTAACACCGGGGTGTTCAGGGTGTTAACACCGGGGTGTTCAGGGTGTTAACACCGGGGTGTTCAGGGTGTTAACACCGGGGTGTTCAGGGTGTTAACACCGGGGTGTTCAGGGTGTTAACACCGGGGTGTTCAGGGTGTTAACACCGGGGTGTTCTGGATGTTAACACCGGGGTGTTCAGGGTGTTAACACCAGGGTGTTCAGGGTGTTAACACCGGGGTGTTCAGGGTGTTAACACCGGGGTGTTCAGGGTGTTAACACCGGGGTGTTCAGGGTGTTAACACCGGGGTGTTCAGGGTGTTAACACCGGGGTGTTCAGGGTGTTAACACCGGGGTGTTCAGGGTGTTAACACCGGGGTGTTCAGGGTGTTAACACCGGGGTGTTCAGGGTGTTAACACCGGGGTGTTCAGGGTGTTAACACCGGGGTGTTCAGGGTGTTAACACCGGGGTGTTCAGGGTGTTAACACCGGGGTGTTCAGGGTGTTAACACCGGGGTGTTCAGGGTGTTAACACCGGGGTGTTCAGGGTGTTAACACCGGGGTGTTCAGGGTGTTAACACCGGGGTGTTCAGGGTGTTAACACCGGGGTGTTCAGGGTGTTAACACCGGGGTGTTCGGGGTGTTAACACCGGGGTGTTCAGGGTGTTAACACCGGGGTGTTCAGGGTGTTAACACCGGGGTGTTCGGGGTGTTAACACCGGGGTGTTCAGGGTGTTAACACCGGGGTGTTCAGGGTGTTAACACCGGGGTGTTCAGGGTGTTAACACCGGGGTGTTCAGGGTGTTAACACCGGGGTGTTCGGGGTGTTAACACCGGGGTGTTAACTGCCAAGAGTTCGAACTCTCGGTTTAGTCTTCCTTTTTCCCATATATTGGCTACAAAATACTTTAGAGTTAGTTCAATAATGTTTGTCATCTATTTAATCATATTTTATATTTTAAAATCTAGGTGATCACATCTAGGTGAGCACATCTAGGTGAACACATCTAGGTGAGCACATCTAGGTGAACACATCTAGGTGAACACATCTAGGTGAACACATCTAGGTGAGCACATCTAGGTGAACACATCTAGGTGAGCACATCTAGGTGAACACATCTAGGTGAGCACATCTAGGTGAACACATCTAGGTGAACACATCTAGGTGAACACATCTAGGTGAACACATCTAGGTGAGCACATCTAGGTGAACACATCTAGGTGAGCAAATCTAGGTGAACACATCTAGGTGAACACATCTAGGTGAGCACATCTAGGTGATCACATCTAGGTGAGCACATCTAGGTGAACACATCTAGGTGAGCACATCTAGGTGAACACATCTAGGTGAACACATCTAGGTGAACACATCTAGGTGAGCACATCTAGGTGAACACATCTAGGTGAGCACATCTAGGTGAACACATCTAGGTGAGCACATCTAGGTGAACACATCTAGGTGAACACATCTAGGTGAACACATCTAGGTGAACACATCTAGGTGAGCACATCTAGGTGAACACATCTAGGTGAGCAAATCTAGGTGAACACATCTAGGTGAACACATCTAGGTGAGCACATCTAGGTGAGCACATCTAGGTGAGCACATCTAGGTGAGCACATCTAGGTGAACACATCTTGGTGAGCACATCTATATATATATATATATATATATATATGTCGTACCTAGTAGCCAGAACGCATTTCTCAGCCTACTATGCAAGGCCCGATTTGCCTAATAAACCAAGTTTTCCTGAATTAATATATTTTCTCTAATTTTTTTCTTATGAAATGATAAAGCTACACATTTCATTATGTATGAGGTCAATTTTTTTTATTGGAGTTAAAATTAACGTAGATATATGACCGAACCTAACCAACCCTATCTAACCTAACCTAACCTATCTTTATAGGTTAGGTTTGGTTAGGTAGCCGAAAAAGTTAGGTTAGGTTAGGTTAGGTAGGTTAGGTAGTCGAAAAACAATTAATTCATGAAAACTTGGCTTATTAGGCAAATCGGACCTTGAATAGTAGGACGAGAAGTGCGTTCTGGCTACTAGGTACGACATATATATATATATATATATATATATATATATATATATATATATATATATATATATATATGTCGTACCTAGTAGCCAGAACTCACTTTTTGGCCTACTATTCAAGGCCCGATTTGCCTAATAAGCCAAGTTTTCCTGAATTAATATATTTTTTCTAATTTTTTTCTTATGAAATGATAAAGCTACCCATTTCATTATGTATGAGGTCAATTTTTTTTTATTGGAGTTAAAATTAACGTAGATATATGACCGAACCTAACCAACCCTACCTAACCTAACCTAACCTATCTTTATAGGTTAGGTTTGGTTAGGTAGCCGAAAAAGTTAGGTTAGGTTAGGTTAGGTAGGTTAGGTAGTCGGAAAACAATTAATTCATGAAAACTTGGCTTATTAGGCAAATCGGGCCTTGCATAGTAGGCTGAGAAGTGCGTTCTTGCTACTAGGTACGACATATATATATATATATATATATATTTAGTGATATATATATATAAATATATATATATATATATATATATATATATATATATATATATATATATATATATATATATATATATATAGAAGGGGTACCACCTCTGGTGCAAGTGTAGGAGCCCATAGCCTCGGAGAAGAAAATAAAGAGTACTCAGAGAAGACCTTGTGGATCCTCATTGAACACTTTGATATTTTCTTTTCCTACCACCCCTATTTTGGTATGTGTGTATATATATATATATATATATATATATATATATATATATATATATATATATATACACACATACCTATATATATATATAGGTATGTATATATATATATATATATATATATATATATATATATATATATATATATATATATATATATATATATATATATATATATATATACATACCTATATATATATAGGTATGTATATATACATACCTATATATATATATATATATATATATATATATATATATACATACCTATATATATATATATATAGGTGTGTATATATATATATATATATATATATATATATATATATATATATATATATATATATATATATATATATATATATATATATATATATATATATATATATATATATATACACATACACATATATTTCGGGCAATATATATATATATATATATATATATATATATATATATATATATATATATATATATATATATATATATATATATATATATATATATATATATATATATATATGTCGTACCTAGTAGCCAGAACGCACTTCTCAGCTTACTATGCAAGGCCCGATTTGCCTAATAAGCCAAGTTTTCCTGAATTAATATATTTTCTCTATTTTTTTTCTTATGAAATGATAAAGCTACCCATTTCATTATGTATGAGGTCAATTTTATTTTATTGGAGTTAAAATTAACGTAGATATATGACCGAACCTAACCAACCCTACCTAACCTAACCTATCCTATCTCTAAAGGTTAGGTTGGGTTAGGTAGCCGAAAAAGTTAGGTTAGGTTAGGTTAGGTAGGTTAGGTAGTCGAAAAATAATTAATTCATGAAAACTTGGCTTATTAGGCAAATCGGGTCTTGCATAGTAGGCTGAGAAGTGAGTTCTGGCTACTAGGTACGACATATATATATATATATATATATATATATATATATATATATATATATGTCGTACCTAATAGCCAGAACGCACTTCTCAGCCTACTATTCAAGGCCCGATTTGCCTAATAAGCCAAGTTTTCATGAATTAATGTTTTTTCGTCTACCTAACCTACCTAACCTAACCTAACCTAGCTTTTTTTGGCTAACTAACCTAACCTTACCTATAAATATAGGTTAGGTTAGGTTAGGTAGGGTTGGTTAGGTTCGGTCATATATCTACGTTAATTTTAACTCCAATAACAAAAAATTGACCTCATACATAGAGAAAAGGGTTGCTTTATCATTTCATAAGAAAAAAATTATAGTAAATATATTAATTCAGGAAAACTTGGCTTATTAGGCAAATCGGGCCTTGAATAGTAGGCTGAGAAGTGAGTTCTGGCTACTAGGTACGACATATATATATATATATATATATATATGTCGTACCTAGTAGCCAGAACTCACTTTTTGGCCTACTATTCAAGGCCCGATTTGCCTAATAAGCCAAGTTTTCCTGAATTAATATATTTTTTCTAATTTTTTTCTTATGAAATGATAAAACTACCCATTTCATTATGTATGAGGTCAATTTTTTTTTATTGGAGTTAAAATTAACGTAGATATATGACCGAACCTAACCAACCCTACCTAACCTAACCTAACCTATCTTTATAGGTTAGGTTAGGTTAGGTAGCGGAAAAAGTTAGGTTAGGTTAGGTTAGGTAGGTTAGGTTGCCGAAAAACAATTAATTCATGAAAACTTGGCTTATTAGGCAAATCGGGCCTTGAACAGTAGGCCAAAAAGTGAGTTCTGGCTACTAGGTACGACATATATATATATATATATATATATATATATATATATATATATATATATGTCGTACCTAGTAGCCAGAATGCACTTCTCAGCCTACTATGCAAGGCCCGATTTGCCTAATAAGCCAAGTTTTGCTGAATTAATATATTTTCTCTAATATTTTTCGTATGAAATGATTAAGCTACCCATTTCATTATATATGAGGTCAATTTTGTTTATTGGAGTTAAAATTAACGTAGATATATGACCGAACCTAACCAACTCTACCTAACCTAACCTATCCTATCTTTATAGGTTAGGTTAGGTTAGGTAGCAGAAAAAGTTAGGTTAGGTTATGTTAGGTAGGTTAGGTAGTCGAAAAACAATTAATTCATGAAAACTTGGCCTATTAGCCAAATCGGGCCTTGCATAGTAGGCCGAGAAGTGCATTCTGGCTACTAGGTACGACATATATATATATATATGTACATGTATATATGAGGGTGTGTACATGTGTATGCAACATTGATAATAAATAAATATAAATAAATATGTTTATTCAGGTAAGGTACATACATACATACAAGTGATGTTACATTAATGGATTGATATATAGATAGAGCTAGTACATACAATGCCTAAAGCCACTATTATGCAATGCGTTTCGGGCAAATCCAAAATTTGTAACTAATCCAGAGCAAATCCAATAATTTTGAATTAATTTAACTAATTAAAAGCAAACCCAATAATTTTGTAACTAGCGTCAAACATTGTTATTTGCTTAGCTAAACGAACTAGAGAGTTCAGTTCCTGAACCGATTATGTGTCTGTGTAATCCTTTACCCCACCGCACACGAGATGGGTATGGGGTGCATAATAAAGAAAGAAATTGAATTGATTATCACGTAAGTGCTTAAGTAATTTCCTGTTTGATTTTTCATTCATGATTATACATTGTTATATGTATATATTTTCAGATTATAATTCGTATTATGCAAATATCTCCGAGTGAAATAGTGTACATCCGTATTTTTAATTTTTAATACAACATACATAATACATTTTTTAAGTAAATAAAATAAATAAATAAATAAATGTTCATTTAGGTAAGGTACATACATACAAGAAATTTTTACAAAGATTGGTGGACTTATAGGTAGAGCTAGTACATACAATGCCTAAAGCCACTATTACGCAAAACGTTTCAGGCATGAAAAACTTAAATGACTAAAGCTTTATACTAATTGAGCATAAAGAGTAAAATGAAAACATGAAATGAAAACATAGATGAAAAAGCAGCACAAATACAATTCTGTCGACAAACAGCGCTCTTTAAAAAAAAAACAGACATTGGTTGACAATAGAGGGGTAAGGTAGGTTACAGGGAATTTATTAGGTATAGCTTCGTTTTTGTCTTAAACTGGTTGAGAGAGGTACCGTCTTTAACATGGTTGGGAAGGTCATTCCACAATCTGGGTCCCTTGATTTGTAGAGCATTTCTAGTTTGATTAAGTCGTACTCTAGGAATATCAAAACTGTATTTATTTCTGGTGTGGTGCTCATGGGTTCTGTTACAACCTTCTATGAAGCTTTTGAGGTCAGGATTGGCATTACAGTTTAGCGTTTTATATATGTATAATACACATGAGAGAATGTGCAGTGACTTAATGTCTAACATATTCAGAGATTTGAGTAGGGGTACCGAGTGATGTATTTTTGTGATGAGTGATGTGAGACCAAAAGTATTTATTTATAATAAATAATTTAATTATGTAATTTATAATAATTTAATTATTAATAGCATTATATAGTCGATTTAATATTGAACATGTACACATAAGCGAAACGTCCAAAACTTGGTTTCCGAAATGGCAAAAAAATTAGTGTTGTCAATGTAAGTAGTATCTTGCATCCCTGTGGGAGAACTGTTTCCTTCAAAAAGTATAATCGTGTGGCCTTATGTTTAAAGAAACAATTCCAAGTACATTCTTTGATTCAAAAACATGAGAATAAATACAAGTGTTAATTTCAAATGACTAGATATAAACAAAAATAAGAGGTTGGAAAAATGATATGTGGAACCAGACCAAAACATTGGAACGCTTAGGTGATGAGAGGGTAAACAACCGCCGCCATTTTAGTAGCGCCCGCCGGTGAGGTCAAGCACGAGCAATAAGGGAAAATCTTGACACAAACTGTATCTATCATAAAGAAGAAGCACCACCATTGACCGCCAAGTGCTCACATCAAGTCTAACTCTAAGAAACAACACTCAAACCTTGACGCTTCTCCCAACATCCGGGGGAGAAAACCTTCACACAAACTGCACCTGTCATAAAGAAGATGAAGACTCACCAGTGTCCACAGTGTCCGAAGGTATTCACCCGTAATAGAGATGTGAAGCGTCACATGGTAGTGCATTCAGGTGACAAACTTCACGAGTGTCCAGAGTGTGGGAAGAGATTCAGTCAGCGGGGAGGTATGAAGACTCATATGTTGGTGCATTCAGGTGACAAACCTCACGAGTGTCCAGAGTGTGGAAAGAGATTCAGTCTGCTTGGACATATGAAGAGACACAGGATGATACATGCGGATGAGAGACCTTTTCAATGTGCCGAGTGTGGCAAAAAATTTAGAGAACGTGGCACTATAATAGAGCACATGTTAGTGCATTCAGGTGACAAACCATATGAATGTCCAGAGTGTGGGAAGAGATTCAGTTGGCGTGGAAATATGAAGAGGCACAGGATGGTGCATGTGGATCAGAGACCTTTTCAATGTGCCGAGTGTGGCAAAAAATTTAGAGAACGTGGAACTATAATAGAGCACATGTTAGAGCATTCAGGTGATAAACTTCATGAGTGTCCAGAGTGTGGGAAGAGATTCAGTCGGCGTGGAAATATGAAGACACACATGTTATTGCATTCAGGTGACAAACCTCACGAGTGTCCAGAGTGTGGGAAGAGATTCAGTCTGCTTGGACATATGAAGAGACACAGGATGATACATGCGGATGAGAGACCTTTTCAATGTGCCGAGTGTGGCAAAAAATTTAGAGAACGTGGAACTATAATAGAGCACATGTTAGTGCATTCAGGTGACAAACCTTATGAATGTCCAGAGTGTGGGAAGAGATTCAGTTGGCGTGGAAATATGAAGAGGCACAGGATGGTGCATGCGGATCAGAGACCTTTTCAATGTGCCGAGTGTGGCAAAAAATTTAGAGAACGTGGAACTATAATAGAGCACATGTTGGCGCATTCAGGTGACAAACCTCATGAATGTCCAGAGTGTGGAAAGAGATTCAGTCATCTTGGACATATGAAGACTCACATGTTAGTGCATTCAAGTGACAAACCTTATGAATGTCCAGAGTGCGGGAAGAGATTCAGTCGGCGTGGAAGTATGAAGACTCACAGGATGGTGCATGCGGATGAGAGACCTTTTCAATGTGCCGAGTGTGGCAAAAAATTTAAAAGACGTGGAACTATAATAGAGCACATGTTAGTGCATTCAGGTGACAAACCTCATGCATGTCCAGAGTGTGGGAAGAGATTCAGGCAGCGCGGAAGTATGAAGAGGCATAAGATGATACATGCAGATAATAGGCTAAACACTTTGAGTGTGAAAGATAATTAAAAGAATGTTGAAGGATAATGAGGCACATAATGGTATATTATCTTACCTTTAATCTAACAGTGTGCTATCACAATGTCAGTTGGATGTTCTTCAGAGGTAATTACATTTTGTTTCAGAAATACACTTCACAATGAAAAGGTAAAGATACACAATGAAAAGGTAAAGATATGAAGATATTTTATTATATTGTTCTTTTATGAAAGTTAGACGACCAAGCAAGAACTAGAGAAGCTGTCACTGTAGGAAAACTCAAAATTGCTTATAAGTATAGAAATATCTCTTTACTTTAGCAAAGGTAAAACAAAGCTTTAAATGTTTTTCTTCATATTTATGTAAATAATGTGCTTCCTTTTTTTGCTTCCTGTGGAAATTTATTTAAAATGTAATATACTCTGTAGCTAAGTTATGGACATTTTTGTTGTAATATTATTTAGCATTGGAGTTGGTGAAGAAGACAATCTGAGACATACTTAAGGTGAGACCATTTGATTGGTAAGGAAATGTATATTAATCGAGGAATCTTCTCAGGAGATTCATATGCAAACTGATGTCCATTTTTTATTTTTTGTTTAGGCCTATTTATGAGTTCTATTCTTGATTATAAATATTTCACCGAAGAGCATATTGAAGGCTGACTGGCATTTATAGCTGTCAGTCAAGTTAATATGAAATTTAAATTTATATTACTCTACAAATTTATCACTCTAAATTTACCAGAAATTTATTACTCTAGCCTTACTTTATCAGTTATGCTGTAATTGTCTGGGAATAATATTTTACCCGATTTACCTGAGGGCCACTAACCCGAGTGGCCTCGATGAGAACAGGAAGTCGTCGGCTTGTTGACGGTTCCCTTCCCTCTCCCAGTTTGTCTTCATGATTTTTTCCAGGTGTATTTTGAAATTCAGCACAGTTTTGGCAGTTATGGGTTTGGTGGGTCGGCAGTTCCATCGATCAATAACCCTGTGGGTGAAAAAGCCTGATTCAAAGTTATATTAGTCTGATTGGCAATTATATCATCCTGACTGTCAATTAATATAAAAAAATTATATCAAAGTGATATATATGTTGTGGTGCTTGTGGGTTCTATTACGTCTATCAATGGAGAGTTTCAGATCAGGGTTAGCATTTAGGAACAAGGTTTTGTGCTTGTAAATAGCACAAGAGAATGTGTAGAGCGAGTGTATATGTAGCATGTTCAGGGATTTAAACAGAGAGGTTTTGTGTTGTTTGAAGACAGTTTTATTGTTCTGATAGCAGATTTTTGTTGGGTGATGATGGGCTTGAGGTAGTTTGTAGTGGATGAATGAACCTCATGCATAGATACTGTATGTTGAGATACCACCCCTAATTTACAAAAAAGCCTCTAGATTTTTAGCTCCAGCCATTGCATTGCTCTACAACAAATTATTTGAACTCTAAACCTTTCCTGATATTTTGAGAAAAAAAGCAAGAGTAACCTTAGTCCATAAAAGCAGCAATCTCACTGAAGTCAACAATTATAGACCAATATCAATTCTGCCGATTTTGTCTAAAATATTTTAAAGAGTTAATTTACATGCAGCCTTACTCCTATTTATACTTAGTTTTTGCCATAATGGCTTCAGGACCAAAAAAGGACCAATCATGCCCAGTTAGTATGATTAATTTAATTTATGCAGCTCTTGGAAAAAATGAGTACCTTATTCATTTATTTGTTGACCTACATAAGACGTTTTGACACTGTAAACACATTAACTTTCTTAAATTGCAACATTACGGAGTAAGAGGTCACTCCCTCCAATACCTACAATCTTACCTCAGTGACAGGCTCCAGTATATCTCTGTGAATGATTCCAATTTTCCCACTCTACCCATTAACACTGGTGTCTCACCGAGCAGTATTCTTCACCCTCTCATCTTTTTCATCTCTCCCTCCCTTTCCAGCCCGTTGCCATCGTGAGGGGGCTTGGTTGGCAGATGCTAGAGTGTGATGCTCCATGGGACAGTGTCCTCTGTCCTTTTGAAGCCTTATGCTCCTGCTGCCTTCTTCACTAATTGTGCTGAATGCTTTTTCCTACTGAGTTTAATTTTCCTTCCCAATTCTTCTTTTTAATTGCTATTTCCCAGCGACTTTTTGCTGTTCTTGATCATTCGTTTAGATGTCGTCTTCTGTTTTGACACTGGGTGTTAGGTGAGGCACAGTCTCTCGCCCGTAAAACTGTGGTACCCGAAATTGTTGAGCAAAGGGACACTTTTATCGTCACTCTTTTCCTTCGTTGCTGAGCCCAACCTTGACGGACTGATGGTTCTTGAAGTGGTGATTGCAGGGCATATATCCATGATGCACCCCTGGGGGGGGGGCCCACGTCTTATCAGGTGTCCTATCCTCTAATTGTGTCGCCATGGTGGGTATGGGGGCTTGTTTGTTGATGAAATGTTTACCTGTTCATTTACATGCTGATATCTGACCCTTATTTTTAACTTCTCAGATGTGGGGTGGGAGACCAGGCCCCCGAGTTGGACTGTGATGGAAAGCCGGGCTCTGTAGCCCGCTGCTACTTTGGTCCCAGACCAAGGAGCTCCGGATTTTCCCTGCTTGATACCCGCTTGATGGCGTTTTGGGAGTCCTTCTAGTCCCCGAGGCCAGGCTTGACTTGTGAGAGCTTGGTCTACCAGGTCCCGACTACCTCTCTCTGCTCCCCTTCTACCTCTGTGGCAGGGTTGAGCCCCAAGCCCCCAGTGATGACCACCTCATCACATGGAGTGGCTTCATCTCTCATTGTAACAACTGCGCCTTTTACCCCCTCTCTTACTGGGGGTGCTCGGTGTCGTCCTCTCCACAGTCACACTTGCACAATTCCTTCCGGTTCTAATACCTTCCAAGCTTTGTTTGGTCCTGCTACATGGACTAAGTATTTTAATCTCGGTCATGTTAATTCTACTCGTCCTGATGATTTATTCATCCATAAACACCTAGTTGATGGAGTTCTACTCCCCAAGCCCGGCCCGAGGCCAGGCTTGACTTGTGAGAGTTTGGTCCACTAGGCTGTTGCTTGCAGCAGCCCGCAGGCCCACATACCCACCGCGGCCCGGTTGGTCCGGCACTCGTTGGAGGAAACTATCTAGTTTCCTCTTGAATATGTCCACGGTTGTTCCGGCAATATTTCTTATGCTTGCTGGGAGGATGTTGAACAACCGCGGACCTCTGATGTTTATACAGTGTTCTCTGATTGTGCCTATGGCACCTCTGCTCTTCAGTGGTTGTACAGTACTCTGCATTTTCTACCATATTGTTCACTCCAGTATGTTGTTATTTTACAGTGCAGATTTGGGACCTGGCCCTCCAGTATTTTCCCACTTGTATATTATTTGATATTTCTCCCATCGTCTTTCTAGCGAGTACATTCGGAGAGCTTTGAGACGATCCCAATAATTTAGATGCTTTATCTTGTTTATGTATCCCGTAAATTTTTTCTGTACTCCTCTATTTCAGCAATCTCTCCTGCTCTAAATGGGGAAGTGAGTACTGAGCAGTACTCAAGATGGGACAGCACAAGTGATTTCAAGAGTACAACCATTGTGATGGGATCCCTGGATTTGAAAGTTCTCGTAATCCATCCTATCATTTTCCTGTCTGCCTCAATATTTGCTTGGTTATGCTCCCTAAAATTTAGGTCATCAGACATCATTATTCCCAAATCCTTTACATGTTTCTTTCCTGCTATGGGCAAATTTGATTGTATTTTGTACCCTGTATTATGTTTAAGGTTCTCACTTTTACCGTATCCGAGTACCTGGAATTTATCGCTGTTAAACATCACGTTATTTTCTGTTGCCAAGTCGAAAACTTTATTAATATCTGCTTGTAGTTTTTCAATATCTTCAGCAGAGGTAATTTTCATGCTGATTTTTGTGTCATCTGCAAAGGATGATACGAAGCTGAGCCTTGTATTTGAGTCTATGTCTGATATGAGAATAAGGAAAAGCCATGGTGCAAGGACTGTACCTTGAGGTACTGCAGCTTTTAACTGCGCTTGGACTCGATTTTATATGGTTAACTGTTACTCTCTCTGGTCTGTTCGACAGAAAACTGAGTATCCAGTGTCCTACTTTACCAGTTATTCCCAGTGACCTCATTTTGTGTGCTATCACTTCATGGTCACATTTATTGAATGCCTTTGCAAAATCCGTGTATACCACATCTGAACTCTGTTTTTCTTTTAATGCCTCAGTGATTTTGTCGTAATGGTCAAGTAGCTGTGAGAGGCATGATCTTCCTGCTCTAAATCCATGTTGGCCTGGATTGTGGATGTCATTGTTCTCCATGAAACTAGTGACCTGACTCCTGGTCACTCTCAAATACAGTACTTTTATTATGTGGGACGTTAATGCAACTGGTCTATAATTCTTTGCCAATGCTTTGCTACCTCCCTTGTGTGGAGGGGCTATGTCTGCTGCTTTAAGCACATCTGGTATCTCCCCAGTGTCCAAGCTCTTCCTCCACACTATACTGAATGCCTGTGCTACTGGCACTTTGAATTTCATTATAAATATTGAATTCCATGAGTCTGAATCCAAGGCTGAGTGCATGGGCATATTGTCAATTTCTCTTTCAAAACCTGCCACGCTCGTGTTGATATCAGTTATATTTACAGGGGTTTGTATATCACACATAAAGAAGGTGTCCGGATCTTCCACTTTCATGCTGTGTATCGGGGTGCTAAACATGTCCTCATATTGCTTTTAAGGATTTCACTAATTTCTTTGTCATCCTCAGTGTATGAACCTTCACTAGTATGAATAGGTCCAATACTGGCAGTGGTTTTTGCTTTTGATTTAGCATATGTGAAGAAATATTTTGTGTTTTTCTTTATTTCTTGAATTGCTTTCTGTTTTAGTTGCCGTTCTTCAATCTGATATGAATGCTTCAGTCTCTGTTCGATTTCTTCAATCTCCCTGTTTAAATTATTCCTTCTTTGTATGGAAAGTCGTGTCTGCTTCAGCATTTCTGTTAAATTTTTTCTTCTTCTGTAATGTCGTCTGCGTTCTCTTTAAACGTTGGACCTTGTGTAGGATTTTTATTACTTAGACATTTTCCCATTGAATGTTGTAAGTTCCTTGTTTATTTTCTCCGAGTCTATCCTTTTATTATTAAAATTTAATTTATTGAATAGCCCTTCTCGCTTGTTGTTTCTCTTGGCCCTACTACCGTTATTAATGTTAGTTTGCACTTCAATGAGCTTGTGGTCCGAGTACGTAGTGTCTGAGACAGTAATGTCTCTGATTACCTATCATCATTGTTGGTGAATATGAGGTCTAGTGTGTTCTCATTCCTAGTCGGTTCTGTAATCTGCTGACTGAGAGAGAATTTGTCACAGAATCTCAGTAGTTCTTTGACCTGTGATTCATTATTTCCAAGTTGATTTCATGCTATAGTATTATTGTTTACTATTCTCCATTGTAAACTGGGTAGATTGAAGTCTCCAAGGAAGATAAAATCTGGTACTGGGTTTGCTAGGTTATCAAGGCTATTTTCTATTTTGTGGATCTGCTCAGTGAATTCCTCAACTGTTGCATCTGGCGGTTTGTATATTAGAATAATAATTAGATCTATATTCTCTACCATGATTCCAAGTACCTCTACCACCTCATTGGTCAAGTTCAGGAGCTCTGTGCATGCCAGCTCCTCTTTAATATACAGACCTACTCTTCCACTTGACCTAATTACTCTTACTCTAGTTGATTTGGTGGATACCTTTGTCACTTTTAACCCCACCCAGACTGGTACACGTGTTGTTGCAGCTCCTTCTCGGGAAGCAGCTGTCCACTTAGCTTCGTTGTCCTGCATTGGTGAGACACCGGTTCGAATATCAAAAAATGCCTGATTAAATAAATGCCAGGATTGGCACAGTTATTCTTCCATATCATGTAGCAACTGGTGATAAGGAACTTAAAGACTACCATAATAAACATATCCTTGAGGCCCAAGGCCATTCTATCCTCCATATTAATATGTTACTCGCCCTCCCTCGTGGTTGTCATGGCCAGTCTCTTTGTGTAATGAAAATTACTTTTGATAGGTTCCTTCCGTCTTCTGTAACTCTTGGTGCCAGATGCTCTATTCAGGAGTATTTCTGCTCTTCTCGCCTCTTCCCTCTGTGGTGTGGCCTTGTCATGGTGAGGGGCTCACGTACACTACCCTGGGACTAGTGAGGGTTGCCTTTGCCCCCAGGTAGGGGCTTTGTAAGCCATCGAACCGCCCGCTGGAGGGTTAGCCCTGAGTGGATGGCTGGGTGTCCAGGCTGGGGCAATAGGGGGAGTGGGGTCTTTGCATCAGTGTGGGAGAATGAACTATGCAGTAGGACTCCTTGTTAAAAATGAAGGGGGGGGGGGGCACCGCTGGGGACGATGCACCCTTCCTGCACTGGCCCGCGCTCGGCCTCCCTGGCTGCCCTGGTAGGTGGTATCCCTTGGATCCAGGCCCCAAACTTTTAGAAAGACTGCTGCATGGAAAATGAAATGACTTCTCTTTCCCAGGCTCATGGGGTTGGGTGACCAGGCCCCCGAGTCGGACTGTGCTGGAAGACTGGGCTCTGTAGCTCCCGCTACATTGGGCCCAGACTGGACTACTCCCCCGCTCCCCTTCATCTACTGTGGTTGGGTCGAGCCCCAAGCCCCCTGTGGTGACTACCTCGTCCCCTAGTATGACTCCATCTCTCATTGTGACTACTGCATCCTATGACCCCCCCTCTCTCTCTAGGGGGTTCTCACCACCGTCCCCGCCATGGCTGCTCTCGCATGCTTCCTTCCCATACCAATTCATACCATGCCTTGTTTGATCTTGCTACGTGGACTAAGTACTTTGACCTCCATCATTTAGATTCTACTCCTGACAATTTCTCCCTCCATAGGGACCTTGTTGGTTCAGTAGATGCCTCTGTTACTTTTAACCCCACCCATCTCGGTACGCATGTTATTGCTGCTGCTTCTCGGGATGCAGCTGTCCACTTGGCGACTTTGTCCTACATTGAGGTGACCCCCTGTTGGGGTCTCCAAGAATGCTCAGTTAAGTGCCAGTTTTGGAACTGTTCTCCTCCTTCCATGTTACAACCGGTATTAGGAACCTCAAGGACTGCCACGAGGATATTAAACATGTCCTCGAGGCCCAAGACCATTCTGTTCTCCAGGTTTACACGTTCACGACCCCCTCGTGGCCGTCGCCGTCTGTCCCTTCGGCTTGTGAAAATTACCTTTGATGGTTGGACACTTCCGCCCTCTGTTATTCTTGCTGGTGCCAGATGCTCCATTCAGGAGTACATACCCTCTTCTCGGCTTTGTAATAAATGCTGGAAGTTCGGACATGGTGCCCTCAAATGCTCCAGTATTCTTTCTCTCTCTGCCCTATGTGTGGGAACGAAGGTCACTTTAAGTCGGAGTGCACTTCTCCCCAGGCTCGCTGCCTCAATTACGGTGATGCCTACCCTACCTTCTCTCGCACGTGTATCCATTACAAACATGAGGCAGCTGTCCTCAACTTGAAGCACTGGGAACGTTTGTCTTTTCCTGAGGCGAGGCGCCATGTTCACCATCCCCCTCCTTCCCCTTTCGCTGGGGTTTCTTACGCTCACGTGTTGCACTCTTCCTCTCCTCGTCCTTCCCACCTTCCTCAGTCTCACAACAGTTTCCAGGCCTTAGACCCAGATACGCCCATCGCCTGCTCCCCTGTTCCTTTACATTCTGACCCGAAGGATCCACCTCCTGGTTCTCTGTCTGGGATTCCCCTTCTTTCTACCCAGTCTGTCATGTCTCCTGTGTCTTCTTTCTCAACTCCCTTTGATCCTCCTTCCCATCCTTCTCTTCCATCTCTTAGCTCTCCATGCTGCCTCTCTGAGTGGGCTGATATCCATCCTTCTAGCGATCATCGTGTTGTTTGCTCTCGTTCTTCTTCTGTTGAGACGTTTGAGCCTGTTGCCCAGTACGTTGCTGCTGGAACACCTGCCTCTCTGAGTCAGAAGCAAAAGCCTGGCTTATCTCCTTCCTCCTCCCTGGCTGGTAAGAAAGCTTCACTTTCATCCTCGCCCCCCTACCTCTGACTCTATCGCTCCACCTCTCCCATTTTGGTGGTCGAGCCCCCTGTTCCTGCTATGGAGGTTTCTTTGGCCCCTGCTACGCTCTCAGTTGCTGCCCTTGCTGAGGTGTGCTTCCCAGTTTCTGCCCCTCCTGCTGTCCTTGACAGTCCCTCTCGGTTGTCTCCTCCTCTGGACCCTGCTCATCTGCCTGTGGTCTGTCCTCCCACTCCCTTCCCTCCATCCTTACTCAGTTTACCCATGCTCCCTAACCCTGACTTCGCTGACCCTGATCCTGATCCTGCGCTTCTTTGACATGCTGTGTTCCTTTTTAACCTTTGTTTTTTCATTGTTCTCTGTTCCTGTCCTTTCTCTTTTTGTCGATGTCTATTCTTCAATGGAATATTCATGGATATTACGCCAATTTCCATGAATTCCAACTTTTGATTTCACAGTTTTCACTCCTTTGTGTCCGTCTCCAGGAGCCGATGCTTGGTGCTCATCCTGGTCGCTTCCGTGATTATTCCTTTCTCTCCCCCTGCCCCCCCCCCCTTCAGATTTTGCTGGGGCCAATAACTTTTCTGCTTTTGATTCGTTCTGATGTTCCCTTCATCCTCTTACTTTTCCCATCACCTCTCCAATGTTCTGTTGCCTGTGTCTTTGTGTGTAAATGGTACACAGTTTGTTCCATTTATCTCCCCCCAAATGTGCCGCTTTCTCTTCCCGATCTTAAATACCTAGTAGACTCCTTGCCAGAGTCTGTGCTCCTGCTGGGTGATTTCAGTTGTCGACATACCCTCTGGGGTGATGTTCTGACAAACAGCTGGGGTCGCCTTCTCGAACCGTTCATCCTCTCTTCTTCCCTGTCTCTTCTGAATTCTGATGAGTCCACTCATTTGGACTCTTGGACTGCACCCTTTCCTGTCTTGATTTTTTTCTTTGCTCGTCGTCTCTTTACTTGAATTTCACATTTCGGGTTCTTGATGACTTCCATGGCAGTGACCATTTCCCCATCCTTGTTACCTTTTTTCTTTTCACCCTCCCCTCTCCTTCCCTAGGTGGCGGTTTGCCGAGGCTGACTGGCATCAATTTACCCTCTGTGCTACTCTCCGACCTCTCCATTTTGCTTCTCCCTCGCGCCCTCCTCCTTTTTCATGACACCGTCTTCAATGCTGTCCTCCACTCTATTCCTCGCTCTACCTCTCAGGAAACATGGAAGTGCGTTCCCTGGTGGAATGTGGACTGTGCTTGGGCTGTCTGCTATAAGTGTGCAGCCCGGAAGAGACACCACCGCCGGCAGATGGCTGATTTTTTTTCTTTTGTTTCGGAAGGCGAGTTCAGTGGTCCGTAGGACCATCTGTACAGGTAAACGTGAGTGTTGGAGGTCTTATGTTTCCACCATTACGTCCGAAAATACTCTGCTGCAGATCTGGAGGGGTATCCGCAAGATAGTGGGTAAGTTTGCTTCTGATGTCTCGCCGGTCCTCCACCTCCGTGATACTCTTGTGGTGGACCCGTTGCATGTTGCGACCAAACTGGGTTCCCACTTTTTGTCTGTTAGCTCTGGTTCTCATCTTCCTCAATCTTTCCTTCTTCGTAAGCCTGTTCTTGAATCTCGTCCTTTAGATTTCTGCACTTATCTCAGCCTTCCTTATAACGATCCCTTCTCTCTTTTTTTTTTTTTTTGAGATATATACAAGAGTTGTTACATTCTTGTACAGCCACTAGTACGCGTAGCGTTTCGGGCAGGTCCCTGGAATACGATCCCCTGCCGCGAAGAATCGTTTTTTCATCCAAGTACACATTTTACTGTTGCGTTAAACAGAGGCTACAGTTAAGGAATTGCGCCCAGTAAATCCTCCCCGGCCAGGATACGAACCCATGACATAGCGCTCGCGGAACGCCAGGCGAGTGTCTTACCACTACACCACGGAGACTGATAAACTCTCTCTGAACTTAAGTCTGCCCGGTCCCTCTGTGGTTCTATGGCAGTGGGTTCCGATGGCATTCATTATGAGATGCTTCGCCCTCTCCCTCTGTGCATGTCTCGGTATTTACCGAGTCTGTATAATTGGGTCTGAGAGTCGTCTTAAGTACCTGAGGACTGGCTCGATGCTGTTGTCCTACCCGTCCTCTCTGTTATGTTTCCAGGGTCTCTCGGAACATTCCCTAAGGACTTCCACCCTATTGCCCTCATGAGTTATCTGCAAACTCTTTTGAACGTATGGTTAATGTTTGTCTGATGTGGTTTTTAGAATACTCACCACCTCTCCCCTTCTTAATTTGGTTTTCACAAGTGCCGCAGCACAACAGATGTCCTGGCAAACTTGGAGGTCTATATTTGTACTGCTGTTGCTGCGAAGACCTCTGTTGTTGCCGTCTTCTTTGACCTGGAAAAGGCTTACGACACCACCTGGAGATATCATATTCTGTCACAACTTCATTCATCTTGCCTTCGTGGTAATCTCCCTCTCTTCCTCCAAAGCTTTATCTCTCATTTCTTTCGAGTTAGGCTTAGTGCTACTCTCTCTGCCCCTTTTAGGCAATATGAGGGTGTACCCCAAGGTAGTGTTCTGAGCACTACTCTTTTTCTAGTTGCCCTCAATGGACTTTTTTCCTCCCTTCTGGCGTCTTCTCCGCTCTCTATGTCGACAATCTTACCCTTTGCTGTCGGGATGATGATTTGCCTCTCCTTCAACGGTGGCTTCAACTTGTGATTGATGCCATGTCATCTTGGGCAACTGATCATGGCTTCAAGTTCTTTATGTCTAAGACTTGTGCTATGACTTTTACTCAGAAGCATGTCATTTTTTGTCCCTCTTTTGCTTTATGGTCATCCTCTTGTGTTCAGGGAGTCCACTAAGCTTTTGGGGTTAATCTTTGACACTCGTTTGTCTTGGTCGCCTCATATCTCTTACCTCCGAGTTGAATGCTCCAAGACCCTTACCATCCTTAAGGTTTTGTCCCATACTTCTTGGGGAGCTGATAGCCGCACACTCCTCTCTTTACATTCGTCTCTCGTCCTGTCTAAACTCGATTATGGTTGCCCTGCTTACTCGTCTCCTTCTACTCTTCGTCGTCGTGATGCTTTGCACCGTACTGGGTTGCGCCTCAGCTCTGGTGCCTTTCGTTCGACTCCCACCCTCAACTTATATGTTGATACTGCCTTCCTATCTTTCCAGGATCACCGTGATCGCCACTGTCTTTGATATCTTGTGCGGTCCTTGCAACATCCTTCCTCTCGCCTCTTGTCATGCTTTGACTTTTACCCCTCCTGTAGTTCCTCTTCTTCATCACCACCTCCCTCTTTTTCGTCTTCTCTTTATTTAGATTTCACGTGGTGGGTTCTTCGTGACCTCCATAACAGTGACCATTTCCCCATCCTTGTCACCTTTTTCTCTTTTCACCCTTCTCTCTCCTTCCCTAGGTGGCAGTTTGCCAAGGCTGACTGGAATCTATTCACTCTACATGCTACTCTTTCTGACCTCTCCTATCTGCCTCACCGTCGAGCCCTACTCCTTTTTCATCACACCATATTAGATGCTGCCCTCCACTCTATTCCTTGCTCTACCTCCAGGGGCATGCGGAAGTGCGTTCCCAGGTGGAATGCTGGGTGTTTCGACTGTCCTCTGTAAGAGTGCAGCCTGGAAGAAAGACAGATGCAGACAGACGGCTGTTTTCTTTTGTTTTATAAGGTGACTGCGGTCCGTACGGTTAAACTTGAGAGTTGGAAATCTTTTGTCTCCACCATTACGTCTGATATTCCTCTGCCCCAGATCTGGAAGAAAATCCGTAACATTGCGGGTAAGTTTGTTCCATTTGTCTCACCAGTCCTTCACTTCCATGATTCTATTGTGGCGGATCCTGTGTCAGTCGCCACCGAACTGTATTCCCCTTTTTCGACTGGTGGCTCCAGTTCTAGTCTTCCTCCATCTTTCCTTATTCGTAAGCACCTTCATGAATCTTGTCCTATAGATTTTCGCATGCATCTCCAGCTTCTCTATAATGATCTCTCTCTCCGAACACCAGTCTGCCCTGACTCTCTGCGGTTCTATGGCAGCGGGCTCAGAAAGCGAAACATCTCCTAATGAATGTCACCTCTCTCAATGCATGGTTTCAGTATATACTGAATCTGTTTAACCTTATCTGGCAGTCATCATCTGTCCCTGAGAACTGGCTTCAGGTGGTGGTTTTTCCTATTCAAAAACCAGGGTCTCTAGGGATAGCTGCTAAGGACATCTGCCCCATTGCCCTCACGAGTTGCGTCTGCAAACTCTTTGATTCCTTTAAAACTAATTGTTCCTTTAGTGATGGTTTGTACCATTCTGCCTCTTTACGGCAATATGAAGGTGTACCTCACAGTAGTGTTCTGAGCACTTACTAATTTTCCTGGTTGCCCTCAGTGGTCTTCTTTACTCCCTTCCCTCTGGAATCTCATCAGCTCTCTATGTTGACAATCTTACCCATTGCTGTCAAGGTGATGACTTGCCTTTCCTTCAATGGCGACTTCAACTTGCGATTGATGCCGTGTCATCCTGGGACACCAATCATGGCATCAAGTTCTCTACAACTAAAACTTTTGCGATGACTTTTACTCGGAAGTAGGTCGTTTTTCATCCCCCTTTGTCGCTTTATGGTAATCCCCTTTTGTGCAAAGATTTTGCTAAACTTATGGAGTTAATCTTTGAAACTCGTTTGTTTTGGTCTCTCCATATCTCTAACCTCTGAGTTGGATGCTCTAAGGTCCTTAATTTACTTAAGGTAAGTTATACTTCCTGGGGAGCTGATACAAGCACGCTCCACCTTCGTGCTGTCTAAACTCAAGTATGGTTGTCTTGCTTACTCGTCTGCCTCTCCTTCTACTCTATGCTGTCTTGATGCTCTGCATCATAATGGGTTATACCTCAGCTCTGGTGCCTTGCGTTTGACTCCTACCCTAAGCCGGTATGTTGAAACAGGCATACTGTATCTACAGGATCGCCATGATCGCTACTGTCTTTGCTACATTGCACAGTCCCTACAACACCCTCCTCACTCTCGCTTATGTCGTACTTTTCCTTGCACACTTTTCTTCACACTTCCGCTCCATTTCCGTCTTCACAGATGGGGTCAAAGTCTGCAGATGGTGTAGCCTGCTCTGATGTTTTTCCTGACCACACCTATGTGTCGCCTGCATCCAGAGACTAGCATCTCCACAGCAGAACTTTGTGCTATTTTGTATGCTCTTTGTCAACAGCTTTCGTGCTGTAAATTTTCCTTTATTGTTGTAGTTGACTCTCACAGTGCCCTCATGGCTCTGGAGCCCTTTAATCCAGTTCATGCGGTTGTAGTCGAAATTCAACATTGGCTGTTTCTTATCTCCAATAGATTTAAGACAGTGGAATTTTGCCGGTTTCCCAGCCATATTTGTGTCCTTAAATGAGCGTGCGGACTCTGTCACTAAGGAGGCTATCTGCACTTCCCCCATCTCCCTTAAAGGTGTTCCTTATTCTGACTTCTACCCAGTTATTCATTCCTCCATCCTTACCCATTGGCAGGATTGTTGGTCTTCTGTTACTCATGACAAACTGCATACTCTTGAAGGTAGTGTGTCCCCATGGCCCTCCTCCCATCACCATAAGTGGTGGTGAGAAATGGCTCTGATGAGATTACGTATTAGCCATAAATGTTTAATTCATAGGCACTTAATGGAGCACCGCCCTGCTCTTTATTTTCCAAACTGCATTGTCCCTCTTACTGTCATGCATATCCTTGTTGAATGTCCTGACATCCAGGAGGTGTGTGTGTCTTGTTTCCTGACTGTCCCTCGTGGTCACTTGTTCCTCGATAGAATCCTTGAGGAATCAGATACCTTTGATATTGTCTGCCTTATGCACTTTTGTTTTCGAATTGGTATCCTTAGTGATATTTACCATTTTTTTATATCCCACACAGTTGATGGTGCTTCGTAGCCTTCCGGGCTTGGTGCCCTCTTTTGATAATTACTTGCGTACTCTTTCTCATCTACATTAACCCTCAAACCGCGCATATCATATATAAATGATATCAGTGACAAAACCAAAACCGCGCACATCATTTATATATGATTTCGTGTCTAGCGCTATAATTTAAACTCCCCGCCTGGGATAGGGGCAGCTATAGTACAGCCACGACCGATAGTTGCCAGATGCCACCTAGAAAAAAAATCCAGGCCAACATTCTTGGGTGTTACAGCGTCAGTATTGAGCAAGCCACCAAGGCTGGCGCGCGCAACACGAGCTCACAGCACCGCTGTTCAGCTTGTGACCACAGCATCGCCTGCAAATACCAGTACCATAATATATGGATTCTGATAATACCAGGATTGTGGTGATATTTAGCGCTGTGCTCCATGGAGGGAGGCGTAAGGCTGTGCGAGGGAGGGTTGTGGCGTCGTCTTCTGACTGTGTGTGGCCACCATTTATTGACTGCACTCACCATACCAGCTTAGTGGTTCGATATGGTGAACACAAATGTAGATACTTATATATAACGTGTGTATAGAGTGTGATAACAGCGAGAGGAGTAGGTTGGGAGCCGCCATTTTGGTGAGGGAGGAGCGTCGTCTGCACGTCTTGGCATGGTGTTTACTGATGGCCACTATGGTCTTTGGGCACCATACCAGCTTATTTGTTCAGGTATGGTGAATAAAACAGGTAGATACTTATATATAATATGTGTATATAGCGTAATAACACCACAAACAATATTGTTGAAGGACAAATATTAGTGCGTCTGGCCTTGAGGGCGGATGCCGATCAGCTGACTGTGTGAGTAGCTACGTCTTTGTGGCTTTACTCACCATACAAGCTTAGATGTACAGTTATGGTGAACAAAACATGTAAATACGTATATATAACGTCTGTGTATAGTGAATAAATACAGAAAGAGTATTGTAGGAGGTGAATGAGGGTGAGTGAGGTGGTGTTGAGGGAGGGAGTGGCAGTGAGTGGCTCGCTGGTGTTTGGCGGTCACTCCTCGTTGCTTTTTGACTCACAATACCAACTTAGTAGTTCGTTATGGTGTACAAAACATGCAAATACTTATATATAACCTGTGCATATAGTGTAACAACAGCAAAACTATTTGTTTATTGTTTTATGAACATAATAATTGAATCACTAATATGCACACCATAATTTTGAGTACAGCGATGGTTCACACATTTTATAATATAAATATACCACAATTCACTGTATGGAATATTATTACTGCAAAAAAACTAAGAAAAAATCAATCAGAGACATTGAAATAATTAAGTAATAATATATTTGTGGCAACTGCCGTCTGACAGCTCGGGCGGAGTAGACCTCGTCTGGCGAAGGTTCTGCCAACGCCCCTTTTTTGCCACACTTCCCTACCCTATTGCGGCTAAAATATGCCACCTACGATTTTTTTGTTATTTTTTCCGTGATCAGGGAACAAAAATGAACACTATAAGACGAAAGAATTTTTTGGAATTTTTTTTTTTGTTGCGCCTGTGGGTGTGAATTCCATTTGAGCCCCTAGCGGTTTGAGGGTTAATGACATTCCGAATACCTCTCAATACCTCAAGCCAGTTTTATTGGCTGTTTACACAACCCTCATTTTCTCCAATCCTAAGAATTGGCAATATCCAGATTGGTAATAAAGTAGATGGTAAATTCCATGATGTTCTCATTGATAAAAAGCTGAATTTCCAGTGTCACATACAAATTATAGGGAAAAAATATTTTAAAATCACCTGGCATTCTTTTCTAAATCAGATATTATGTACGTCACCCTCTACCTTGGTTAAGCTTTACTGGCCTCTCGTCTGTCCTTATCACAATTTTGGTATCATTGCCTGGGGTTCTCCCTAAATTATCTATGATCTCTAATTACTCAAGACAAATCATCAATTAGAACAATAACAAACTGAAGCCACAGACAGCATTCTGCCCCCCCCTTTCTTAAATTTAAAATCGTTGAATATTTTAGATATTTAGTCTAAGTCACTTCACACCCTATCAAGTGCACTATATATATATATATATATATATATATATATATATATATATATATATATATATATATATATATATATATATATATATATATATATATATATTGGTGTATACTGGCAGCAGGTTTTCTTTCAAACATGTTTCATTGAATATGACCGCATATTCTGTATTTATTATTTTCTTGCAATTCACATAAGAATAGAGCGACCTACCATGGACACCCAAATCACGGAACTATTTACTCTACCCACCATGAGAGTAAGGACAAGACAAGAACATATCGATGCCAACACAGAAGACAATGTCCAACATAACAGGCCAATTACACTGGATTAATCTTTGTGTTTAGATAGGAGATGCCTCGTATGGGCCAATAAGCCTTCTGCAGCCCCTATGTTTATCCCTTATGTATCCCCCCATGTTTTCACCTTCATTGTATTATCACCTGACCTAATGCGGGTATAAAATCAACTAGTATTGTAAGATCTGTTCACTTGAGAATGAACCATGGAGGTTCGAAACGTCGTACAAATTATACAAATAAGTGTAATACACTCTATAGTAAATCACTTCTTTTCTTCACCTTAAAAGTACGAAAATGAGTTTTGGAGAACTCCTATTTCAATTAAGCCTTGATGCTAAGAAAATAGTTAGAGGGATAGAAGCCCTAAACCAGAAAATAATAAATACAGAATATGCGGTCATATTCAATGAAATAAATATATATATATATATATATATATATATATATATATATATATATATATATATATATATATATATATATATATATATAATAATAATATAATATGAAACACTGAACTGCAATGCTAAACCTGTTCTTAAATACATGGTAGGGGGCTGTAGCAGAATCTTTGAAATCCACACTAGAAACAAATAATTATTTGATATTCCAAGAGTGCGACTTAGCCAAAGTGGAAATATTCCACAAATCAAGAGTCCCAAAATGTAAAATGTTCTTCCCAATAACATCAAAGACTGTCCGTCTCTCAACCAGTTTAAGAGAGAAACTAAGTACTACCTAATAAATGCCATGTAACCTACCTTACCTACTGATTGTCAACCTATGTCTTGCTATTATTAAACAATAATGAATAATGACTGAACTTGTAATACTTCTATATGCCAAGTAAACAAAAAAAGTTACCATGTTTATTTAGTTAAAATTACCATCGGCTGTTCTGTTGCAGTTTTGCTGTTCCGTTCAACATGTAATTATTGTCATTCTTTTTATTTTTTTCTACTTTTGTTCAACTTTTGCTTTTCATCTCAATTATTTTTAACAATTAGTTTTAAGTGTTTATCCACAGCATGTCTGAAACACTGTGCATATTAGTGGCTTTAGGCATAGTATATTCTTGCTTTATCTAGAAATCCAACATTGTACTTGTAACCCATTTTCTATGTACGTTTCTCAAAAAAACATTATCATCTTTAGCATTGTCATTATGTTAAACAGGGATAGCTTAGGGAATAGTATAGTGAAAGGATAGAAGAGTGGGGAATATAATATGTGATTTTTGAGAATATGCCAACAGTTTGAGACTTTGCCTGTGTACTGTATGTGAGTGTTCAAATTTAGTCTCTTGTTTATGTATAGGCCAAGGAACTTTTTCATCATTTTTAATGGTAATGTTGACATTATCTATTTGAAGGTGAATTTCATTTGATAATTTACTTCCAAATACAATGTAATAGGTCTTCTCTATATTTGGTTTGTTGGTTGACATCCAACCACATCCAGTTTGTTTCAATTTGTTGTTTACAATATTACTTATTGTGTGATGCATTGGAGTTTGAATAGATGAGGGTAGTATCGCCAGCAAATAGTATTGGTTTAAGGATGTTAGAGACATTTGGTAAATCATTGATGTATATAAGCAATAGGAGAGGTTCTAAGATGCTGCCCTGAGGCACTCCTACGGTTACAGTAGAGATGTGGGGGGGGGGTTATGTCATTAATGGCTACATATTGGTGTCTATCATTAAGATATGATAGAATATAGTTATCAGGAAGGCCTCAGATTCTGTAATGATTAAGTTTAAGTAAGAGGTAGGTATGGCTTACAGTATCAAAGCCTGACTGTCAATTATATTAACCTGAATCTGGCAGTTACATTATCCTAAGACTGGCAATTATAAAACTCATATACCTGTATATATATATATATATATATATATATATATATATATATATATATATATAGCATAAATATGTTAATTACATTATCTGTGGGAACCGACCTGTGAGATTTATATTTATTTAATTTATATGAATTTATATTTACGTTAATTTATATACTTCGATAGCAATTTGTATAATGATAAGTGGACTGTATTTCTGCAATAATCTCACAAATCGATCCTCTACACATTAGGGGGGGTTTATATTAATTAAATATATATGCAGCCAATCAAACTACAGTATTAACTACATACATTGAAAAAGTTCCTTATCTTATAGTACAGCAGGTTAGTCCACCAGGTATAACTAGGGTGTAGACACCAAATTATCCTCTTTGAGGTAGCTTCCATCACCCAGTAACTGGTGCACAAAGTCTTCCTCGTCTTGACCTGTCAAAAGGGCGCTAACTGTGAAGCCAGGTTCTATATATGACAAGCTATATCAGAGAAAACACTATACATGGAACCTTAAAGACCTGGCTTAATTACCTTTAGTTTGAGGCTTCCACGTGCTCTAACCGGGTCACCCTATATAATGACATTAATGGCCACAAATGAAAGATACATGGGTTTCGGAAAGAACACTTAACTTGAATTTGTTGACAGCGTGTTGAAGATGGTACACCTTTGGTTTCCATAACACTACGTCCAAGTAAAATTAACAGGAGCCGAATTTGCTCCCGTGTGAGCCTCTGGTCTAGTCTCAACAACGGCCGCCCCTTCCTCACCCTGACGCCTGGTTTACATTGTCCACATGACAGAAAGTGATAGAAGGGTCACATTTACTCTACTTTAATATTGATAATTAAGTTAATTTATATGAGATGTTTTTCTGATGGTAAAGTCCAAAGACTAATGTATTTAAGAATAATTCCCACCATAATAGGTGGAGAATTTATAATAGTATGTGGTGATGATATCCCGTTTTCTATAGACGGTAATTCCACTACAAGTTACGTTTTCTATGGGTAACTTGTTGGTAATACAGCAGCAATTATCTGTATGTATGATATATTAAATGGTGTCGGATTTTCCGACATTATCTTGAATCGGGCAGTTTTATATTTATATGGATCTAGCAATTCGATATATGTATATATGAATCTAGCAATTCTATATATATAAGTAGCAAGCAATTATATATATATATATATAAGTAGCAAGCAATTCTATATATATATAAGTAGCAAGCAATTCTATATATATATATATATATATATATATATATATATATATATATATATATATATACAGTACTGTATATGAATCTGGCAATAATATTAGCCTGATTCTGATATTTGTATTATCTTAAATCTGGTATTTTATAAACCAAAACTTTGCATTTATATGAGTGACTCCAGAATTTGTATTATAATGCGGAGTATTTCATCGAAGGCTTAAATACTAATACTGTATTTATTTCATTTGTTTACAGATGCCTTAATCTGACAATTTATTAATATAAAAGAATGTCTGCTTTTAAATTAGTGATTTAAAAAAATTGATGTAAAGTCCTTAGTTTGAATATTGTTTAATTGATAAGTATATTTATGATCATTATTGGCCTGTATTATGAGGTGTAGGAGTAACCTATATGGTTTTGATTGGTCGTTTAATTTCTTGTCTTGATGGATGTTAATGATGTTTAATTATTATTTATTTAGGCTCTTTTATTAGTTCAGATTATTTATAGATAGAATAATGTGCAATAGATGGCTCTTAAAACCTGTTAATTATTATATTATTATTACTTGACAATTGTCTCAACATTCCAATTTACTGTCCTCTTACTATAAGTGTTGTTTTAATTAGCACATAAATGATCTTCACGTAATATGGGTTATTTACCCCCATGACAATGCTTCAGTATTTGTAAAGTTATAATTCCCGCTTATTAAGGTAATTAGAGAAATAACAAACCCTGAATATATGAACGTTAAAAGCATTTTGGTATGTACAAAATATTCTTGTCTTGCAAGAACACTGGCTTACATCTTATGAATATCAAAACCACTTCAAATTTATTGATAGTTCTTTTTCCACTGCCAGTATTGACATGTTTATTGACTGGTCAGGTCCTGGAAGACCCTATGGTGCTGCTGCTATCCTGGGCATAACAATATGCAATGTAAAGTTGAGGTTGTCAATATTGTATCAGGGCTCACTCCTGCTATACTTGTGTCCTATAGTTATCTGGAGATGATTTCGGGGCTTATCGTCCCCCACGGCCCGGTCCTCGACCAGGCCTCCTTTTTGTTACACAATCCCATGGAAGCAGCCTGTAGCAGCTGTCTATCTCTCAGGTATATATTTACTGCTAGGTGAACAGACTCATCAGGATGAAAGAAACTCTGCCCATTTGTTTCCGTCTCCAGCAAGGATCGAACCCGGAACCTCAGGTCTACGAATCCGATGTGCTGTCCACTCAGATGTCAGGCCCCTTTGCTCAGGGGCCTGAAAGGTGCTCAGCAGTATTTGATTATGTGTGTGTGTATATGCATGGTTTCCACAAGCAATATCAACTGTGGAGATGAGTATGGAAATGTAAAATCAGAAATATATCAATTGACTAATTTGTATCATAATGCTGAACTCATGGGTGGTAGGTGATTTTTAACACTGATTTTACCCGCTAAGATGCATACTTAAATTTGTTTAATGAATTCATGGATGCTGAAAATTTACATAATCCTGCTATTAATGATTTATTTACTATTACTATAGCTTTATGTCATGAGATAGGAATGGAAGGTCTCATATTGATCATTTTCTTATTGATGATATAACTGGTGACACTTGTAAGTATAAGGCTGTCAGTGATGACAACCTGTCCTGGTATCATCCTGCCATGGCCACCTCCAATATACCTCACTCACAAGTTGCTGCTGCCAAAGATAACATAAACCTCCCTAGAACACACCTAAACGTAGGAAGGCCACTCTTGCTGACCTGGATAAGGTTAAATGCCTGCTTAACCAATACTCAAATAACAAGTGATGCAATTGCTTGCAATATTATTCAGTGCAATTTGCATCAGAACAATCTCAAGGACTTTTTCACATCTGTCGTTTCAGTGCTAGATAGGGCAGGGGAAGAGAGTATTTATCTTATAACCAATAAAAGAAGTAGTATGCCAGGTTGGAATAATCATGTTAGGGAATTTCAAATAGATCTACCTTTTGGCATAACCTACAGAAAGATGCAGGATGCCCCAGAGATGGTTGGTGGCCCCAGCTCAGGTGTGGCACCAGGGCTCAATATCATCAAGAAAGAGGATTAAGAAAGAGAAAGATAATATTGTGAGATCAAAAGTAGCCGATAATATTTAAAGGAAAATTTTTTATGATTTTTTGGGTGAAATTAGAAAAAAAAGGTTCATGCAGAGGAGTAACAAAAGTTATAGATGAGGTCTCTGGGGCCCAATAATATATGAAATGGTTTAAAAGAAAAATCTTTAACATTGTAGAACACTGCGAGGTGAAGGACAGATGAGACAAACTGACCTAATTACAGCTGTATGTGAAGCCTGCATGAACCCTGCCCCCCCCCCTAATGTTAAACACCTGCACACAGTAACCCCTGTAATGGCCCTAATGTTAAACACCTGCACACAGTAACCCCTGTAATGGCCCTAATGTTAAACACCTGCACACAGTAACCCCTGTAATGGCCCTAATGTTAAACACCTGCACACAGTAACCCCTGTAATGGCCCTAATGTTAAACACCTGCACACAGTAACCCCTGTAATGGCCCTAATGTTAAACACCTGCACACAGTAACCCCTGTAATGGCCCTAATGTTAAACACCTGCACACAGTAACCCCTGTAATGGCCCTAATGTTAAACACCTGCACACAGTAACCCCTGTAATGGCCCTAATGTTAAATACCTGCACACAGTAACCCCTGTAATGGCCCTAATGTTAAACACCTGCACACAGTAACCCCTGTAATGGCCCTAATGTTAAACACCTGCACACAGTAACCCCTGTAATAGCCCTAATGTTAAACACCTGCACACAGTAACCCCTGTAATGGCCCTAATGTTAAACACCTGCACACAGTAACCCCTGTAATGGCCCTAATGTTAAACACCTGCACACAGTAACCCCTGTAATGGCCCTAATGTTAAACACCTGCACACAGTAACCCCTGTAATGGCCCTAATGTTAAACACCTGCACACAGTAACCCCTGTAATGGCCCTAATGTTAAACACCTGCACACAGTAACCCCTGTAATGGCCCTAATGTTAAACACCTGCACACAGTAACCCCTGTAATGGCCCTAATGTTAAACACCTGCACACAGTAACCCCTGTAATGGCCCTAATGTTAAACACCTGCACACAGTAACCCCTGTAATGGCCCTAATGTTAAACACCTGCACACAGTAACCCCTGTAATGGCCCTAATGTTAAACACCTGCACACAGTAACCCCTGTAATGGCCCTAATGTTAAACACCTGCACACAGTAACCCCTGTAATGGCCCTAATGTTAAATACCTGCACACAGTAACCCCTGTAATGGCCCTAATGTTAAACACCTGCACACAGTAACCCCTGTAATGGCCCTAATGTTAAATACCTGCACACAGTAACCCCTGTAATGGCCCTAATGTTAAATACCTGCACACTGTAACCCCTGTAATGGCCCTAATGTTAAACACCTGCACACAGTAACCCCTGTAATGGCCCTAATGTTAAATACCTGAACACTGTAACCCCTGTAATGGCCCTAATGTTAAACACCTGCACACAGTAACCCCTGTAATGGCCCTAATGTTAAATACCTGCACACTGTAACCCCTGTAATGGCCCTAATGTTAAACACCTGCACACAGTAACCCCTGTAATGGCCCTAATGTTAAATACCTGCACACTGTAACCCCTGTAATGGCCCTAATGTTAAATACCTGCACACTGTAACCCCTGTAATGGCCCTAATGTTAAACACCTGCACACAGTAACCTCTGTAATGGCCCTAATGTCAAATACCTGCACACTGTAACCCCTGTAATGGCCCTAATGTTAAATACCTGCACACAGTAACCCCTGTAATGGCCCTAATGTTAAACACCTGCACACAGTAACCCCTGTAATGGCCCTAATGTTAAACACCTGCACACTGTAACCCCTGTAATGGCCCTAATGTTAAATACCTGCACACTGTAACCCCTGTAATGGCCCTAATGTTAAATACCTGCACACAGTAACCCCTGTAATGGCCCTAATGTTAAACACCTGCACACAGTAACCCCTGTAATGGCCCTAATGTTAAATACCTGCACACTGTAACCCCTGTATTGGCCCTAATGTTAAACACCTGCACACAGTAACCCCTGTAATGGCCCTAATGTTAAACACCTGCACACAGTAACCCCTGTAATGGCCCTAATGTTAAATACCTGCACACTGTAACCCCTGTAATGGCCCTAATGTTAAATACCTGCACACTGTAACCCCTGTAATGGCCCTAATGTTAAACACCTGCACACAGTAACCCCTGTAATGGCCCTAATGTTAAACACCTGCACACAGTAACCCCTGTAATGGCCCTAATGTTAAATACCTGCACACTGTAACCCCTGTAATGGCCCTAATGTTAAATACCTGCACACTGTAACCCCTGTAATGGCCCTAATGTTAAATACCTGCACACTGTAACCCCTGTAATGGCCCTAATGTTAAATACCTGAACACTGTAACCCCTGTAATGGCCCTAATGTTAAACACCTGCACACAGTAACCCCTGTAATGGCCCTAATGTTAAATACCTGCACACTGTAACCCCTGTAATGGCCCTAATGTTAAATACCTGCACACTGTAACCCCTGTAATGGCCCTAATGTTAAACACCTGTACACAGTAACCTCTGTAATGGCCCTAATGTTAAATACCTGCACACTGTAACCCCTGTAATGGCCCTAATGTTAAATACCTGCACACTGTAACCCCTGTAATGGCCCTAATGTTAAACACCTGCACACAGTAACCTCTGTAATGGCCCTAATGTTAAATACCTGCACACTGTAACCCCTGTAATGGCCCTAATGTTAAATACCTGCACACTGTAACCCCTGTAATGGCCCTAATGTTAAATACCTGCACACTGTAACCCCTGTAATGGCCCTAATGTTAAATACCTGCACACAGTAACCCCTGTAATGGCCCTAATGTTAAACACCTGCACACTGTAACCCCTGTAATGGCCCTAATGTTAAACACCTGCACACTGTAACCCCTGTAATGGCCCTAATGTTAAACACCTGCACACTGTAACCCATGTAATGGCCCTAATGTTAAACACCTGCACACTGTAACCCCTGTAATGGCCCTAATGTTAAACACCTGCACACTGTAACCCATGTAATGGCCCTAATGTTAAACACCTGCACACTGTAACCCCTGTAATGGCCCTAATGTTAAACACCTGCACACTGTAACCCATGTAATGGCCCTAATGTTAAACACCTGCACACTGTAACCCCTGTAATGGCCCTAATGTTAAACACCTGCACACAGTAACCCATGTAATGGCCCTAATGTTAAACACCTGCACACAGTAACCCATGTAATGGCCCTAATGTTAAACACCTGCACACAGTAACCCATGTAATGGCCCTAATGTTAAACACCTGCACACAGTAACCCCTGTAATGACCCTAATGTTAAACACCTGCACACAGTAACCCATGTAATGGCCCTAATGTTAAACACCTGCACACAGTAACCCCTGTAATGGCCCTAATGTTAAATACCTGCACACTGTAACCCCTGTAATGGCCCTAATGTTAAACACCTGCACACAGTAACCCATGTAATGGCCCTAATGTTAAATACCTGCACACAGTAACCCCTGTAATGACCCTAATGTTAAACACCTGCACACAGTAACCCATGTAATGGCCCTAATGTTAAACACCTGCACACAGTAACCCATGTAATGGCCCTAATGTTAAACACCTGCACACAGTAACCCATGTAATGGCCCTAATGTTAAACACCTGCACACAGTAACCCATGCTTGAGAAAACTTAAAAAGCTAAAAAAAAAAAATTATGATATTTTACATAATTGTGATATAATACAGTAATATATTATGATATATTATTGTATTTTATTTATTATTTTTGTATACAATGGTTCTTACATTCTTCTACAGTTAATAGCACGCATAGCGTTATGGGTGAATGTCTATGTGTCTTACAGGCACACTCTCCCATGGTACATCACCACCATGTGTCTTACAGGCACACTCTCCCATGGTACATCACCACAATGTGTCTTACAGGCACACTCTCCCATGGTACATCACCACCATGTGTCTTACAGGCACACTCTCCCATGGTACATCACCACCATGTGTCTTACAGGCACACTCTCCCATGGTACATCACCACCATGTGTCTTACAGGCACACTCTCCCATGGTACATCACCACCATGTGTCTTACAGGCACACTCTCCCATGGTACATCACCACCATGTGTCTTACAGGCACACTCTCCCATGGTACATCACCACCATGTGTCTTACAGGCACACTCTCCCATGGTACATCACCACCATGTGTCTTACAGGTACACTCTCCCATGGTACATCACCACCATGTGTCTTACAGGCACACTCTCCCATGGTACATCACCACCATGTGTCTTACAGGCACACTCTCCCATGGTACATCACCACCATGTGTCTTACAGGCACACTCTCCCATGGTACATCACCACCATGTGTCTTACTGGCACACTCTCCCGTGGTACATCACCACCATGTGTCTTACAGGCACACTCTCCCATGGTACATCACCACCATGTGTCTTACAGGCACACTCTCCCATGGTACATCACCACCATGTGTCTTACAGGCACACTCTCCCATGGTACATCACCACCATGTGTCTTACTGGCACACTCTCCCGTGGTACATCACCACCATGTGTCTTACAGGCACACTCTCCCATGGTACATCACCATCATGTGTCTTACAGGCACACTCTCCCATGGTACATCACCACCATGTGTCTTACAGGCTCTCTCTCCCATGGTACATCACCACCATGTGTCTTACAGGCTCTCTCTCCCATGGTACATCACCACCATGTGTCTTACAGGCACACTCTCCCATGGTACATCACCACCATGTGTCTTACAGGCACACTCTCCCATGGTACATCACCACCATGTGTCTTACAGGCACACTCTCCCATGGTACATCACCACCATGTGTCTTACAGGTACACTCTCCCATGGTACATCACCATCATGTGTCTTACAGGTACACTCTCCCATGGTACATCACCACCAAGTGTCTTACTGGTGAGCACATCTAGGTGAGCACATCTAGGTGAGCACATCTAGGTGAGCACATCTAGGTGAGCACATCTAGGTGAGCACATCCAGGTGAACACATCTAGGTGAGCACATACCGGTGAGCACATCTAGGTGAGCACATCTAGGTGAGCACATCTATGTGAGCACATTTAGGTGAGCACATCCAGGTGAGCACATCTAGGTGAGCACATCTAGGTGAGCACATCTATGTGAGCACATCTAGGTGAGCACATCCAGGTGAACACATCTAGGTGAGCACATACAGGTGAGCACATCTAGGTGAACACATCTAGGTGAGCACATCTAGGTGAGTATATCTAGGTGAGCACATCTAGGTGAGCACATCTATGTGAGCACATCTAGGTGAGCACATCTAGGTGAGCACATACAGGTGAGCACATCTAGGTGAGCACATCTAGGTGAGCACATCTAGGGGGAGCACATCTAGGGGGAGCACATCTAGGTGAGCACATCTAGGGGGAGCACATCTAGGGGAGCACATCTAGGCGAGCACATCTAGGGGGAGCACATCTAGGGGAGCACATCTAGGGGGGGCACATCTAGGTGAGCACATCTAAGGGGAGCACATCTAGGGGAGCACATCTAGGTGAGCACATAAACTATGCCTATAGTCTTACTATTTATAGGTATAGATGATCACCTAGATGTGCTCACCTGGATGTGCTCACCTGGATGTGCTCACCTAGATGTGCTCACCTGGATGTGCTCACCTAGATGTGCTCACCTAGATGTGCTCACCTAGACGTGATCACATATCATACCACGGTCGTGTGTAGTGATTATTTAGTGTCAGAGTGGTTGACAACTGGAATACATTAGGAAGTAATTTGGTGGAGGCTGACACCATACACAGTTTCAAGTGTAGATATGATAGAGCCCAATAGGCTCAGGCACCTGTACACTACCGCAAGCACAAATAGGTGAGTACCTTCATGTGCTCATTTAGTTGTTCTCACTCTAATAATCAGTCGTTCACCTTGTTTATTACTTAAGTATTACTGATACCTTAAGCTGATTTTGAACTGTTCATGTTTGTTTTAGTAATGATCGCAAGGTAGGAACCCCAGTTGAAAGATTAGAGAAGACAGGTATACATCAGTATATATGACGAATACATTAGGTTAAGATCTTTCTTTTATTTAGCATACACGAATGCATATGCACATGTTGTGAGTTTTGCAACATATGTGAATGGCGTTTCGTGAGTGTTGCAACACAGCAACAACGTAGTGTGAGTGTTGCAACACAGCAACAACGTAGTGTGAGTGTTGCAACACAGCAACAACGTAGTGTGAGTGTTGCAACACAGTAACAACGTAGTGTGAGTGTTGCAACACAGCAACAACGTAGTGTGAGTGTTGCAACACAGCAACAACGTAGTGTGAGTGTTGCAACACAGTAACAACGTAGTGTGAGTGTTGCAACACAGCAACAACGTAGTGTGAGTGTTGCAACACAGTAACAACGTAGTGTGAGTGTTGCAACACAGTAACAACGTAGTGTGAGTGTTGCAACACAGCAACAACGTAGTGTGAGTGTTGCAACACAGTAACAACGTAGTGTGAGTGTTGCAACACAGCAACAACGTAGTGTGAGTGTTGCAACACAGTAACAACGTAGTGTGAGTGTTGCAACACAGCAACAACGTAGTGTGAGTGTTGCAACACAGCAACAACGTAGTGTGAGTGTTGCAACACAGTAACAACGTAGTGTGAGTGTTGCAACACAGCAACAACGTAGTGTTGCAACACACCAACAACGTAGTGTGAGTGTTGCAACACACCAACAACGTAGTGTTGCAACACAGCAACAACGTAGTGTTGCAACACACCAACAACGTAGTGTGAGTGTTGCAACACAGTAACAACGTAGTGTTGCAACACACCAACAACGTAGTGTTGCAACACACCAACAACGTAGTGTTGCAACACACCAACAACGTAGTGTTGCAACACACCAACAACGTAGTGTGAGTGTTGCAACACAGTAACAACGTAGTGTGAGTGTTGCAACACAGCAACAACGTAGTGTGAGTGTTGCAACACAGTAACAACGTAGTGTGAGTGTTGCAACACAGCAACAACGTAGTGTGAGTGTTGCAACACAGCAACAACGTAGTGTGAGTGTTGCAACACAGCAACAACGTAGTGTGAGTGTTGCAACACAGTAACAACGTAGTGTGAGTGTTGCAACACAGTAACAACGTAGTGTGAGTGTTGCAACACAGTAACAACGTAGTGTGAGTGTTGCAACACAGAAATGAGGAGTTGTGAGTGTTGTAACACAGAAAAAACATTTTGGAACTCTCACTGATATGATGGAAATTCTGTGGTTGCAATAAGGTATTCCTGACTGGTGAAACACTCACAACACGTTATTCCTGTGTTGTAACGTTGCACATATACCTATAACACCTATAACATGTTATTAGTATGTTGCAGTACTCACAACACATTGTTCTGCGTTATAACAATCGCAATATGGTATTTTCTTGACATATTCACAGTATGTCATTTCTGAGTTGCAACACTCACACTACGTTGTTACAGTGTTGCAACACTCACACTACGTTGTTACTGTGTTGCAACACTCACACTACGTTGTTACTGTGTTGCAACACTCACACTACGTTGTTGCTGTGTTGCAACACTCACACTACGTTGTTACTGTGTTGCAACACTCACACTACGTTGTTACTGTGTTGCAACACTCACACTACGTTGTTACTGTGTTGCAACACTCACACTACGTTGTTGCTGTGTTGCAACACTCACACTACGTTGTTGCTGTGTTGCAACACTCACACTACGTTGTTACTGTGTTGCAACACTCACACTACGTTGTTGCTGTGTTGCAACACTCACACTACGTTGTTGCTGTGTTGCAACACTCACACTACGTTGTTACTGTGTTGCAACACTCACACTACGTTGTTACTGTGTTGCAACACTCACACTACGTTGTTGCTGTGTTGCAACACTCACACTACGTTGTTGCTGTGTTGCAACACTCACACTACGTTGTTGCTGTGTTGCAACACTCACACTACGTTGTTGCTGTGTTGCAACACTCACACTACGTTGTTACTGTGTTGCAACACTCACACTACGTTGTTACTGTGTTGCAACACTCACACTACGTTGTTGCTGTGTTGCAACACTCACACTACGTTGTTGCTGTGTTGCAACACTCACACTACGTTGTTGCTGTGTTGCAACACTCACACTACGTTGTTGCTGTGTTGCAACACTCACACTACGTTGTTGCTGTGTTGCAACACTCACACTACGTTGTTGCTGTGTTGCAACACTCACACTACGTTGTTACTGTGTTGCAACACTCGCACTACGTTGTTGCTGTGTTGCAACACTCACACTACGTTGTTGCTGTGTTGCGTCACTCACCCCAAGTTTTAACTGTTTCGTAATGTTATAATAATAACAAATTATATAATATATATAAAAGTTACTATAATTCGTAAATATAACATGATTGAATTTTAAAAATTTGATTAAATAGATGAAAAACAGTTTTAGATTAAAATTAAAGTTTTATCTGCGTAATATATGGAAAAACGGAAGCTAACATGTCATATAGAGAGTTGGTACTGGTGACCGCGTGGACACCGAGTCTGACCTCCCAGTCTGGCCACGACACTTCCTGCCTAAAAATGTGTCCAGACCACGGTTGTGTGCGGTCGCAAGGTTGGCGCTCTTGGCGTCCGCTGATTGGTGGGAGGTGGAGTATTGCCCCACACTCTTCGTTTTTGCACGTGGTGATACAGGATATTGTGCATTTGTTCTCGATTATTGACAGCGTCGAAAAAATGGCTGAGGCGGTATGCCTAAGTGGTAGTGAGGACAGACAAGATGATAACAGACCGTTTGAAGTAGTAGTGAACAAAAAGAAACGGAGAAATAATAACAGACAGCGAGACAGTGAGAGTGACGATGAAATTACAAAGAGACCAAAGAATGAGACCCTACTCAGCAAGACTCAAGACAAGCAAGACAAGACAAGAAGGAAGAGGCTGTTGTTCCCTACAACATGCCAATTGAACTTCCACCAAAAGCTAGAGTGGACGGTACGTCTAGCTAAACAATGTTTGGAATACGGACCACTCTTCAAGGAGGGTCTTCACCGGCCCTACATAACAGTTGGGACTGAACAGGCCGTGGAACGCCTCACGACGGTTGGTTTTGAGAATGCAGTGATGGTTCCTCCAGAAGAAGGTATGTTGCACACAAAGATCATAGTTTTCAAGTTTCCAACTTATTTGGATCCTGACTGTCTTCTTCTTAACAATGATAATGTTGTCTGGGCGAAAAGGAACAATGTTCGTGGTGACAAACAAAGCCAGGTTGTTGCCTTGGTAAAGGATGAGGCGCCGGAGAAAATTTTTGTGCAGGGACTAGGCTATAGGAACGTTGCAAAATACGTTGAGGAGCCCATACTGTGCATGAAGTGTTCACGTTGGGGACATATGGCATGGAAATGCCAGTTTGACCCCAGGTGTCGGTATTGTGGGAAAAAACACGACTCGCGAGAGTGTAGAGTCAAGATTGAAAGAAGTGAGAAAATCGTCCCATTTTGTTGCAACTGTCGAGGCAGCCACAATGCTGGTTCCTCTCTATGCCCCATGAAGCCTCATCTGAAAGAGACTAGGACGGGTCCTACAAGCAGGATAGATGTATCCTCGCAGCAAGGATAGATTGTGCAGGAGGAACATGGAGGAAACAGCTGGAAGCCAACGACAACCCCTATGATCAATGTGTGGGAGAAAGGGACGGAGAAAATAAAGGCGAGCCTAGGGAAAGTACATCATGCAGTGGAAAAACTGAAACCTTGTGAGGACAAGGTTCAGGACAATATGGTCACCTCTGAGGTTGGTAATCAAATTTTGGAGTATCTAAAAAACTAGATAAGAGGATTGAGGCCTTGGAAAAATTGGCTATGGAAGGTAGACGGGGTGAAGATGGTGGTGAAACAGGACGTGTAATTGAAAGTAAAACGGGACGTGAAATGGAAAGTGAAACGTGCGTAGAAGAAAGTAATGATGTGCATGAGGTAACGATGATAGAGGATAGTCAGGAGAATACACTTTCTAGTAGTGTTCGCGGTGTTCAACCTCCTGTTGTGACAAATGGTGAAAGAACGGTTAGAGTAAAACGGTATTCAAAAATAACAAAGAAAATAGATATGAATAATATTACCTTCGATGTTAGTAGTAGTTGTGAAAGTGAGGAGAAAGAAAAAATGTTACGGTGTTGGAAGGAAGTTTCTAAGGTACTCTCGTATCTCATGGAATGTGACGGACAGGGCAAAGGTAGTTTTATTATTAATCATGGATGAAAGTAAATTGAGAATATTATCTTGGAACATTAATGGATTAAAAACTAGAGCGGTGGATGTACACTATTATACTCTTAGAGAGAATATTGACATAGTAGCACTCCAGGAAACTGGGGATAGGGATGGTAGCATTTTGAGGCTAAATGGCTATAGAGGTTTTCACTTATATGCTGATGGAGGAACTAGGGGGGTCTCATGTTATGTCAAAAGTACCATACCTGCCGAGATAACTGAAATCCCTCAGAGATATAGAGGTATTGAAAGTATTAGCTTGCGGATACAATTAAAGGACCGAGAGTTAAATTTCATTAATCTATACATCTCTGATAGCTCCCTTGATTTACGATACTTGCCAGATTCCTTCTTTTCTGAAGATACACTTGTGGTAGGGGATTTTAATGCCAGACATCCAGCTTTAGGATCAAGGGGTAAAGCAAATAGGAATGGTTGCAGATGGTACCAGTTTTTGCAGGAACGTGAAGATGTTCAACTGCTGGGCGAGCCCTCTCCTACTCATTTGAGGGGAGGGAGATTAGATTATGCTTGTTTAATAAATGCTGAGGGCATAGAGGGGAATTGTCTTATTGTGGATGAAATGCTAAGTGATCATTTTGCATTACAAATACAGCTTAAACTAGATAAAAAGCATGCCTGCCTTCAGAGGAAAAGGTTAAGGGGTGGACATCAACAATGAGGAGAGCTCACAGGGATTGGAATAGAATGGTAGGACTGAGGAAGGGAAGAATGCTTTACTGGCAGTTGCTAGGCTGTGTGGGGAGAAGAGAAAGGAAATTAGGAGCAAGTATTGGCAGGAATTTGCAGAGAAAGTTGGGAGTAACAGAAACTTGAAGGAAATCTGGCAAGACGTAAATAAAATAAGGGGTAAAAAGCACAATTTTGTTGCACATCCAGACCCGCAAGGAATTGCAAATGGTCTCGTAAATAAATGGGCGCAAGCTGCCAAACTTAGTTCATTACCCGCTGTAACGAGAGAGTCATTAGATTCTTGGAAAGATCTAAGAAAGGATTTTATACTTACAGCTGGTAACAGTGATGTCACTTGCACAGGTATTACCAGAGAAGAACTAATAACGGCGATTAAAGTTGGGAAATTTACCGCCCCTGGGGAGGATGGAGTAACTTATGAAATTAATGAACTTGCCATTATGACGAAAAGTCCACTGTTAGACCTCTTTAATATTAGTTATAAAGAGGGCAGTATTCCCAGTAAATGGAAAAAAGCTATGATCATCCCTATCCCTAAAGCCAATGGAGAGTATAGACCTGTGTCTTTAACCTCGTGTTTTTGTAAAATGATGGAGAGGATCATTTTAAATAGACTTATATATATAATAAGTGATCAGCTGTCTAGTAATTTGTTCGGGTTCCTCAGAGGAAAAAGTACCTCTGATTGTATTATTAAATGTCTAGCTAATAAAAATGATTATTATAGAATTTTTATTGATTTACAAGGAGCTTTTGATAAAGCCAACAAAGAGGTTATTTTATATGAATTAGCTAGTCTTGGTGTTAAAGGGAGATTATTGCGCTGGATAGGGGATTATCTTTACGAAAGGAAGGCTCAGGTGTGGTATCAAGGTTGTATGTCAGGTGTGAGGTCTTTTGAACTCGGCACACCTCAGGGAGGAGTGTTGAGTCCCACCCTGCTTAATGTACTAATGAATAAGGTAGCATCTGAGAGATACTCAAATGGGGTAACTCCGATCATATATGCCGATAATATTTTGTTTCTGGGCAAAGATATTTCAAAGGTTCAAACAGTGTTGGACAATTTCGGAAACCTGTGTCACCATATGGGATTGGTGGTTAATGAAAACAAAACTAAGTTTGAATGTAGAAGTCGGAGCCCCATTGTTTTGAAAATAAACGATAAAAATATAGAGAGAGTTAATATATATAAATATTTAGGCATATATGTTGGATATACCCATAAGAGTTTGGAAGCTGAGATGAACAGACTGTTGGGTCAATGTCGGAAGAGATTACAACCTCTGAAGGCCTTATGGCATGCTGTGGAAAGGGAGTGGGAGTCCCTGTGCTACGAATGATATACTTGAGTACTGTAAGATCTGTTATTGATTATGCTGCACCTGTCATTTCTTGTTTTGGTAAAGGTAGGATGGGCAAGTTGGAGAAGGTACAAAATGAAGCAATGAGAATTATCTTAGGATGCCCAAGAAATGCTATGATTGAGATTGTGGGAAAAACCTGCTGGGATTGATATAAGAGGAGACTACCAGGGACTTGTACTGAACTAAATTAAAAATTTACTGTCTGCAAATTAATTCAATTAAAATCTCTAGCTAGGGTTGTAAATCCTAAATCCTCTTTTCCTAATGACAAACTGTGGGCTGTAAGGGACAGGTGGGGTGAATGACTTAGTTGATAGAAGTTCCAATCCACCTGTAGACAGGGATCTCACATCAGCTTGTATTTTATACAAGGATAAGATTTGATAAATTCAGTTATCTGACTGAACACTGGCTCTGTTTAAATCAGAGATTTAAACATACATAGTCTAACCTAGCACCATAACTTAACAGCCAATATGTACTTATACTATAAACAACAAATTAAATTGTAAAAGTATAATAAATGACCTTAAATGTAGTCTAAATACTGTCAAGTACTAGAAATTATATTCAATTAAATGAACTTATATGATAACTTAAAAATTAACTAAGCAAACAATTGATAACTTAATTTATATATTCAAATATATATGCAGACATATTCACTTTATACAGTTAGCTTGACTGAATCTCTTCCAAGACTGTGGACACTTGTGAGGTTTTTACTTATTGAGGCTGAATTATTTTCTGACACAATGGACACCCATGAGGTTCAGTGCTTGGATAAGATTCACAGCTACACTACAATTTTAATAAACGTACCGATGTATGAGGCTTAGCCTCGCTTTTTAACCAACAGACAGATTTATAGGATATTAAAGCTACACAAGCATACAATTGGCCAATCATATACCAAATAACCTTCAATATACTTCTCTGCCAGTCGGGGTGCCTGTCTGACAAGTTTGCCAGACTGATTAACTCTCTCTTGTTGAGTTTAGGCACGATATTTTGCTACAGCGTTGCTGTATGATGATCTGGTAGCGTTGCTACGTGATTATCCTGCAGTTGCAGAAGAATGATTCGAGATAAAAGTTTATGAATGAAGGTGGAGGAAACCGTGTCACTGATCTCCACTATACACTCTATTTTATGTAATGTTCCAGGATTTTCCTTGTAGATATTGTCCAGGTACTCCCCCAGTTCTAGAGAGTATTCACTGGCGATAAAAATGTTAGATAAGGTGTCCTTGAGCTGGTAATGTTCGCTAAGGATCAGTCACTTGTTCACTCATTTGTAAACAAACGCGGAGTGCCTCGAGGCATCGTCGTGGGCGCTTCTCGCCCCCCGAGAGCCTTCCCCCTCTCCCTTGAGAGGTAGCTTGCAATGAATATTGATTGATTATTTTTACAGTCTAGACTTATGATTAAGATAAGATGTGATTATAATATAATTAGATATAAGATTTAAAGATTATAAGTAGTATTTGAAAGTACCACTGAATCTCATTAAGGATTCGATTTTTAATCCTACCGGATGTTGAATCAATGTTCCAATAGTTTTTTAATTAAGAAGTCCTTCTAGAAGCTTCTGGATCCTTGAGAGATCATGTACAAAGTCACGTAGGCATCAAAAGGGCCCCTGTTGCGTACGTGTTCATGGTGCCATTGTCATCCAGGATCAAGCTATAATGAATCTTTAAAGATTCATTATATGATTTTGATACAATTTAGATATGATTTTGATATGATTTAGATATGATATAGAAATTATACATTTCTTAGATGATTATTAGATATGGTGGGTAAAAATTTCCCACATCTTCCAGAGGGAGAGAACTGGCACATAGTCCAATACTTAGGACAATAGTAACCATATGTATTTATTTACTCTCCATTGGATTGATAATACAAGTGCAGATTTTGCTTGCACTTTTGTGCTGCTGTCCGTTGTGGACGATTGTGTCTGTTAGGAGTCTGTGGGTCTTGTGGAGTTAGAGTGTCTTGAGGTCTCTCAGGATCTAACTGCAGCTGGCTCACTGATTCCATGTGGATGAGTTTGTCCAATGTCTTCAGGGAAGTTGTTCCTTTAGACAGGATTTTGACTATTCTCAAAATCCCCTGACTATCTGGATGGACTGAGACAACTTTACCTAATGGCCAGTCAGCCCTAGGGCCATCACTGTCTACCAAGACAATATCGCCAGGTTGGAGATTAGCTATATTATGGGGGACATTGGCCCCATAGTGATGTTCTCGTAGAGATGTAAGATATTCTTTTGTCCAAACATCATTCCATTTATGGATTATGCTGGACAGATGCTTATACCCCTGAACCAACTCGCTCTGACCCACATATGAGGGATCTCTGATCTCATCATCCACTAGAGATGGTACTGGAGTCAGAAGTCTTCCATACATTAGGTGGGCAGGACTTAATGGCTCATGTTGAGTAGGATCCTCAGACAAGTAAGTCAACGGCCGGTTATTCACCCTTGATTCTATTTCCGTGATTACTGTCTGGAGTTCTTGAAGATTGATTTTCTGACGGTGTAGAGATTTTCTCAAGGATCTTTTTACAGTTCCTATTAACCGTTCATAAAATCCTCCGTGCCATGGGGCTCTCGGAGGGATAAATTTCCATCTGCAATGACGCTGTTCCAGTGTGGAAGTAACTGCAGGATGGGAACAGATTTCCCGTAGACATGCTTCTCCAGCTACCAAGTTTGCTCCATTATCTGAAATCATCAGCTTAGGGCATGATCGGCGTGCTGCGAATCTGCGGAAAGCTTGAATAAATGATTGAGCAGTCATATCGGGTGTTACCTCTAGATGTACTGCCCTGGTGGTAGCACAGGTGAACAGACAGATGTATGCCTTGATAGGTTGCTTATCTGCAGTCCCTGTTAGATATATTGCTCCTGTATAATCTACTCCTGTCGTTTCGAAAGGTTGTAGATGGACCACTCGTTCCTTTGGTAGGGGTGGTGGCCCTGGATAAGAGCAAGTTCTTGCATCGTACCTTCGGCATATCATGCAATTCTTCAAGATTGATTTGACTGACTGTCTTCCCTGAGGAATCCAGTACTGCTGTCTGATTTGTGTGAGTGTGTCTAACACTCCTCCATGTTTGATGATTTGTTGATGTGTATGCAACACAATCAACCTTGTGATCCAATGATTTTTTGGTAAAAGCCATGGATGCATGGTATCTAGATTGATATCTGCGTGTTTAAGTCTCCCTCCACAACGCAGAATGTTGTGATTTTCTTGGTCTATCCACAGACCGAGATTGTGTTTTAACTTATGCGGAAGATTTTCATAGTTATTCCCATAAGTTTCTCTCTGGGCTTGTCTTACCCAATAGATAAGTGCATCTGGAAAAGTGTATTTTATACCTTTTTTCCTGAGATAATGAAACACGTTCTGTGTTGTATTGATTAATTTGATGAGCGAGGAGTAACGAGTACAATCCAAGACTGATATTTGAGCTCGCTGCCTGGTGGTAGTTATGGTTTGTGTCGTAATGACGTGTGGCTTTTGTTCAGGCCAACTACCATTCACTAACCATCGAGGCCCATGAAACCAAATATCTGCCTTTGCAAACTGTTTAAATGTCATACCTCTTGATAAGAGATCAGCTGGATTATCCTTTGTTGGTACATGCAACAATTGAAAGCCTGCGGAAATTTCTTTAATTTCCGAGACGCGATTTTTTACATATGGAGTTGGACAGTTGTCGTTTCGTACCCATTGTAAGACAGCTTCATTGTCAGACCATATAATGACATCTTTGATGTTCATGGTAGACAAGACTTGTTTGATATGCACTGCTAAGCGTGTTCCAGTTAGCAGTGCTGTTAGTTCCATCTGAGGCAAAGTCCTCTTTTTTAATGGAGCGACTCTGGCCTTAGAGGTGATAAGATATGATTGATTAGAAGTCACTAAGTAAGCACAAGCTCCAAAAGCTTTGGCTGACGAGTCTGCGAATACATGTAGTGATACTTCTTCATTTTCCTCGACTATGTGTCTCGGAAAGATTATCTTTTCAACTAAAGTTTGTTCTTGAGCCACTTCCATCCAAGCTTTTTGTAACTGGATTGGTAGTGGATCATCCCAACCAACCTTAGCCTTCCATGCTTCTTGCACCAATAAACGCCACTTGATAGTCAAAGGATTTAGTAGACCAAGTGGGTCGAATACTTTGCTAACTTGTGAAAGCAAATCCCTTTTTGTAGTGATGTTGTAATTTACTGGCACAGATTTGATCGATATTGTGTCCGAGATTAAATCCCAATCCATACCTAACACCTTTTGTGATTCTGGTACGTGATATTCAGGGTAATCTCTTGCTATTTGATTATTCAATGTTGCATTATTAGAGGCCCAAGATTGTAGTGGCATGTTTGCACCTTGTAGCTCCTTGTTGGCCTCTTGATATAATTGTAACAGTTCAGTAGTACTGTTAACTGTCCCTTGAAAATTATCTACATATAGATTTTGACTGATTTCAGTCTTACAGGGACTTGATGATTTCTTCAGATGAGTATCTAGAGTTGCTTGCAATAGAAATGGACTGCTTGTCGCGCCGAAAAGAACTGAAGAGAATCTGAAAGTCACTACAGGACTATTGACATCTTCTGGGTTCTCTACCCATAGAAACTTAGTGAAGTCTCTATCTTCTTCCTGTAAGCCAACTCTTAGAAAGGCCTTACTTATATCTGCTGAATACGCATATTTGTTAAGTCTAAACTTCAACAGTATGTCATACAATTTCTGAGTTAGACTTGGACCTGTTTGCAAACAATCATTTAGACTGGTTCCTTGGGGTCCAGATTTAGAGCTACAATTAAAAACTATCCGTAAAGGAGTCGTTTTTGATTCTCTCATTACAGCCATGTGAGGTAAAAAATGGCCTGTTTGCGTATTGTCATGTTTCACGACTTCGATGAATTTATTCTTTAATTGTTGAGCAATAATCTCATGATAGAGTTTTAAATGCTCAGGCCTTTTTCTTAGCTTTGCTAATTGAGATTTAAATTGACTATAAGCCATGTGATAATTGGTAGGTAAGGTTTTATGGTTGATTTTCCATGGTAGCCTTACCCAGTACTGTCCATCATGATACTGTACTGTTTCTAAGTACTGATTGTATGCACAGACATCATCAGGACTTGGTTGTTCAGGAATTATTCCTATGGCATCAAGTTCCCACAATTGAGGTACAGATTCTAATCCATCATCAATCATGTGGGGGATTTTAAGTGGTGACTGTTCTTTGCCTAGTCATGCCACTATTACAGTTTCTGTATGATGTGATTTTTCAGGAGTTGAAGGTTCAAGATCTAGTATAGGTCCTGTCATCAATATGCCTCCTGCTGATTTGAGTATATTCATACCCATAGATTCTTCTGATCCCAGAATGAATCGATGATAGTAGTCAGCTCCAATCAGGATTCCGATATCCCCTATGTAGTCAGAATCAAGTAGAGGATCTGCTAATTGGATTCCTTCTTCTTTTAGGAATTTAATAGTTGCTGTCAGACCAGTCACTTCCATTTCAGTAGGAATTTTATCAACTACTATGGCTTCTACTGTCCTTTGGGATGTACCTAGACAGACATTGAGTTTTACTACTGGAAAGGTTCTACGACCAGAATTAGTAAAAAACCCTGATATGGAGGTAGATACTTGCTTTGAAGATTTAAGTTGTAAATCTTCTGCCATCTTTTTACTGATAAAGGTTTTCTGTGACCCTTGATCAAAAAAGCCTCTAGTTGGAATACAAATTCCTTGATTGCATAGTTCTAGCTGTGCAGTAGGCAATATGGCTGCTGTAACAATTTCTGTATCCAAGTCGTTGACATTGCTCATTACTGTACAGAATTGTACGGCTGTTGTGGTATTATCATCTTTGGGCTTTGCCTGAGATGCAGGTTGATTATTGGAAGTCTGTGATCTGGATTGAGTGTTAATATCACCACAGAGTGCTGTGTGATGTACACTTTTATGACAATATTGGCAGTTCTGCAATTGAGTGATACACTCACTAGTATCGTGCTTCCGTAGACAACGGATGCACCTGTTCAGAGATTTCAGTCGATCGATTCGACTGGCACGGCCTACATAAACTGTGCATTGATAAATGGTATGTGCTTCTTGACAGAATAAACATTTTGGGGCACTTGTAGCTCCTTTTGTCTTATCTGTCTTAGGAGCTTGGTTTCCTACAGTTCTGTTAACTGTGGGGCATATAGCATAAGAGCCAACATTATTCTGTTTCCACTTTGCAGAAGAGGAGTTTTGTTGCCTTGATTTTTGACTGCCGTTTTGGACATTTTTGCTTTTGTCCGTGGATTCACCTTTGGGGATTTTTTCTTGAGATCTAAGTTTTCCTCGGCTTCGTAATCTTTGTACGTAAGCTCGAAGTCCATCAATGATTTGGCTTTGTGATAAGATGTTGGTGTTATAATGAGTGCATAGGCTGTCTATGACCTCATTTGGAAGTTTCCTTTGAATGATTAACTTTATAAGCCACTCTGCATCACCTACAGGTACTTTTGTACTGAGGGCTTTGATGATTGATTCTATAGACAATCGAAATGATTGTAGTGACTCATAACTTTTATTTGGAGAGGGTAAATCCAATAATTTGTATGAGAGACGTGCAATTGCAGTCTCCTTATCACTGTAGTTATCTTGTAACAACTGTAAGGCATGGTCGTAATCATCATCTGTTAATGACAAATTAGCAATGACCTGCCTTGCCTCTCCCCGTAACTGGCCTTGCAAATATTGAAACTTTGTCGCCTTTTTGAGAGAGGGCTTGGAGTTTATTATAGAATCAAAGTGTCTCCAGAAGGTATCCCAATCGTCTTCATCCTTGCCCTCAAAATATGGTAATTGTACCTTTGGGAGCTCTGCGGCTATATGTGTGATAGTTGCATTGCTCTGTTGAGTGGATGAGCTCACATTGGATTGGGTTCCTGCTTGAGATATTTGTTTGATTAAAGGATCAAGTTGATCTTGGATTTTATCTTCATACATTGTCATTTCAGCGATAATTTCCTGAAGTTCCCTTCGGGTTAAATCTGCATTAGCCATTTCTGTTAGATAAATCTCTGCATGGCGTTTGATTTGTTCATACTTATCCACAGCTGCTTTTACTCTGGTATTCAGAATTATTAAATCAGGAGATGGTTGCCTAGCCAACTTTTGACATTTGTCAATCAGTTGAGTTAGGTGATTTTGCAGACCATTAAGTGTCCTCCTATTTCCTGTTTCAGCTGCTGGTGGAACACTGTCAGCCATTTTGACCTTTTCCGAGTTTTGGAGATTCCGAGATTTTTCTCTTTTTTCTGATAAATATGTATGATGTTAATGTATTTTGATAAATGAGCTTTCCTGTCTACTTAGGTAATGATTCCAAAGATCGTCCTTCATTTCCTCCCTGGAATCTGGTTGTAGCAGGTGTTCATTATCAAAAGTACTGTAATAATTTGATTTGTGACCCGAATGCACGAATGCACCAAGTTGGTAAATCCTGTAATAATTTTTTAAAAATAGTAAATGGCACTATTTTTGCAAAGTTATTACAAAATCTGTTACCATAATAATTGCTAGATAAAATACAGTAGAATGTCTACTGGTTTTACCTGGAATAGGGTATGATATAGTTGATTATGGTTAGATTGTAAGGAATGCTCTTACAGTGATGATAACACTTTTTTAAAGAATATTATGTAATGAGCAGCTCTGAAAATCAGTAGATTAGAGATAATGCAAGGTAATACACTTAAATATACATGTAATGTTACCACAATGAGGTAGATAATGGTATTCTATGATTAAGATGCAGTGCAGTGTCTTTGACACTGATATAATTAAGTACTGTGGTTTCTTAACACAAAACAGTATCAGTTTGTTATGAATGCTTACTAGTTAATGGATATGGTGGCTTAAGCCACTGCAAACTATTTGTTTACTTAGATGTATAGCTATGATAAATATTGGCTGATAGCTAGGCTAGGCTAGAATATGTAAGAATTATTCCAATGCAAAATCAAGAAGTTTCTTATGTATTTGGCATTGAAATATTCGGTAAACGAATGATCATAAATATCTAGGTACAAAAGACCATTATTATCTAGGTTCGAAGGACCATTAATGTGGGAAAAACCTGCTGGGATTGATATAAGAGGAGACTACCAGGGACTTGTACTGAACTAAATTAAAAATTTACTGTCTGCAAATTAATTCAATTAAAATCTCTAGCTAGGGTTGTAAATCCTAAATCCTCTTTTCCTAATGACAAACTGTGGGCTGTAAGGGACAGGTGGGGTGAATGACTTAGTTGATAGAAGTTCCAATCCACCTGTAGACAGGGATCTCACATCAGCTTGTATTTTATACAAGGATAAGATTTGATAAATTCAGTTATCTGACTGAACACTGGCTCTGTTTAAATCAGAGATTTAAACATACATAGTCTAACCTAGCACCATAACTTAACAGCCAATATGTACTTATACTATAAACAACAAATTAAATTGTAAAAGTATAATAAATGACCTTAAATGTAGTCTAAATACTGTCAAGTACTAGAAATTATATTCAATTAAATGAACTTATATGATAACTTAAAAATTAACTAAGCAAACAATTGATAACTTAATTTATATATTCAAATATATATGCAGACATATTCACTTTATACAGTTAGCTTGACTGAATCTCTTCCAAGACTGTGGACACTTGTGAGGTTTTTACTTATTGAGGCTGAATTATTTTCTGACACAATGGACACCCATGAGGTTCAGTGCTTGGATAAGATTCACAGCTACACTACAATTTTAATAAACGTACCGATGTATGAGGCTTAGCCTCGCTTTTTAACCAACAGACAGATTTATAGGATATTAAAGCTACACAAGCATACAATTGGCCAATCATATACCAAATAACCTTCAATATACTTCTCTGCCAGTCGGGGTGCCTGTCTGACAAGTTTGCCAGACTGATTAACTCTCTCTTGTTGAGTTTAGGCACGATATTTTGCTACAGCGTTGCTGTATGATGATCTGGTAGCGTTGCTACGTGATTATCCTGCAGTTGCAGAAGAATGATTCGAGATAAAAGTTTATGAATGAAGGTGGAGGAAACCGTGTCACTGATCTCCACTATACACTCTATTTTATGTAATGTTCCAGGATTTTCCTTGTAGATATTGTCCAGGTACTCCCCCAGTTCTAGAGAGTATTCACTGGCGATAAAAATGTTAGATAAGGTGTCCTTGAGCTGGTAATGTTCGCTAAGGATCAGTCACTTGTTCACTCATTTGTAAACAAACGCGGAGTGCCTCGAGGCATCGTCGTGGGCGCTTCTCGCCCCCCGAGAGCCTTCCCCCTCTCCCTTGAGAGGTAGCTTGCAATGAATATTGATTGATTATTTTTACAGTCTAGACTTATGATTAAGATAAGATGTGATTATAATATAATTAGATATAAGATTTAAAGATTATAAGTAGTATTTGAAAGTACCACTGAATCTCATTAAGGATTCGATTTTTAATCCTACCGGATGTTGAATCAATGTTCCAATAGTTTTTTAATTAAGAAGTCCTTCTAGAAGCTTCTGGATCCTTGAGAGATCATGTACAAAGTCACGTAGGCATCAAAAGGGCCCCTGTTGCGTACGTGTTCATGGTGCCATTGTCATCCAGGATCAAGCTATAATGAATCTTTAAAGATTCATTATATGATTTTGATACAATTTAGATATGATTTTGATATGATTTAGATATGATATAGAAATTATACATTTCTTAGATGATTATTAGATATGGTGGGTAAAAATTTCCCACAGAGATAATGAGGATGGAGTTGAATCTGCAGAGTATTGGGGATAGAATTGAAGAGATAAATGTAGCCTCTGCCATTAGATTAATGAGAGGTGGGGGAGCTAATGAATTAATCCTCTCGGTTCAAAAGGTGGGAAGTAGTGAACAGTGTATGATGAAGAAGAGAGTATATATGAATAAATTATGTTATAAAGTATGATGTTATTACAGAGTGTATTGCTGTGCCCAAGAGAAAATTTACACCACCATGGGAGGATTGTAATGTAGATGTAGTAATTACTCCCTTGCATAAGAAAAAAGTATGTATGAAATAGGAGAGCTGAGGGCAACATATGATTGTATAATTAGAAAACTGCCTACAGAAAACACTCTACATGTATATTGTGATGGGTCAGTAGCTAGGGATGGGAAGGCAGGATGTGGAGTCTTGATCAGGGAGTACACTGACATCGGCACTGTAGATACTGTTATTGGACGCCGCTTAACTGACAATGTCTCTTCAACGCAGGCTGAACTCCAAGGAGTATTAGCAGGATTACAGGAAGTAGTCAAATGTGGTAAAAATGCTTGCTTCTTTATTGACAGCAGAGGAGCGTTAGAGTCTTTAAATAGCAGACGCCCAGTATATCAGAATATTGTGATAGAGTGTAGAGAGAATGTTAAGAGACTAGAAAAAACTGAGTATAAAGTAAGATTCATGTGAATCCCTTTACATGTGGGAATACTGTTGAATGAGGTAGTTGATGACATAGCGAAGAGAGCCACTGAAAAAACTCTTGTTGATGTTGTATGTCAGTTAACCTTGAAACAAATAAAAACAAGAATCAAGATGATCCAAGAGGGTGAAGAAATGGTAAAGAGAATGGCAATAGTGGACAGTAGTAACACACTTAAGAATTATTCAATAATAAATACAAATTCGTCCTTCACTTATGGTAAAGGAAAGTCTACTTGGAAGGATCCAATTTACATGAGATTAAGATTAGGATACAAATATATCTGGCAATACGGTGTTGATGTCAGTGAAAAAGATAAGGAGTGTAAATTATGTAGTATGCCGCACGCCCACACCTTAGAACATTATGTATTAGAGTGTCAACTTATTGATAACTATAGAAATAAGGAAATAAATAGTGTACCACATCAAATTGTTTGGATGTGTGATAATGGTATGATAGACAGTATACTTAGGAGCTACAAGAATTTTGCCCCGAGAGTGTAACAATTATATGCTGTACTTACTATATTAACCTGCAATGTTAAATGGGATTCTTGTACTGTTATTTGTCTATTTGTACTCACTGCATTTGTGCGCCCCTTGAGGGACTTGAAGTAGAGGGGGGGGGTAGAAATAGCCTAAGCTACTCTATCCTTTTGAGATGTATTTCTTGCTTATCTCAATAAACATACTTGAACTTGAACTTGGTTCCTGCCTAATGAAGAACTTAACACTCATATGTTCATCCACTTCATCATACATCATCATCTGACAGTTAAGGTCTGAGAAGCAAAAATCCACGAGGAAAAACTATAAGAAAAATATGTAAGGTAAGGCAAGGTAATTATGAGGTGAAAGCGCTAGGCCAGTATGCTTATATATCACTTGGAAGGATCATTAAGATGAGCTGGGATGTGAGGACGGAGTGAAGGAACGCTGCCCAACCACTTCCACTTCGGGAATCAAACAAAAACATATTTTATAAACATCAAGGATCTGAATATATTTAATCGAAGGAAACTGTACTCAGTTGTTCTCTGGAATTCTATAAGGTATATCAAGGTATACACTTAGTACTTAATAAATATAAAAATTCGGGACAGGTTGTTTAATGGCATTGATGTGCTCACCTAGATGTGCTCACCTAGATGTGCTCACCTAGATGTGCTCACCTAGATGTGCTCACCTAGATGTGCTCACCTAGATGTGCTTACCTAGATGTGCTCACCTAGATGTGCTCACCTAGATGTGCTCACCTAGATGTGCTCACCTAGATGTGCTCACCTAGATGTGCTCACCTAAATGTGCTCACCTAGATGTGCTCACCTAGATGTGCTCATCTAGATGTGCTCACCTAGATGTGCTCACCTAGATGTGCTCACCTAGATGTGCTCACCTAGATGTGCTCACCTAGATGTGCTCACCTAGATGTGCTCACCTAAATGTGCTCACCTAGATGTGCTCACCTAGATGTGCTCACCTAGATGTGCTCACCTAGATGTGCTCACCTAGGTGTGCTCACCTAGATGTGCTCACCTAGATGTGCTTACCTAGATTTACTCACCTAGATGTGCTCACCTAGATGTGCTCATCTAGATGTGCTCATCTAGATGTGCTCACCTAGATGTGCTCACCAAGATGTGCTCACCTAGATGTGCTTACCTAGATGTGCTCACCTAGATGTGCTCACCTAGATGTGCTCACCTAGATGTGCTCACCTAGATGTGCTTACCTAGATGTACTCACCTAGATGTGCTCACCTAGATGTGCTCACCTAGATGTGCTCATCTAGATGTGCTCACCTAGATGTGCTCACCTAGATGTGCTCACCTAGATGTGCTTACCTAGATGTGCTCACCTAGATGTGCTCACCTAGATGTGCTCACCTAGATGTGCTCACCTAGATGTGCTCACCTAGATGTGCTCACCTAGATGTGCTCACCTAGATGTGCTCACCTAGATGTGCTCACCTAGATGTGCTCACCTAGATGTGCTCACCTAGGTGTGCTCACCTAGATGTGCTCACCTAGATGTGCTTACCTAGATGTACTCACCTAGATGAGCTCACCTAGATGTGCTCACCTAGATGTGCTCATCTAGATGTGCTCACCTAGATGTGCTCACCTAGATGTGCTCACCTAGATGTGCTCACCTAGATGTGCTCACCTAGGTGCGCTCACCTAGATGTGCTCACCTAGATGTGCTCACCTAGATGTACTCACCTAGGTGTGCTCACCTAGATGTGCTCACCTAGATGTGCTCACCTAGATGTACTCACCTAGATGTGCTCACCTAGATGTGCTCACCTAGGTGTGCTCACCTTGATGTGCCCACCTAGATGTGCTTACCTAGATGTACTCACCTAGATGTGCTCACCTAGATGTGCTCACCTAGATGTGCTCACTTAGATGTACTCACCTAGTTGTGCTCACCTAGATGTACTCACCTAGATGTGCTCACCTAGATGTGCTCACCTAGATGTGCTCACTTAGATGTTCTCACCTAGTTGTGCTCACCTAGATGTACTCACCTAGATGTGCTCACCTAGATGTACTCACCTAGGTGTGCTCACCTAGATGTACTCACCTAGATGTGCTCACCTAGATGTACTCACCTAGGTGTGCTCACCTAGATGTACTCACCTAGATGTACTCACCTAGGTGTGCTCACCTAGATGTACTCACCTAGATGTGCTCACCTAGATGTGCTCACCTAGATGTGCTCACCTAGATGTACTCACCTAGGTGTGCTCACCTAGATGTACTCACCTAGATGTGCTCACCTAGATGTGCTCACCTAGATGTGCTCACCTAGATGTACTCACCTAGGTGTGCTCACCTAGATGTACTCACCTAGATGTGCTCACCTAGATGTACTCACCTAGGTGCGCTCACCTAGATGTACTCACCTAGATGTACTCACCTAGGTGTGCTCACCTTGATGTACTCACCTAGATGTGCTCACCTAGATGTGCTCACCTAGATGTGCTCACCTAGCTGTGCTCACCTAGATGTGCTTACCTAGATGTACTCACCTAGATGTGCTCACCTAGATGTGCTCACCTAGATGTGCTCACCTAGATGTACTCACCTAGGTGTGCTCACCTAGATGTACTCACCCTAGTTATCAGTGTTAAATATTATCGAAAACTATAGCTGATTTTTTACTCTTCAATTTAATTTTCTAGTAATGATCACATAGCAGGAATTTTATCTGTATGATTAGAAAAAATAAAATACAGTGTATTTGGCGTTTATGGGTTTAATTTTTATTTTACTTCTAGTTGGCCGCAAGTGCAGAAAGAAAGAAGCAACAGATCGATGGAACTTGACGTCATAGTGTGTTCAAACTCATAAGATTCCAATTCTTGGCCTAAACTTTTAACAAAAAAGTTCCTCAAATTATTTTTCTATAATGAAGACTTCAAACAATTTATAATAATAGCTACGGTAATTATGTTAATATTCTGTCAATAGTTGAGGCATTAAGGTAATATTTATGGTAAAGACTTGTATATTACTTTTGTGTACAGAGGAAATATTGGTATATTTCTAACACAATCTCACGGGAGTCATTATATTAGTGATTATATTTCTCTATTGATGCTTGAGAAAAGGAATCTATAATGAGAACGGAGTTATGAACGATAATCTACTTGCACACAAACAACATATATTGAGACATTCACACATGTTGTGAGCTTCACAACAACAACGGAATAGTGTGTTGTGAGTGTTGCAATACAGGAGTGAGTTGTTATTGTTGCAACACAAATAATGTGTTGTGAGTGTTGCAACACATGACTAACATACTTGTTGTGAACGTTGCAACATAAAATAATATACTGTGAGAGTAGCATCACGTTATTTCTGCGTTGCAATGGTGCAACACTCACCACATAATATCTCTGTGTTGCATCATTCAAACCCCATTATTTCTGTGTCGCAACACTCGCAACACGTTATTGCACGCAACATTCCTGCCCGTTGCACGCAACATTCAAAACACGTTATTCCTGTCCGCTGCAACATTCACGATACGTTATTCTTGTATTACAACGTTGCAACACTCGCAACACATTATTACTGTGTTGCAGCGTTCATAATACTTTATTTCTGCGTTGCATTATTCACAACACTTCTGTTCTGTGGTGCAACACTCACAACATATCACTCCTGAGTTGCAACACTCACAACGGGTTATTTGTGCGGTGTAACTCTCACAACACACTAATCTTGTGTTGCAATGATGTAGCACAACACTCCCAATCCATAATTTATGTGTGCAACACTTACAGAACATCAGTTCTGTGTTGCACTACTCACAAAATGTCCTTTATGTTTTGTAACACTCGCAGCACGTTATTGCTGTGTTGCAACACTCATAAGACGTTAGCAATGTGATGCAACACTCACCTTGTTTTCCCATCAAGTATACAAGAAAACTTTGTATTCTTGCACGATATAAATTGTTCATTGCTGATATGTAAATTATAAATGATAAAAGATTGAAAAGATAGATAAAAGGTGATGGAAAAATACTGTTATAAACAGATAAATAGAAAATAATTAATATAACAGGAAAGAATATATAAATTATATGCAAATGAATAGTTATTAAAGATGGTTAAGTGTATAAATACAAGTGATTAATTATCTAAAAATGTGAATGGATTAATAAATACATGATGATTAAAGTACTAATTTACGTGTGATAAATAGATATGTAAAAGGTGCTGGAATAGATCTATAAAAAGGTCGAGGGTCCTACAAACGCAACCAAAGATGGTACCCCCTATATATTTATATAACCTATATCTATAAAATAGAATGTTTATCCGAGGATGGTGACCAGACACTTGGTGGGACCAGCCTCGCCCAGCTTTCCAAGATGAGTCATGTTGGGTAGGGGAGCGTCATAGCCTAGTCGGTGTCCGCCGAATTGTAATACTTTAAGAAATATCGGCATTTATATTAATAGCCTAAGACAACCGTGCAGTAATAACATCTATGTAGGAGAAATCCACAAGGTCCGTGACGAGGGTTCGAACCTGCGTCCGAGAGGATCCTAGAAAATGAAGTAAGGGCGAAGAGGTAGAACGGCTTATTGACAGCTCGGGTGCATGGGGGGAATTGTGTACAATCCTGGCTTGTGTCTCGGAGAGGCTGCAGGATCCAAGTAAGGTCAGTAGAACTTGTGGTTGCAATTCTTTTACCATGTCGTAGCTCAGTTGATTAAGGCAGCGTCTGGGATCCTCTCGGACGTAGGTTTGAACCCTCGTCACGGCCCTTGTGGATTTGTTCATTTGATGCATCACGCTATTGTGATTTCTGTGTGTAATCTATGTAGGATCTTATGATATATTAATAGCAGTGCCTATAAGCAACACATCCATCCTCCATCGTACATATATTGATGTAATGGACAATTGGATAGTAGAAATTGGTTTTAGTGAATTTGGATAAACCGGCAAAGTTTTGTCAAATCAAATGTTTATTTAGGTAAAGTACATACATACAAGGTGAGATACAAACATGTTGTTGGATTTATAGATAGAGCTTGTACATACAATGTCTAAAGCCACTATTACGCAAAGCGTTTCGGGCAAGATTGGCCCGAACCTTTGTATTTGTTTCTCATAAAACTTAACGTAACTTACCATCCAAGGTCTAATACATGCTAACTGAGACCAAATATAGTACATATATATGTTATACTAGGCCTAGGAATATATATGTTTGGTTTTAGCTGTATTTTTTCCTGACTATAAGGTGAATAGTACCAAGTTCTACTATGTAATTGTCTATTACGTCAATATATAATTTATATGTACGATGCTCTACATAGTTACAAAATGTACAGGAGGATGGATTGCATTCACTAAAGATAAAAACATTTCTTTTGGTTTATTATGGTAGGAAAAAATTAGACTGTAGCAGAGCGTAGTTTCGATCTACGGACCTCTAGTGGGATTATGGGTCCAGCACGCTTCCACTGCGCCACTCTGCTCCACAATACATAGTTATATGACTCTTTTTTTCTCTTGTAATGTATCTTTCATTTATCAATTCTGATTGAAATTACCTACTTAAAATTATCTGCTAGATTAAGGACCTGCCCGAAACGCTGCGCGTACTAGTGGCTTTACAAGAATGTAAATACTGTACTATCCAATGTATTCTCACAAACCCAATGTACCTTCTTGTATATATATAAATAAATAAATAAATAAATGACTCTCAATATTAATAATTACTATAATGTAGTATTAACATATTACAAAATGGCATAAGTTTTATGATTTAATAAATATTGTCAATATACTTTGTTATTAATTTTAGGTCTTTGAGTTTATTTCAATAGGTTATGAAAACAAACATTTATAAAGTCAAATGTTTCCGCCCGGGATCGAACCGGGGACCTTGCGCGTGTGAGGCGCACGTGATAACCACTACACTACGTAAACCTGAAGTATAGTGACCTGTTATTATATGGACCAAATCCGGTTAATTGCTACCGAAGATGCACATAGTTTTTCACATATTTACATATGCACATATTATCTTGCTTCAGCGATATAATATGATCAAAACACATTGCTTGAGTAATTATATAAATTATAAAAGGTTTAATAACGAAAATAGAGAGAAAATCCTGTTTTATGTGTGTACGGGGTGTGTGACGTTCCGATAACATGAGAGGTTTAGTTTAGTTTAGTTCACTTATTATGCACCCCATACCCATCTTGTGGGAGGTAGTGGAAGGGGGTTATAGAGGCACATAATGGGCTCAGGGACTGAACCCCACAATTCACTTAGCTAAGCAAGTTTCAATCTTGATAAGTTAATTACAAAATTCAGTATAAGTCGTCACGTCATAAACGGGTTCGTGATTGACCACAAGTACAGTTTCTAAATTAAGCAACTGACATGTGGAGAGCTAGTGTCACAATTTCCTGCCCGAAACGCTTTGCGTAATAGTGGCTTTAGGCATTGTATGTACTAGCTCCATCTATAAATCGATCAAATTATGTAAAATTTCTTGAATGTATGTACCTTACCTGAATAAACATTTTATTATTTTATTTAATTGATATGTTTGTCCTGCACAACGCCCTCCCCCCCTCCAGTGGGCAGCGGTGGATAGCTTACAATCACTTAGGTACTACCTACAGTTAGCAAACTGGGGATATTTGTCCAAAATTTCTGGTAGCAGATCATTTTGAATTAAATATTTACACATCTCTGGAACATTTGTTATAGGAAGCAGGAGAAAGTGATTTTAGGGCTTCAGAGTGTGGGAGGAAGCAGTGGGAAGTATTTTTAAGGCTTCAGAGTGCGGGAGTAGGTGTTTTTAAGGCTTCAGAGAACAAGAGCGAGCGGGAAAAAGCAGGAGAAAGTGATTTTAGGGCTTCAGAAAGGGGGAGGAAGCAGGAGGAAGTGTTTTTAAGGCTACAGAGAGCGGGATGAAACAGGAGGAAGTATTTTTATGGATTTGGAGAGCGCGGAAGATATTGTTGTTAGGGCTTCAGAGAGCGAGATCGAACGGGAGGAAGCAGGAGGAAATGATTTTAGGGCTTTCGTTGGCGAGAGCGAGCGGTAAGAAGCAGGAGGAAATATTTGTAAGGTTTTAGAGAGCGTAGCCTCCGTAACACAGAGGTTAGCGTACAAATGTTTCTCGCTGTAGGGCTCTCCACATGTCAGTTGCTTAATTTAGAACCTGTACTTGAGGGCGGTCTCGAGCCCATTGTTGATGTGATGATGTGCATTGAATTTTGTAACTCTCTCAGCAAGATTAACTTGCTCAGGTAAATAAATTGTGGGGTTCAGTCCCTGAGCCCATTATGTGCCTCTGTAACTCTTCCCACTACCGCCCACAGGACGGGTATGGGGTGCATATTAGATTCAGATTCAGATTCAGATGTTTATTCAGGTAAGGTATATACATACAAGTGATGTTACATTAATGGATTGATATATAGATAGAGCTAGTACATACAATGCCTAAAGCCACTATTACGCAATGCGTTTAGATGAACTAAACTATAAACAAGGGTTATCCCATGGAATTGTCTTACCGACGAAGTCGCTAAATACCAAGACATTACTTTAGTTCAAAATCCAAACAGAAACAATCCTCATGAACCATGGGGGGGGGGGGATCTTTGATAAGCCGATGGCTTCCACTATCCGTCGAGGACACTAGGGACAGGTAAATTCAGGTACAAATCTCCCCCATTCGTTATTGTACCTTTATTTTTTAACATATAGCTAGCTCAACCTGTAATTTGTAATTACTTATATTGAAGGGGGTAGCAAGACACTGATATGTACCTACATTTGTAATGAAAACCCATTATTAATACATTAAAACAATTCCGTAGCAGAGCGTAGTTTCGATCTACGGACCTCTGGGTTATGGGCCCAGCACGCTTCCACTGCGCCACTCTGCTGCTCATATTATTTGGATGATATATTTTATACATCTTTTACAATATTATAATTGGTAATATTTTCTTCATAAATAAAAGTATCAGTGTTTCTGCGCAGTAACGCACCAGTACGTACTGATCTTGCGCATGGGATGCGCACATCATGGCTACTGTGCACAGCCAGCTGCGTATGACATACATCATAGCACAGCCAGCTGCGTATGACATACATCATAGCACAGCCAGCTGCGTATGACATACATCATAGCACAGCCAGCTGTGTATGACATACATCATAGCACAGCCAGCTGCGTATGACATACATCATAGCACAGCCAGCTGCGTATGACATACATCATAGCACAGCCAGCTGTGTATGACATACATCATAGCACAGCCAGCTGTGTATGACATACATCATAGCACAGCCAGCTGCGTATGACATACATCATAGCACAGCCAGCTGCGTATGACATACATCATAGCACAGCCAGCTGTGTATGACATACATCATAGCACAGCCAGCTGTGTATGACATACATCATAGCACAGCCAGCTGTGTATGACATACATCATAGCACAGCCAGCTGTGTATGACATACATCATAGCACAGCCAGCTGTGTATGACATACATCATAGCACAGCCAGCTGTGTATGACATACATCATAGCACAGCCAGCTGTGTATGACATACATCATAGCACAGCCAGCTGCGTATGACATACATCATAGCACAGCCAGCTGTGTATGACATACATCATAGCACAGCCAGCTGTGTATGACATACATCATAGCACAGCCAGCTGCGTATGACATACATCATAGCACAGCCAGCTGTGTATGACATACATCATAGCACAGCCAGCTGCGTATGACATACATCATAGCACAGCCAGCTGCGTATGACATACATCATAGCACAGCCAGCTGTGTATGACATACATCATAGCACAGCCAGCTGCGTATGACATACATCATAGCATGGGTATGTGATCACTGCTGCACACGATGGGTATGGGTTCACTACCACTCATGAACAGGACATGTATTGGAGGCACTAACGCTCACAGGATAGGTATACATGGGGTCTACAGGATAAGTATGGGATCCACTCAGCCCTGGAGGCTGATCTGTCGTCTTTGTTGAGGTCTATAGCAACTCTTCTTGCATGTAAACATTCCAAGCATAAGAATTATATTTAGTGTCTGGACCCAGATTCATCAGTCAGTTACGCAAGTACTTACGAACATATTATCTCAATCTTTGGCGACTTTACACATATTAAACTGTTGATGAGCTCCGAAAGACTGGGAGGCTGTTTATAATTATATATTATTTTCTAAATTGTTGTGTTATGCCGCCAAAACTCGGTATGTAGATGTTCAACCCGTCCTCCTAATAGAACGGCGCCTTTTGACGAATACTCTTCCCAAGACCAACAATTGTCGTACAAGAAAATGGTAGCGGCTCGTGAAACTGCATGCAGCCCATCCTCTTGTGTTGGTAGTACTTATAGTAACGGTGAGGACCAAAGTTAATATATCGACGAACAACGCTATTAGAAAGAAGAAATTTGTACTATTGAATTAAGACAAACCGGAAAAGGTTTTATATTTATGTTGCAAAGACAACCTTAACTAACTGAACCATCCTAGCTAGGCCTAATACACGCTATTTGAGGCCTTATATCGTACATATGTGTGCTATACTAGACCTTGGAATTTATATATATTTTTTAGCTTTATTTTTTCAGACTATAAAGTGATTAGTACTATATACTTCACTTCAGACTATAAAGAGTCTATAATTAAGACTATAATTAAGAATTCAGACTATACTATAAAGTGAATAGTAAGTACTATTATGTAATGACTTAGTACGTCAACGTTTGTACTATGGAGCATATACAACAACTACTGTGTAAACAGGAGGATGGGTCGCGACGTTGACATACTGTGCCGTTCTCTGTTGTGTTAGGATAAGGTCACTTACGCGCGAGAGTTTGTTGACGTTGGCAGACTTGAGGAGGACGGGCTGGATCACGGGGCCAAGTGTGACATCGCTGTCAAGTGTGTTATGTCGGTCTTGTCTGAGGTCAACCCCTAGAGTTGGCCTAAATAATCGCCCCCGGGTGGGCTCGAACCACCAACCTTTCGGTTAACAACAGAACGCGCTAACCAATTGTGCCACAGAGGCATGAGAAAAATTCTCAACAAATTTGTAATAAGGCGGAATTACTTAGATATCGAAGTGTAATAATTATCTGAGTTTACTTGAGAGCTACTTATAGTTGCCTCGATGAGGACAGGAGGCCGGCGGCTTGTCGACGGTCCCCCATTTGCTTTGATGATATTTTCCTGATGATGATAATTCCAATAGTGTCCTAATGCCTAAAGTAACCTTGTGTTTAGTGGCCACGATGGAGACGGGAAGCCGGCAGCTTGTTAATGGTTCCCCCATTTTTCCTAAGTTACCTCCTTTTCTTTCTTCCCTAATTTTCCTCCTTTCCCCCCACAAAAAAGACTCTGGGGTTGGAGTCCCTGTGCCTTCTTTTACCAACTTCGAGGTTAACTCCGGAGCTGGAGCCCCCTGGAGCAGTTCCTTGTTGCCTTCAACCTCGTCCTGACAGTTCCTGCGACGGCGCTGGAACCTTATTGGCGCTTATTGGCGTTTGCCTTTCCAATTGAGACGTTCTGTGTTGTGGAGAGGGGGACCTGCTGCATGGGTGACAGCTTCTCCCCCGTATCAACCTACCATGGCTTTGTGCCCTGGAGAGACCACTCCAGACCGACAACCAGAACAGAACTCCATAGTCTCCTGAGACAGATGGACGCCTATTACTTGGATGGTCCACCAGTTTTACATTCTTGTAAAGCCACAAGCACGCATAGCGTCTCAGGCAGGTCCTTTATCCTAATACGGCTAAGTCCTAAGATTAATATTAATCTTAATTAATAACTCCGGAATACGACCCGTCAAATCGTTTCACTGCTGCGTGAAGAGAGGGGGAAATTTAAGGAATGGAACCCAGTCAATCCTCCCCGGCCAGGATACGAACCCAGACTAAATTGTTCGCGAAGTGCGGGGGCTAGTGTTTCACCACTGCGCCATGGGGACCAGTCATTGAAAGTTGCACAACAATTGTGAACTCTAATAAGAAAGTCAACTTTATTTTCAAGAAAAATGAAGTTATTGAACTGTAAACATCTCTGGTGCGGCCACATTTGGACTGCTGTATCAAGCATAGAGGCCTCAGCTTCACAACATATCTGCTGTGGAGAAAGTACAACACAGAGCGACAAAAAGCATCTCAGAACTATATCGGCTCCCATACCAGGAACGGTTGAGGGCCCCAGGACTAACACAGCAAGCCAGACGGGGCATGGTGGCTCCCATACCAGGAACGGTTGAGGGCCCCAGGACTAACACAGCAAGCCAGACGGGGCATGGTGGCTCCCATACCAGGAACGGTTGAGGGCCCCAGGACTAACACAGCAAGCCAGACGGGGCATGGTGGCTCCCATACCAGGAACGGTTGAGGGCCCCAGGACTAACACAGCAAGCCAGACGGGGCATGGTGGCCCCCATACCAGGAACGGTTGAGGGCCCCAGGACTAACACAGCAAGCCAGACGGGGCATGGTGGCCCCCATACCAGGAACGGTTGAGGGCCCCAGGACTAACACAGCAAGCCAGACGCGGCATGGTGGCTCCCATACCAGGAACGGTTGAGGGCCCCAGGACTAACACAGCAAGCCAGACGGGGCATGGTGGCTCCCATACCAGGAACGGTTGAGGGCCCCAGGACTAACACAGCAAGCCAGACGGGGCATGGTGGCTCCCATACCAGGAACGGTTGAGGGCCCCAGGACTAACACAGCAAGCCAGACGCGGCATGGTGGCTCCCATACCAGGAACGGTTGAGGGCCCCAGGACTAACACAGCAAGCCAGACGGGGCATGGTGGCTCCCATACCAGGAACGGTTGAGGGCCCCAGGACTAACACAGCAAGCCAGACGGGGCATGGTGGCTCCCATACCAGGAACGGTTGAGGGCCCCAGGACTAACACAGCAAGCCAGACGGGGCATGGTGGCTCCCATACCAGGAACGGTTGAGGGCCCCAGGACTAACACAGCAAGCCAGACGGGGCATGGTGGCTCCCATACCAGGAACGGTTGAGGGCCCCAGGACTAACACAGCAAGCCAGACGGGGCATGGTGGCTCCCATACCAGGAACGGTTGAGGGCCCCAGGACTAACACAGCAAGCCAGACGCGGCATGGTGGCTCCCATACCAGGAACGGTTGAGGGCCCCAGGACTAACACAGCAAGCCAGACGCGGCATGGTGGCTCCCATACCAGGAACGGTTGAGGGCCCCAGGACTAACACAGCAAGCCAGACGGGGCATGGTGGCTCCCATACCAGGAACGGTTGAGGGCCCCAGGACTAACACAGCAAGCCAGACGGGGCATGGTGGCTCCCATACCAGGAACGGTTGAGGGCCCCAGGACTAACACAGCAAGCCAGACGGAGCATGGTGGCTCCCATACCAGGAACGGTTGAGGGCCCCAGGACTAACACAGCAAGCCAGACGCGGCATGGTGGCTCCCATACCAGGAACGGTTGAGGGCCCCAGGACTAACACAGCAAGCCAGACGGGGCATGGTGGCCCCCATACCAGGAACGGTTGAGGGCCCCAGGACTAACACAGCAAGCCAGACGGGGCATGGTGGCCCCCATACCAGGAACGGTTGAGGGCCCCAGGACTAACACAGCAAGCCAGACGGGGCATGGTGGCTCCCATACCAGGAACGGTTGAGGGCCCCAGGACTAACACAGCAAGCCAGACGGGGCATGGTGGCTCCCATACCAGGAACGGTTGAGGGCCCCAGGACTAACACAGCAAGCCAGACGGGGCATGGTGGCTCCCATACCAGGAACGGTTGAGGGCCCCAGGACTAACACAGCAAGCCAGACGGAGCATGGTGGCTCCCATACCAGGAACGGTTGAGGGCCCCAGGACTAACACAGCAAGCCAGACGCGGCATGGTGGCTCCCATACCGGGAACGGTTGAGGGCCCCAGGACTAACACAGCAAGCCAGACGGGGCATGGTGGCCCCCATACCAGGAACGGTTGAGGGCCCCAGGACTAACACAGCAAGCCAGACGGGGCATGGTGGCCCCCATACCAGGAACGGTTGAGGGCCCCAGGACTAACACAGCAAGCCAGACGGGGCATGGTGGCTCCCATACCAGGAACGGTTGAGGGCCCCAGGACTAACACAGCAAGCTAGACGGGGCATGGTGGCCCCCATACCAGGAACGGTTGAGGGCCCCAGGACTAACACAGCAAGCCAGACGGGGCATGGTGGCCCCCATACCAGGAACGGTTGAGGGCCCCAGGACTAACACAGCAAGCCAGACGTGGCATGGTGGCCCCCATACCAGGAACGGTTGAGGGCCCCAGGACTAACACAGCAAGCCAGACGTGGCATGGTGGCCCCCATACCAGGAACGGTTGAGGGCCCCAGGACTAACACAGCAAGCCAGACGCAGCATGGTGGCTCCGATAGAAACTTATAAAATACTGAACAAATTTGAGGATTTAGTGAATCCAGACCACTTTAAAAGGTCGCATGTAACATATGCATGAAGCAACAGCTTAATCAAGCTCAACAGGTTACCATCACACCCCTCCATCCATCCACACAATTCTAGTATCACCTAGATATGGGTACTGGTAATGCCTCGCAAGAGCCTCCTCCTACGGGCTATTCATGCCCGTGCTACCTTTAGGAAGGCTTAATCTTTATCAATCAATCAAGTCAAAATATAGGAGAAAAAAACGTTTTGCCATCCAAAGGGCTATAGACCCCTGGAACAGCCTACCTGCCAATGCCTTAACCCCCATCACTCACGATGGGTGTATTATAGACGATTTTTTTTTATTTATAAGATAAACACAAAATGTACAAAAAGGAGAGCATAACATTATATAAACATAGAACATGAAAAAGACAAAGGAGAAAAACCCATAGCACACAGAACCCAGAACACCATACAGTATACAGAACCCTGTATGGTATACAGAACACCGTATGTATACAGAGGAGCGTACAATATATACAGCCCCATACAGTATACAGAACCCCGTACAGTATACAGAACAGCATACAGTATACAGAACAGCATACAGTATACAAAACCCCGTACAGTATACAGAACAGTGTACAGTATACAGAACAGTGTACAGTATACAAAACCCCGTACAGTATACAGAACAGTGTACAGTATACAGAACAGTGTACAATGTACAATATACAGAACAGTGTACAGTATACAGAACAGTGTACAGTATACAGAACAGCATACAGTATACAAAACCCCGTACAGTATACAGAACAGTGTACAATATACAGAACAGTGTACAGTATACAGAACAGTGTACAGTATACAGAACAGTGTACAGTATACACAGTGTACATTAAACAGAACAGTGTACAGTATACAAAACCCCGTACAGTATACAGAACAGTGTACAGTATACAGAACAGTGTACAGTATACAGAACAGTGTACAGTATACAGAACAGCATACAGTATACAAAACCCCGTACAGTATACAGAACCCTGTACAGTATACAGAACAGCGTACAGTATACAGAACAGTGTACAGTATACAGAACCCCGTACAGTATACAGAACAGTGTACAGTATACAGAACCCCGTACAGTATACAGAACAGTGTACAGTATACAGAACCCCGTACAGTATACAGAACAGCATACAGTATACAGAACCCCGTACAGTATACAGAACAGTGTACAGTATACAGAACCCCGTACAGTATACAGAACCCCGTACAGTATACAGAACAGTGTACAGTATACAGAACCCCGTACAGTATACAGAACAGTGTACAGTATACAGAACCCCGTACAGTATACAGAACAGCATACAGTATACAGAACCCCGTACAGTATACAGAACAGTGTACAGTATACAGAACCCCGTACAGTATACAGAACAGTGTACAGTATACAGAACCCCGTACAGTATACAGAACCCCGTACAGTATACAGAACAGCATACAGTATACAGAACAGTGTACAGTATACAGAACCCCGTACAGTATACAGAACAGTGTACAGTATACAGAACCCCGTACAGTATACAGAACCCCATACAGTATACAGAACAGCATACAGTATACAGAACAGTGTACAGTATACAGAACCCCGTACAGTATACAGAACAGCGTACAGTATACAGAACAGTGTACAGTATACAGAACCCCGTACAGTATACAGAACCCCGTACAGTATACAGAACAGCATACAGTATACAGAACAGTGTACAGTATACAGAACCCCGTAGAGTATACAGAACAGTGTACAGTATACAGAACCCCGTACAGTATACAGAACAGTGTACAGTATACAGAACCCCGTACAGTATACAGAACAGCATACAGTATACAGAACAGTGTACAGTATACAGAACCCCGTACAATATACAGAACAGTTTACAGTATACAGAACAGTGTACAGTATACAGAACCCCGTACAGTATACAGAACAGTGTACAGTATACAGAACCCCGTACAGTATACAGAACAGCATACAGTATACAGAACAGTGTACAGTATACAGAACCCCGTACAATATACAGAACAGTTTACAGTATACAGAACAGTGTACAGTATACAGAACCCCGTACAGTATACAGAACAGTGTACAGTATACAGAACAGTGTACAGTATACAGAACCCCGTACAGTATACAGAACAGTGTACATTATACAGAACCCCGTACAGTATACAGAACAGCATACAGTATACAGAACAGTGTACAGTATACAGAACCCCGTACAATATACAGAACAGCATACAGTATACAGAACAGTGTACAGTATACAGAACCCCGTACAGTATACAGAACAGCGTACAGTATACAGAACAGTGTACAGTATACAGAACCCCGTACAGTATACAGAACAGCATACAGAACAGTGTACAGTATACAGAACCCCGTACAGTATACAGAACAGCGTACAGTATACAGAACAGTGTACAGTATACAGAACCCCGTACAGTATACAGAACAGTATACAGAACAGTGTACAGTATACAGAACCCCGTACAATATACAGAACAGTTTACAGTATACAGAACAGTGTACAGTATACAGAACCCCGTACAGTAAATACAATACAAATACCAATACCAACATCTGGACCAACATAACCTCTCCGCTTACTGCAGGGATAATCATCGATAGCACTACAGACCGTTACCCCACATTTCTCCTAACCAACATTAATAAACCACCTCTAGATACATGGAAGATAAGCTTTAGGCTGCACAATGAAACTTCTATAGGCAATTTTATTGCTGCTGCTGCTAATGTCAACTGGGAGACAGAATTAGGTAACACAGGGGACATCAACCTAGCAGTGCAATCATTTCTTAAAAAAACTCTCAGCCTTTATAACACCCACTGTCCTATGCTAACGAAACAAGTCACAACTAAAAGGCTAAAAAATCCTTGGCTTACAAAGGGTATACTTAAATCTGTTAATAGAAAACATGACTTTGAGAAGAAGTATAGGTTAGGACTCGTCTCCAGGGAATTTTCAAAGAATTACTCATCATTGCTATCTAAAATAACTAGAAGAGCCAAAATTTAATACTACGAAGATAAATTTACCCACACAAAGGGCAACATTAAGAAAACATGGAGCACAATTTCAAAAATATTGGGTTAAAAAAAGGATTTCATATAACAAACCAATACTCCTGTCCAATAACGATGGTCTGCTTTCAGCCTCTGATAGTGCTATTGAATTCAATAGGTTCTTCTCATCCATTGGGTCATCCCTTGCTAATGATATTCCATCTTCCACGACTAATGTTCAGGACGATCTTACAGGTAACTATCCACAGTCTCTGTACCTAATGCCTGCTAATTCCACTTATGTTAATGAGATAATTCTTTCCTTTTAAACCAAGTCTGGTGCCCTTGAGGAGATACCAACTGTAATTTACAAAAAAGCCTCCAGATCTTTAGCTCCTGCCATTGCATTACTCTACAACAAGTCACTTGAACTCCAAATCTTTCCAGATATTCTAAAAAAGCGAGAGTAACCCCTGTCCACAAATGTGGTGATCTCACTGATGTCAACAACTTCAGATCAGTTCTGCCAAACTTGTCAAAAATATTTTAAAAGCTAATCTACAAGCAGCTTTACTCTTATCTAGCCAAACACAATATACAGTACTTTTCTCGTGCCAATAAGGCTTCAAACCCCCCCCCCCCCAATAAAAAAGCACTAACGATGCACTTATTAGTATCATTAACTTGATACATGCAGCTCTTGATAAAAATGAGTTCCCCTGTTGGGTTATTTGTGGACCTGCGTAAGGGTTTTGACACTGTCAACCACCAAAACCTTCTTCTTAAATTACATCATTATGGACTCTGCAGGTGGAAAGTCCCATTGTGTGAGGAGAACTAGAATGGTGGAGATGTGATTATAAACTAGTGAAGATATTGACTCTTATACGTTTCACCTTTTTTAAGCCGGGTCTTTCCCTCTACCCCCGTCCACTCCCACAGCAGTACACAGGTGCACATAGTTACACAGCAGTACACAGGTGCACATAGTTACACAGCAGTACACAGGTGCACATAGTTACACAGCAGTACACAGGTGCACATAGTTACACAGCAGTACACAGGTGCACATAGTTACACAGCAGTACACAGGTGCACATAGTTACACAGCAGTACACAGGTGCACATAGTTACACAGCAGTACACAGGTGCACATAGTTACACAGCAGTACACAGGTGCACATAGTTACAGAGTAGTACACAGGTGCACATAGTTACACAGCAGTACACAGGTGCACATAGTTACACAGCAGTACACAGGTGCACATAGTTACACAGCAGTACACAGGTGCACATAGTTACACAGCAGTACACAGGTGCACATAGTTACACAGCAGTACACAGGTGCACATAGTTACACAGCAGTACACAGGTGCACATAGTTACACAGCAGTACACAGGTTCACATAGTTACACAGCAGTACACAGGTGCACATAGTTACACAGCAGTACACAGGTGCACATAGTTACACAGCAGTACACAGGTGCACATAGTTACACAGCAGTACACAGGTGCACATAGTTACACAGCAGTACACAGGTGCACATAGTTACACAGCAGTACACAGGTACACATAGTTACAAAAGCAGTGTGTAAACAAGAGGCTGGGTTGATATATTTGGAGGAGAGTGTGAAGCCCAGACTGTTACTGGGTCTCAGCCAGCAAGGGAGGCGCCACGCTGCCAGATGCATCAGTGTGAACATTGTCCCAACATCCCAGTGGAGTGTTTAAGGCACTCAACAACGGGTCGTTAGCAGTGTCTCCTATGACCAACTGCTCATACCTTTCCATGCATGTAATATTCTTTTGTCTTGGTGTCGAGAATGACTGATCTTAATTACCTCAGGGAATGTTATTGATGAACAATCGTCAAGGGACTTACCAATATTAGACATATATGTGCAAGTTAGTGTACCCATTTATTGTTGTCCATTATGTGGAGTGTTTGACCATATGTTGATTTATTGGTAACTATTTTTGGCCAGGAAGTGAAGGTTATGTGGTGAAGATATTGAGCACATGAGCACATTAGTTGTATGTACAGTTTTGACCAAAGGTTCACCTCAGTTACAGCGGAGACAGTCACGTGTGATACAAGATAATTAACAACATGTTTGTAACATGGTGTAACGGGAGTGTTGAAGAGAGTTCAAGAAGAGTACACTGAGGGGTTGTGGGTCCAGCCTCAGTTAATATCAATATTTGCCATCGTCATTTATTTGTATTAAATGTTTTAATTTTTGACTAAGGAGTTTATTTCCTACCTCTGCAGGTGTGGAAGTGAACCGAGAGTAATTACAGCCCATCACTATTTCTCGAATACATATTGTTACTAATTAGGATGGGAATAATTAAATTAGTGAGAAAATCCTTAGGAGCCATGATGAGGATTCGAACCTATGTGGTGGGTATTTTCATGCTCATGCCCCAGACAATCAGGCCATGACATAGAAAAGGACTGCAATCTGGAGTTCTGATGAACACACAAGGGTTTCCTGAGGCTTCCACTGAAGCCAGACCAGGATTTTCACACAATCCCCCCCCCCCCATGCACTCTGACACAGTGCATGGGGGGTAATCACATGTTAGTGTCATTACTCTGTGTATTAAAAGAGGAGCGTCAGAGGTAGAACATTCCTAGATAACAGCCAGAGTGCAAGGGGGGATTGTGTGAAAATCCACCAGAGTGCATGGAGGAATTGTGTGAAAATCCTGGTCAGGTTTCAGTGGAGATCAATGGTCAGGAGATCAATGGAAAACATAGACTTGCCAAATATCAATAAGTATCTAGGGGAGTGAAAGGCTAACAAAAAATATACCAGTTTACTGGGCATTAACATAAATGAACATAACATAAAAAAGAATACAATCTATAAAATCACACTCAGTGATTTATCCAGCTTCTCAAAGCTGGGCATGATCATCAACAGGTCTCAAAACTGCATACAATCAGCACTAGCTGACGCCAGGCTCTATCGTGGCGCAGTGGGACACTGGCGCCTATTATGCTGCTAAAACCAATACAGGGTGGTGGTGGTGGTGTCACAACCATTAACAAATGAGGTATGAGAAATCAATATCATATACAGCACAATGGCATCACTTAAGATCCTCAGCTACCCACCTCACTAAGATATATAACAGCACCTATCACCTGGTATAAAGGATACACAATGGTAGAATTGATCCATGGTATACATTACTGCAACATGACAAATATCCTAGCAGTCAAATGACACAAATAAGGTCACAAAACCCGGACCGTAGCGGCAACACATCCGCTCGACTGAGAAAATCAAAGAGTGACCGCCCAGAGCCATGCTGGCCGGGAGCGACACTGTATCCACCTCTATGAGTCAGCTGACTCCTCTCTTTCAAATATCTCAAGCTCATATACAGACATATCTCGATCAAGAACTTCTAATTCATATATCAACAAAATAAAGACTATAATACACAACCTTACATAATAATACATATCAATAATTCAGTACATTAAAGATTATATCATGATATAAAAATATTTGAACAAAGAATTCATATTGGCAAGACATGGTAACACTGGCGGGAGAGGGGAGGAGGGGTTAAGGGAGGATTTCAAGACGTCTGCCCGCCAGCCATTATACATAAGTATACATGAATACAATATAAAGTGTAAATATATACATCTGTATCAAAAGCATGTCTATGTGGTATACATCTCACAATGCCAAAATCTAATTTAGTGTTAGAGAACAATGCAATGAACAATAATGAAAGGGAAATTACACAGTATACATGACAGTAATACATCCGAGACCTAAATTTATACATTCTCCATCATAGCTCACATAATATTTCCTATACAGCATTATGTAGCATTCCATAATATAAGCATATACGGATGTTTTTCAAGCTAGATGACATTAGGCTACTGCTATTCACTAGACTTCTAATATATATCCACAAATACATGGCAAGGACTTATGGTACAGATATATAATATACATAGATATATATGTGGAATACATTGGCAATACACATTTAATACTAGTGTGTTGTTGAAAAAAGAATAACTACATAAATTAATATTCGTGATACTAGGCTAATCAGCCAAGACATCACTATACAGTTTGAGCACATCATACACCAGCTACAGTATGATCATATTGGTGTATGTGTGGGCATAACACCACCTCACACCCATATGGTAATATCACAACACACCATGGTCCAGTATGGTAATATCACAACACACCATGGTCCAGTATGGTAATATCACAACACACCATGGTCCAGTATGGTAATATTACAACACACCATGGTCCAGTATGGTAATATCACAACACACCATGGTCCAGTATGGTAATATTACAACACACCATGGACCAGTATGGTAATATCACAACACACCATGGTCCAGTATGGTAATATCACAACACACCATGGACCAGTATGGTAATATCACAACACACCATGGTCCAGTATGGTAATATCACAACACACCATGGTCCAGTATGGTAATATCACAACACACCATGGTCCAGTATGGTAATATCACAACACACCATGGTCCAGTATGGTAATATCACAACACACCATGGTCCAGTATGGTAATATCACAACACACCATGGTCCAGTATGGTAATATCACAACACACCATGGACCAGTATGGTAATATCACAACACACCATGGTCCAGTATGGTAATATCACAACACACCATGGTCCAGTATGGTAATATCACAACACACCATGGACCAGTATGGTAATATCACAACACACCATGGTCCAGTATGGTAATATCACAACACACCATGCTCCAGTATGGTAATATCACAACACACCATGGTCCAGTATGGTAATATCACAACACACCATGGACCAGTATGGTAATATCACAACACACCATGCTCCAGTATGGTAATATCACAACACACCATGGTCCAGTATGGTAATATCACAACACACCATGGACCAGTATGGTAATATCACAACACACCATGCTCCAGTATGGTAATATCACAACACACCCGAGTGATAGTGAAATAGCAGTGATAGTGAAGTGATGGTAGTATAGTAGTGGTAGTGAGGTGATATGACAGTGATGGTGATATAGTAGTGATGGTGCGGTAGTGGTACTGTAGCAATGATAGTGATATAACAGTGAATGTAAGGAGGAAATCTATCAGTGTGAGGTGATAATGCGGAGAAAGAGAAATGATGTTGGTGTAGCAGTGACAGTGTTATGTGATAGTGAGCTGTTGGTGACATAACAGTGACAACAGCTGTCATATGGTGACACCAACAATTTGTTACTTAATATGGTCAGTATATGACCCCAAGTGTGGGCACTAAGGTGATGGTGATATATAGAGGTGATAGTGAAGCTATAGTGATACAGCAATGATAGGTTACAGTACTGAGAAGATATAGCATTGATGGTGATACAGCTGTCATTGTCAAGTATATGATACCAAAGTATAAATACCAAAGTGTTAAATACCAAAGATAGTGAAGTTATGATGATATAGTGATAAAGGTCTGTCCTTAAGTTACATTGTCATCAAAACATGCAGTCCATAATGATGCAGAAGTGATGGTGATGGTGGTGGTACAGTGAACTAGAGTGGCAGCACAACACCACAGTAGTGATGGTGGTGGTACAGTGAACTAGAGTGGCAGCACAACACCACAGTAATGGTGGTGGTGGTGGTACAGTGAACTAGAGTGGCAGCACAACACCACAGTAGTGATGGTGGTGGTACAGTGAACTAGAGTGGCAGCACAACACCACAGTAGTGATGGTGGTGGTACAGTGAACTAGAGTGGCAGCACAACACCACAGTAGTGATGGTGGTGGTACAGTGAACTAGAGTGGCAGCACAACACCACAGTAGTGATAGTGGTGGTACAGTGAACTAGAGTGGCAGCACAACACCACGGTAGTGATGGTGACGGTACAGTGAACTAGAGTGGCAGCACAACACCACAGTAGTGATGGTGATGGTACAGTGAACTAGAGTGGCAGCACACCACAGTAGTGATGGTGATGGTACAGTGAACTAGAGTGGCAGCACAACACCACAGTAATGATGGTGGTGGTGGTACAGTGAACTAGAGTGGCAGCACAACACCAGAGTAGTGATGGTGGTGGTACAGTGAACTAGAATGGCAGCACAACACCACAGTAGTGATGGTGGTGGTACAGTGAACTAGAGTGGCAGCACAACACCACAGTAGTGATGGTGGTGGTACAGTGAACTAGAATGGCAGCACAACACCACAGTAGTGATGGTACAGTGAACTAGAATGGCAGCACAACACCACAGTAGTGATGGTGGTGGTACAGTGAACTAGAATGGCAGCACAACACCACAGTAGTGATGGTACAGTGAACTAGAGTGGCAGCACAACACCACAGTAGTGATAGTGGTGGTACAGTAAACTAGAGTGGCAGCACGACACCACGGTAGTGATGGTGATGGTACAGTGAACTAGAGTGGCAGCACAACACCACAGTAGTGATGGTGGTGGTACAGTGAACTAGAGTGGCAGCACAACACCACAGTAGTGATAGTGATGGTACAGTAAACTAGAGTGGCAGCACAACACCACAGTAGTGATGGTGATGGTACAGTGAACTAGAGTGGCAGCACAACACCACAGTAGTGATGGTGATGGTACAGTAAACTAGAGTGGCAGCACAACACCACAGTAGTGATGGTGGTGGTACAGTGAACTAGAGTGGCAGCACAACACCACAGTAGTGATGGTGATGGTACAGTAAACTAGAGTGGCAGCACTACACCACAGTAGTGATGGTGGTGGTACAGTGAACTAGAGTGGCAGCACAACACCACAGTCCACCACAGTCACCTCCGTAATGTCACTGTGGTTGACTGCCGCCCTCACCACATCCAAGCCGCTCACCACATCACCGAAGACACGTGACCACTGGCCACCACCCTGGAGGTCCCTGGTGGTGATGACGAACTGGGCACACCTGGGACCCCTAGGCCCACCCAAGGCCCGCACAGCTCCTGCCTGACCTGACCTCCGGTACTGCCCCTGGAGGTCGGGTAGCATTGGGGCTCCTCCCTCACCATCATTACTCTCGTAGTCTCCGCCCTTCACCCACTCCCCCGGCTTACCCTTGTAACACACCCGCAACAGTTTAGTGTTGCGGTAGGTGTGGCCCCACTGGCCCGTACACAACAACACAAACTGTCTGGCCAGCGGAGTGTCCGGGGTCAGCCGGATGGTGACCCGCCCTCTTGTTGACCGCGCCCACCCGAGGTCAAGGAACACCAGGGTGCAGGAGGGGTCCAGCACGCCCACAACCTCACTCTCCTACAGAAAATGAAATAAAGAATGCTAATAACTGTATAACAAAATGTTATCATATTAGTTATCAAAACTCAGTAAGTCAGTAATGTCAGTAAGACTAGTGAGTGTAATAAAGTGACCTGGAGGGTGTGGGCGTGGGCAGGCGAGGGCTGACGCAGGAGTGGGTGGAGGTACAGCTGTCCGTCTTGTAGAGTTATCCTGGCGGAGCGGCGGCCATCTTGGTCTTCCTGGACAGCCATCACCCTGCCAGCCTCCACCAGCCTCTTGACGGCCACCACACGACCAGCCTCCACCAGCCTCTTGACGGACTCCCTCATCCTGCGGAGGTCCTCAACCTGTGGACAGTGTCAGCCCCATTATCACCTGTGGTCAGTGTCAGCCCATTATGACCTGTGGTTAGTGTCAGCCCCATTATCACCTATGGACAGTGTCAGCTCCATTATCACCTGTGGACAGTGTCAGCCCCATTATCACATGTGGTCAGTATCAGCCCCATTATCACCTGTGGACAGTGTCAGCCCCTTTATCACCTGTAGACAGTGTCCCCCCCATTATCACCTGTGGACAGTGTCAACCCCATTATCACCTGTGGACAGTGTCAGCCCCATTATCACCTGTGGACAGTGTCAGCCCCATTATCACCTGTGGACAGTGTCAGCCCCATTATCACATGTGGTCAGTGTCAGCCCCATTATCACCTGTCGACAGTATCAGCCCCATTATCCCCTGTAGACAGTGTCAACCCCATTATCACCTGTGGTCAGTGTCAGCCCCATTATCACATGTGGTCAGTATCAGCCCCATTATCACCTGTGGACAGTGTCAGCCCCTTTATCACCTGTAGACAGTGTCCCCCCATTATCACCTGTGGACAGTGTCAACCCCATTATCACCTGTGGACAGTGTCAGCCCCATTATCACCTGTGGATAGTGTCAGCCCCATTATTACCTGTGGACAGTGTCAGCCCCATTATCAAATGTGGTCAGTGTCAGCCCCATTATCCCATGTGGTCAGTGTCAGTCCCATTATCACCTGTGGTCAGTGTCAGCCCCATTATCACCTGTGGACAGTGTCAGCTCCATTATCACCTGTGGTCAGTGTCAGCCCCATTATCACCTGTGGTCAGTGTCAGCCCCATTATCACCTGTGGTCAGTGTCAGCCCCATTATCACCTGTGGTCAGTGTCAGCCCCATTATCACCTGTGGACAGTGTCAGCCCCATTATCACCTGTAGACAGTGTCAGCCCCATTATCACCTGTAGAGTGTCCCCTCATTATCACCTGTGGACAGTGTCAGCCCCATTATCACTTGTGGGCAGTGTCAACCCCATTATCACCTGTGGGCAGTGTCAGCCCCATTATCACCTGTAGAGTGTCCCCTCATTATCACCTGTGGACAGTGTCAGCCCCATTATCACTTGTGGGCAGTGTCAGCCCCATTATCACCTGTGGGCAGTGTCAGCCCCATTATCACCTGTGGTCAGTGTCAGCCCCATTATCACCTGTGGACAGTGTCAGCCCTATTATCACCTGTGGACAGTGTCAGCCCCATTATCACCTGTGGACAGTGTCAGCCCCATTATCACCTGTCGACAGTATCAGCCCCATTATCACCTGTGGACAGTGTGAACCCCATTATCACCTGTGGATAGTATCAGCCCCATTATCACCTGTAGTCAATGTCAGCCCCATTAACACCTGTGGTCAATGTCAGCCCCATTATCACCTGTGGTCAGTGTCAGCCCCATTATCACTTGTGGTCAGTGTCAGCCCCATTATCATCTGTGGACAGAGTCAGCCCCATTATCACCTGTGGTCAGTGTCAGCCCCATTATCACCTGTGGTCAGTGTCAGCCCCATTATCACCTGTGGTCAGTGTTAGCTCCATTATCACCTGTGGACAGTGTCAACCCCATTATCACCTGTGGACAGTGTCAGCCCCATTATCACCTGTGGTCAATGTTGTTTGGTGGTATAACACGTGTAGCTGGACCTGCAGTTTCAGCCCCCCTTTCTCCTGGCAGGGGGTTGGTGCTGGACCTGTAGCTCCAGCCCCCCTCTACTGGCAGGGGGTTGGTGCTGGACCTGTAGCTCCCACCCTCTCTAATGGCAAGGGGTTGGTGCTGGGCCTGTAGCTCCAGCCCCCCTCTACTGGTTGGGTGGGGGGGGGGGGGGGCGGGGGGGTTAGTGCTGGACCTGTAGTTCCAGCCCCCCTCTAGTGGCAGGGGGGGTTGGTGCTGGACCTATAGCTTCAGCCCTTATCTAATGGCAGGGGGCTGGTACTGGACCTGTAGCTCCAGCCCCCCCGTCTACTGGCAGGGGGATGGTGTAGGACCTGCAGCTCCCCCCCCACTCTACTGACAGGGGGTTGGTGCTGAACCTGTAGCTTCACCCTCCCCCCTCTACTGACAAGAGGTTGGTGCTGAACCTGTAGCTCCAGGCCCTTTCTACTGGCAGGGGGTTGGTGCTGGACCTGTAACTCCAGCCCCCCCCCCTCTACTGACAAGAGGTTGGTGCTGAACCTGTAGCTCCAGGCCCTCTCTACTGGCAGGGGGTTGGTGTTGGACCTGTAGTTCCATCCCTCCTTTACTGGCAGGGGGTTGGTGCTGGACCTGTAACTCCAGCCCCCCCCCCTCTACTGACAAGAGGTTGGTGCTGAACCTGTAGCTCCAGGCCCTCTCTACTGGCAGGGGGTTGGTGCTGGACCTGTAGCTCCAGCCCCCCTCTACTGGCTGGGGGTTGGTGCTGGACCTGTAGCTCCAGCCCCTCCTCTACTGGCAGGGGGGTTGATGCTGGACCAGTAGCTCCAGCCCTCCTCTACTGGCATGGGGTTGGTGCTGGACCTGTAGCTCCAGCCCCCCTCTACTGGCTGGGGGTTGGTGCTGGACCTGTAGCTCCAGCCCCCCTCTACTGGCAGGGGGTTGGTGCTGGTATTGTTTAGGAGTTTGTTGGCAGTTTCAAGGCTTCAGTCTCTTGGAACCCAGCAGTGGTCTGTGGTTCGCTGTCTTTCTGGATGCTTTCCCGGTAGGTTGGTGGAGTGTCACCAGCTCTCTGCGCCTCTGTGAGGGGGGCCAGGATCCCGGGTTCAATAGAGGATCACGGGTTCAATCACCATGCAGGCCAGAAATGGATCCGATGTTTCCTTTCACCTGATGACCCTGTTCACCTACCAGAATATATTTATCCAGGAGTTAGACAACTATTTTAGATTGTACGTTAAGGAAAGTCAGTAGTTGACCTTGGGGAACCCCCAATAAACCTAAGAACAGGCTTCCTCTCCTCAAAACGCAACTCAATATCTTGTGATATGACCTATGAGAGAAAATAAAAAACTTACTGTTAATTGCTTCTGGGGGATCTCTCCAGTGATTTCCTGAACTTTATTCATGATGCTGGAGGCTGAGTCTCCCAGGTGTGCGGGGTCAGCTGTGGCACCTGTCTCCGTGGTCGTCATCTCCAGAACCTCCCTGATGGTCTCCTGGACCTGTCATTACCAACACAAACATTAATGGTGGAGGCTGAGTCTCCCAGGTGTACGGGGTCAGCTGTGGCACCTGTCTCTGTGGTCATCATCTCCAGGGCCTCCCTGATGGTCTCCTGCACCTGTCATTACCAACACAAACATTAATGATAGAGGCTGAGTCTCCCAGGTGTACGGGGTCAGCTGTGGCACCTGTCTCTGTGGCCATCATCTCCAGGGCCTCCCTGATGGTCTCCTGCACCTGTCATTACCAACACAAACATTAACCCTCAAACCGCGCATATCATATATATATGATATCAGTGACAAAACCGAAACCGCGCACATCATTTATATATGATTTCGTGTCTAGCACTATAATTTAAACGCCCCGCCTGGGATAGGGGCAGCAATAGTACAGCCATGACCGATAGTTGCCAGATGCCACCTAGAAAAAAAATCCAGGCCAACATTCTTGGGTGTTACAGTGTCAGTATTGAGCAAGCCACCAAGGCTGGGGCACGCAGCACGAGCTCCCAGCACCGCTGTTCAGCTTGTGACCACAGCATCGCCTACAAATGCCATAATATGCTTGTTCATGCTATTATTTAGCAGTGATAGTATTACTGAAGCCCCCTGACTGTGATAAAACTGACCAGGATTCTGAAAATAGCAGGATTGTGATGATATTTAGCGCTGTGCTCCATGGAGGGAGGAGTAAGACTGTGGAGGGAGGGTTGTGGTGTCGTCTTCTGACTGTGTATGGCCACCATTTATTGACTGCACTCACTATACCAGCTTAGTGGTTCGCCATGGTGAACACAAATGTAGATACTTATATATAACGTGTGTATATTGTGAGATAACAGCGAGAGGAATAGGTTGGGAGCCGCCATTTTGGTGAGGGAGGAGCGTCGTCTGCACGACTTGGCATATTGTTAACTGATGGCCACTATGGTCTTTGGGCACCATACCTGCTTATTTGTACAGGTATGGTGAATAAAACAGGTAGATACTTATATATAATATGTGTATATAGCGTAATAACACCACAAACAATATTGTTGGAGGAGAAATATTAGTGCATCTGGCCTTGAGGGCGGCCGCCGATCAGCTGACTGTGTGAGTAGCTACGTCTTTGTGCCTTTACTCACCATACAAGCTTAGATGTACAGTTATGGTGAACAAAACATGTAAATACGTATATATAACGTCTGTGTATAGTGAATAAATACAAAAACAGTATTGTGGGAGGAGAATGAGGGCGAGTGTTGGTGGTGTTGAGGGAGGGAGTGGGAGGGAGTGGCAGCGAGTGGCTCGCTGGTGTTTGGCGGTCACTCCTCGTTGCTTTTTGACTCACAAGACCAACTTAGTAGTTCGTTATGGTGAACAAAACATGCAGATACTTATATATAACCTGTGTATATAGTGTAACAACAGCAAAACTATTTGTTTATTTTTTTATGAACATAATAATTGAATCACTAATATGCACACCATAATTTTGAGTACAGCGATGGTTCACACATTTTATTATATAAATATACTACAATTCACTGTATGGAATAATATTACTGCAAAAAAACTAAGAAAAAATCAGAGACATTGAAATAATTAGGTAATAATATATTTGTGGCAACTGCCGTCTGACAGCTCGGGCGGAGTAGACCTCGTCTGGTGAAGGCTCTGCCAACGCCCCTTTTTTGCCACACTTCCCTACCCTATTGCGGCTAAAATATGCCACCTATGATTTTTTTTTTTTCCGTGATCAGGGAACAAAAATGAACACTTCTGTAAGACGAAAGATTTTTTTGGATTTTTTTTTGTTGCGCCTGTGGGTGTGAATTCCATTTGGGCCCCTAGCGGTTTGAGGGTTAATGTGGAACCTGGACTATAATGAAGCATCAGGCTCTGAGTAAAGTAACTGGACTATAATGAAGCATCAGGCTCTGAGTAAAGTAACTGGACTATAATGAAGCATCAGGCTCTAAGTAAAGTAACTGCACTACAATGAAACATCTGGCTCTGAGTAAAGTAACTGGACTATAATGAAACATCAGGCTCTGAGTAAAGTAACTGGATTATAATGAAACATCAGGCTATGAGTAAAGTAACTGGACTATAATGAAACATTAGGCTTTGAGTAAAGTAACTGCAGTACAATGAAACACCAGGCTCTGAGTAAAGTACCTGGACTATAATGAAGCATCAGACTCTGAGTAAAGTAACTGGACTATAATGAAGCATCAGGCTCTAAGTAAAGTTCTCTACACTGACCACAGTGTAGAGAAACACCAAGATGACAGTTGACTTTATTAATAAAAATGTTTTAGGTGTTAGAGCAAAAAGTTTCCTATATATAAAGTCTACTCTCATCTTGATGTGTCTCCATGTCAAAAATGTTTATATAGAGGCAATACTACACTCAGTTGGGTGAGAACAATGTGACCTTCAGCAGCGTACCTTCACTGAGGTGTGGACAGTCTTGACATCTGGGAAGAGTTCCTGGCACTTCTGGAGCCAATTTTCTACCTCCATGTTGCATTGGTCAACTTCATTGATGGTCATGAATACTTCCTGTGCTGTGTTGACTGTGTCGAGGCTCCCCAACATGGCCTGCAGCTGAGTCTTCCCTTCCTCTCCTTGTGTTGTCATATCCACCACACTGGTATCCTCCAGTTCCAAGAGCTTCATTGCTGACTTGTTCTGCTCTACCAGAGCATAGAGTCTGTCCTGGAGCTGGAGGTGTTGAGTCTTCCAGTCCCCCAGCTGCCCCCGATACTCCCCCAGCTGGGACAGTACCTCTTCACAGCTGGTAATGAGGCTGCTGCTGATGCTCTTCTGCTCCTGCACCAGGGAATGTAACTTCTTGCTGATTCCTCTTGCAGGAGCTTTAATGGGTTTTCCTGGTACAACCTCAATACCTTTTAGTTTTCTGATAAGGGCCTCCATACCATAATTAATTGGGAACTGAGTAGCAGCTGTGGCAGCATGCTGGGCATGGCAGCTGGGGCAGGTCAGCTGCCCATTCTTAATAGCATTGTTAATACATTGGGAGCAGAATGTGTGTCCGCAAGGCAGTGTGCGAGGCCGTAGCTGATTGTCATCATAATTGTTAAAACACACTGAACATTCCTCTGGGTTGTTATCCTGTGGAAAAAAATATTTGGTTAAGCTAGAAGAATTTACAACAAAAGTAATAATACAATACTGTACTGTATTTACAAACACAAATTACATAATATTTACATAATTTCTTTTTACAGATGAGCCTCGGTATTTGTACTGCTCATAATTTGCACTTTTCGGTATTCAGATGCTGTGTTCATGTTCGGTATCCATCTGTTTGCTTGGCATTCAGATGTAAACACGCATCCCTGATGCATCAGTTTCACCATAGCAGTGGTTGTTCAGTGCACAACCTACTACACTTTTCTCTTGGATATTTTTTATATTCATATTGTAAATAAGTCACCTATGAAAGTTTGTGATATGAGCCAATCGAAAAGAAAAATGGTTAGAATCACGATACAGATAAAGAAAGATCTCATAGCTAAATATGAGAGTGGTACCTGAGTACCTCTTGTTACAGAGTTTGATATGCCTAAATCTAGTTCTCTATTAAAAGAAATGTGCGCAAAATGAGGGAAAGTGCCAACCTTTTCTTGAAATTATCACCTTGACAAACTATGTTACAAATCTGTTGAATGACAATGCTATGTCTCACTTTAAAAACATTTTAATACACAGGCAAAAACAATCATCCTTGGACAAGTTTCTTGTAAGGAAAACATTCAGTGAGTGTAATGAGGGAAACAGAAAAAGACAGAAAAGAGAAAGAGAAAGAACATCAGAAGCACAACTTCCAGAAGTTTTAATGTTAGGGAACTCCCCTGCCAAAGAACATCTCTCTTCCTCTGCCTCACTAGTTTCCACATATGCCATCAACTCTCCGAAGTACAGGTAAAGTGTAGTGTGTTAGCATTTATTCCATTTAATTATTGTATAACTATACAGTATTTATTTTTGTGGTTTGGAACTGATTAATCCAATATACATTATTCCTTACTAGCTGTACTTGGCCACGCGTTGTTGTGGCTCAACAACGCATGTGTGTTGTTGAGCCACAGCAACCTTCCCCTGTCTCCCAGTCCTCCCCACCATTCCCCAGTCCCCTCATCCTCCCAACCATTCCTCACTCCCACTTCCCCTCAACCATTCCCCACTTCCCCGACCCCTAGTCCTCCCCCTCATCTCCTCCTAACCATTCCCCACTCCACCATCCCCTCGTCCTCCACACCATCTCTCACTCCCCCGTCAACTCAACCTCCCTACCATTACCCCCTCCCCCGTCTCCTCATCCTCTTCATCATCACCCACTCCCCTGTCCCCTTGTCCTCCCCACCATTCTCCATTCCCCGGTTCCCTCGTCCCCACCATCCCCCCACTCCCGTCCCCTCGTCTTCCCCACCATTCCCCACTCCCTCGTCCCATGCATTCCCAAATGATTTGATGTTCCCATTAGAAAATTAGGAACATCAAATGATCTGATGTTCCCATCACTGAAATATAAGAAAAACAGTTAAAAAAACAAAATGAAAAAAACAACAATCTATACTCACAAAATTTATGGTATGATAAAAACACAGCTCAATTCCAACGCCATGTCACACAAAATAATTACTGTATGCACTTGATTATCCGGGATTTGAATATCCTGAAAATGCCCTTATACGGCCAAAATCGTGAATGGATAAAGTTATCTCAATATCAGGCCAAAATGTCCATAGGAGCCGGAAAATCAGGTGTTTGTCCGGATAAAAATCTGGGCCGGTTAACTTGCTGCCGATGTTGCAATATCCGGACAGTCAGCCAGACAAGGAGTGAATTGTCCGGATATGAAAGTCAGGCCGCGGGCCGTACCGTATTAATCCCGTATGGCTGTGGCTCGAGGCGCATGGTGTAGGAGGGGGTGGGGTGGGTGGGTTGTGTCAGGAGAGAGGGGAGCGTTGGGAGGGACCACCTGGGGGGATAAGGGGGATGTGGAGCGGCCTATACACTACAGTACAGTAATTACCATTAATTTTAGAACAATTCATCATAGCCAAAAACAAAAGAAATACTAGAATACTAACTATTTTTTCCAGTGATCTGACATCAATTTTTGTGTTACGTCTTTCATTTTGGTATCAAATTGTGCATAATCTAAAGGCACATATTTTAAAACTAGCCCCATAATAATAAAACAATAAATAGAATTTTAACAAATATTTTAACTTTTGGACACTTTTTGACGCTTATCACCACATAATTATTTATATCTTTCCAGTGTTTTGACATCAATTTTCATGTGACGTCTATCATTTTGGCATCAAATTGTGTGCAATCTAAAGGTGCTCATTTTGAAACCGCACCCAGATTGATCAGTTAAAATTTTAATTTTTAATACATATTTTAATGGAAGATTTCAGACCGCGTCATCCGAGACAGCCCAGGAGAAAAACTGATGTCACCGGAAAGCGACATCGGAGCATGAAAGTGATAATTATTAATACACTCACCAACACAGGTTAGTGACAACTGTTATGAGCCACCAGTCCCTCATAATATCCACCCCACCCAGTATGAGAGTTATAGTATTCCATACTTATACCATGTTTGGACTGGCTTATAACCCATTAATATGCAATACAACATGTGTAGTCAGGTAGGTAGTACTGAATTTATAAGTGTTTCAGGTTCTCCAGACAACAGTATTAACAAAAACTCCATGATTTGCTCATCATCAGCTCTACTGAACTGCCTGAAGAACAAGAAGTTCAAAACTGTTCGAGTGTAACCCATCAACTGATTACATCAGAGATAAACTTTAATGATACTGTACTATTAAATCTATCAGAATAGATAAAAACAATCACCACAGCACCAGGCAGATGCTCACTAAACTAGCTTATCCCAATGATAAGTAAAACCTCATTCAATCAGCTACAAATATAAAACCAATCTTGATACTAATGAATACCTTACCAAGCAGCGTTGATCCTCCTCTACAGACTGCATCATATTATATTAATGAGTGCCTTACCAGCAGCGTTGATCCTCCTCTACAGACTGCATCATATTCACAAACAAAACCCAAATCTTATCAAGCAGTGCTACACCAGGAATGGAACGATTATTGCTAAGAAAGAACAGCAAAAGACATGAAATCAAAAGTGTCCAACAATTACTGGTTTTCTTTGTTGATTGTGACATAACTGGAAGTCAGTGAACTTCTAATATCATTGTTGAGAGTAACACATGAGTGATCAGGCCTTACCTAGCCTAACCATATTTAAATTTTGTTTTTTATATATATATATTAATTACTAAATGCTTCTTTTTTATATCAATGGCTTTAAATACATATAATTTACCCTCTTATAACTATTACTACAAAGATTTCAATTTTATAAAATGTAATAATTTTTTGAATGCTTAATTTGTCTAGTTATCAGATTCTTACCTTACAATATTTGCAACTTACCCATTTATCTGTTGATACTAACACTTCAATTTCCCAAAATGTAATAAACCTTGAACTCTTAATTTGTCAAATTATCTGAATCTTTAATTCATTACTTTGTGAATTAAAAATTAATAATTTAATTTCTCACTTATATATCTGCCCAATAATATTAGCTACTAGTCTTGTTTGTTGTCTAATATTCCAGTATTGTTAATGGATTCTTAAGCTTTAAGTACATCAGTGTTTCCAGGCGATATGTGTTTGTTTCTATTGCATACCCTTATCCAACTTGTCTTATTACCATATGATATTACTGTATTACAATCTTAAGAGATTACTGAATTTTTAATTTGATTAATTATGTTTCCTTTTTTATTAATTAATTTGAATCTGAATCCATTTATTTATTCATAATCTTAATCTAATTGTCTAATTCTCACTTTGTTCTCTCTTTTTTTTTTTGCCTGTGTATTACCTGTTTATATTGCATATCTTTGCCCATCTTGTATTATTACCATATAATATTCATGTACAGTGGTACTTCAGCTTACGAGCGTCCCTGGTTACGAGTTTTTCGGGTTACGAGCAGGAATTGCTCGGAAAATTTGCATCGGGTTACGAGGGTTGCCTCAGGATACGAGTTTGTTGATACGCATACGGGCCGACCTAGCATGTGGTGGCTCGGCGATTGCCACTCAGTTTGCCAGTGCCTAGCACCCAGTGACTATCCCACCTGAATTCTTCACAAGGATTTACCATTTATTTTCGGAGTTTTTGCTATTTGAGCATAAAATGTGTTATAATATACATCGCAATGGGTCCCAAGAAAGCCAGTGGTAAGGTTCAAGGCAAGAAATCGCATGTGAGGATGACAATAGAGGAAAAGCAAGAGATCATTCGGAAGCATGAAAATGGTGCACGTGTTGTTGAACTTTGTAGGCATTACAACAAATCCACGTCAACGATATGCACTATACTTTCCAAGAAAAAGGACATTATGAGTGTCAAAGTGGCAAAAGGAGTATCAACAATCACGAAACAAAGACCACAAATACTTGAGGAAGTGGAAAAGTTGTTATTAATTTGGATACACAACAAGGAGTTTAAGGGTGATAGTGTTTCGGAGGCCATCATTTGTGAGAAAGCCAGAGTATTGCACGAAGAACTTGTAAAGAAAACCCCTGGAACGAGTGCAGAAAGAGACTTTAAGGCAAGCAGGGGATGGTTTGAGAAATTTAGAAAAAGAAGCGGTATTCATAGTGTTGTGAGGCATGGGGAGGCTGCCAGCTCAGACAAACCAGCCGCCGAGAAATTTATTGAAGAATTTAAGGAGTTTGCAGAGGCTGAGGGTTACCTACCACAACAGGTGTTTAATTGTGATGAAACAGGACTGTTCTTTAAAAGATTGCCTAAGAGGACATACATTACCAAGGAGGAAAAAGTATTGCCTGGACACAAGCCTATGAAAGATAGGTTTACGCTTGTGCTGTGTTCAAATGCGAGTGGCGATTTGAAAATTAAACCCTTGCTAGTGTATCATTCTGAAAATCCGAGGGTTTTCGAACAGTATGAAGTGCAGAAAACCCAAATGTGTGTGATGTGGAAGGCTAATAATAAGACATGGGTGACAAGGATTTTTTTTATGTTGTGGGTGAATGAAGTGGTGTGCCCTGCCATAGAAAAATATCTGCAGGAGAAACATTTGCCACTCAAGGCCCTGCTTCTCCCCGACAATGCTCCTGCTCATCCTCCAGGCTTGGAAGATGATTTGTTGCCCAGATACAATAAATTTCTCACAGTAAAGTTCCTTCCGCCTAACACCACTCCTCTAATTCAGCCTTTGGACCAGAAAATCATAGCGAATTTTAAGAAACTTTATGAAAGGGCACTTTTCCGGAAATGTTTTGAAGTGACTGAAGCCACAAACCTCACCCTCAAAGAGTTCTGGAAACACCATTTTAACATTTGTAGTGCTTTAAAACTCGTTGACAAAGCCTAGCAAGAAGTGACTCAAAGAACTATGATCTCTGGCTGGAAAAAATTGTGGCCTGAATGTGTGACAGAACAAGACTTTGAGGGGTTTGAGCCTGTAAATGATGTGCCTATTGTTGAGGAAATTGTTACTCTGGGCCGGCAAATGGGCTTGGAATTGGATGGTGATGTGGAGGAGTTGGTGGAAGAACACAACGAAGAACTGACCACCGAAGAACTCCAAGCCCTTCAAAAGGAATAGCAAGACGACCGAGCTGATGATTCTCCAGTGGAGGAGGATGAGGCAATAGCGAGTGTCCCTTCTGCAGAAATTAAGGTGTGTCAGATGTGGGAAGAGATTCAAACTTTTATTGAAAAGATTCACCCAGAGAAAGCTGTAGCAGGCCGTTGCCTTAATCTTTTCAATGACAATGAGATGCCTCACTACAGAGACATCTTGCGCAGATGGGGAAAAACAAGCTTCCATGGACAGATATGTTGTGAGAACATCGAGCAGTGAGTCACAACCAGGACCTAGTGTTATGCAGGCAAAATGTGCCAGAGAATGCACCCCTGAGAGGTCCTCACTGCCTGATGTTATAATGGAAGGGGACTCTTCTTCCAAACAGTAACTCCTCTCCTCCTCTCCCCTCCTCACCATCGTCCATACACCTACAGCATTCATCACCAATGGTAAGTAATAACCTGAACAAAAAATACTTTTGTCAGTTGGTGCAGTAATTGGCGAATGGCATTTGTCGCTTGGCACAGTGCAGTGGTTAAGGTGTTATGCGCACCCCTGATTGAGCAAAATTATACGCTATTTGTATTTCAGAGGGTTTGTAGTGTAGATTTAGTTGAATTAAGTATAAAATTTAGTTTGAAGTGAGGTTTTTGGGTAGTCTGGAACGGATTAATTCATTTCCCATTATTTCTTATGGGGAAATTAGCTTCGGGTTACGAGCTGTCTCCAGGAACGGATTAAACTCTTAAACCGAGGTATCACTGTATTACAATATTAATGTAATTCTTAACTTAGCTAATTATTTGTATTCCATTTGATTAATTATTTGAATCTCAGTTTGTTTACTCTAGAAATCTTAATTGATTAATTATCTAATTTCCCACTCTTCTGTTCTTTATTATATTTACTTTTATATCTGGTAAATTTTATTACTTATATACAGTATCTGCTAAATTTTATTACTTACATATCTGCTGAATAATATTTGCAATCACTTCTCTATTCTTGCATTTTTTCTTTTCAAATACAGTGCATCATCACTCTAACAGACCCCGCTCTAACGAATTCCCGGATGGTATAAATCAGGGGTCTCCAAACTATGGCCCGCGGGCCACATCCGGCCCGCCACATAATTTCATCCGGCCCTCCAAACAAATCCCTGTGTGGTGGCCTTGAAAAAATAATTATCGTACGAATGGCATCGCAGAATTATTCAAAGCTGGGGCTGCTGACTGGTGGCGCTCAACCCGAGTCAGTTTTCCTCTCTCTCGATAGTGTGACGCACAGATACTAATACTGGTAGGTATGTGTTGTGCATTACAACCAATCAGTTGTGTATAACTGTATATTGTGGGGATGGAGGGCGAGTGGGGCTTCGCTGCTTCCGTTTCAGGGAGCACAAACACTGTACAATATTCTTTTCTCTGTACTTTGACAATGCCTTTATCTTAGTTATACAAAATAGCAATAATACTATTGTAGCCAAAAATATTGCATGTTTAAAATAGTTAAAATGGTAACCATTAAGTTTATCAACGAAAGCTGTTGCCATAATATTTACCACTTTATAATAATATGCTATGCTTTTTAACACCACATACAAGCTGTTTTTTTCCAGTAGAATTTATTTCATTTATTTTACCCTTATGTTTTCAGATATGGAAAAGATAAAGAAAAGAAAAGTGGACAGTGAGTGCCGTCGGTTCAATGACGAATGGAAGATAAAGTACTTTTTTGTGATAGCAAATGATAAAGCTTTATGCATAATATGTAGAGACAGTGTTGCTGTTCTGAAGGAATACAATATTCGTCGGCACTATGAATCTAAACATGGCTCAAGTTATTCTCACATCACAGGAGCAGAACGCACTAAAAAGTTTGAATCATTTCAGCACAGTCTGCATTCTCAACAAGCTGTTTTCAGTAAGAAAAAATCTGAAAATGAAAATTCAACTAGAGCCAGTTACAAAGTTGCCAATGTGTTGGCTAAAAAAGGAAAACCTTTCACTGATGGTAGTATCATAAAAGAGTGTATAGTGGAAGCAGCAGGAGAGGTATGTCCAGAAAAAGTAAACCTCTTCAAAATGATAAGTCTTGGGTCAAATACTGTTGCTCGTAGAATTGAAGATTTAGGAGGCGACATAATTCGGCAAATAAAGGAAAAAACAAAAAGATTTTGTTGGTATTCTCTTGCGTTGGATGAATCAACTGATGTGTGTGATACTTCTCAGCTCTTAGTATTCATTCGTGGTGTTGATAGTGAATTTAATGTGAGCCAAGAATTAGCATCAGTTCGCAGCATGCACACCACAACAACTGGAGAGGACATTTTCAATGAAGTAAGTAAAACTATGACAGAATATAACCTGGAATGGAAACAAGTGCAGTGTGTGACAATTGATGGAGGAAAGAATATGTCTGGGACAAAGAAGGGTTTGGTTGGGCAAATTACAACAGCTTGTGAGGTTGGAGGATTCTCAAAACCCATTTTTCTGCATTGCCTTATCCATCAACAAGCATTGTGCCTAAAATATGTTGATATGTCTTGTGTCATGAAACCTGTTATTTCTGTGGTTAATTTCATTAGATCTCATGCACTCAACCATCGCCAGTTCCGTGATTTCTTGAAAGAAATTGATGCGGAGTTTGTTAACTTGCCTTATTATACAGCAGTTAGATGGCTTAGTTGTGGAAAGGTTTTGCTGCATTTCTTTGAGCTCAGATTAGAAATTGATTTATTTCTCACAGAGAAAAATAAACCTCAGCCATTATTATCAGAATGTGAATGGATTTGGTAATTGGCATATTTTGCAGATATGACAGGTCATATGAATAACTTGAATCTGAAATTGCAAGGCAAAACAAATTTGATCAGTGACTACTTTGTTCATGTCAAGGCATTCAGAGCAAAACTTGCGCTACTTGAAGGCCAGGTGAAGGTTAAGAATTTTGCTCATTTTCCATGTTGTGAAAAATTTCATGCAGAAAGTAAAGTTGAATTTCCTTTTTCATTTGCAAATGAAAAAATTTCAGATTTGAAAAAACAGTTTCAGAAGCGATTTGCTGACCTTGATGCCAAAGCAAATGAAATCAGGCTCTTTCATAATCCATTTGACTGCAATGCTGAAAATCTTCCAACTCAATTTCAAATGGAAATTATTGATCTCCAGGCAGATGACAGACTGAAAGATAAGTATAGAGAAGGAAATCTGATTGAGTTATATAAATGCCTGCAGCCAGATCAGTTTCCAAATTTGATAAAGTTTGCTTGTAGTTCTGTGTCCATTTTTGGTTCAACATACTTGTGTGAACAAACTTTTTCCAAAATGAAGTATGTGAAATCTAACTATCGAGCAAATTTGTCTGATGATCACTTGAAATCAATTCTTACAATTGGCTCATCTAATCTGGAACCTGATTTTAATGAAATTTTGAAGTCAAAACGACAGTATCATTCGTCACACTAATTTGGTTGCATAAAACTAAAGGCAGGAATCTATTTAGTTTACCCTGATTTTTTCCAAAAAGATATGTTTTAATTTTTCCATGTTTATACTTTAATATTTGAGGAAATTAAATTACTGGCACTGATTTTTTTTTGTTTTTTTTCATTTTTTATTCCTCCGGCCCGCATAAATATGGGAAATATAAAATGTGGCCCTTACATTGAAAAGTTTGGAGACCCCTGGTATAAATGAATTGCATTTGGCACTAAATGTTCAGTGGAACATACAAAAATTCATTTGTGTTGTTCCACTGATGGTGATGACCTAGTCCGGCATGACAGGGCTGTGAGAGCTGTGTACTGTACACACTCTCCACATCGTTCACTTCAATATCCATATCACTAGTAGCAGATACCTGTGTTATGTCTTTTTCCAGATTTGGGTTATCAAAATCACTGGCATGTTCATCTTCAAGCAATATGCCTTCTTAAAAACATGGCCGACTAGGGCTGGGAGCTCGATATGGATGAATACGACATGGTTGCTACCTTGAATATGAGCCTACCCATGACTGTGGGGAATGCTGGGAATTTTTTTCAATCTGGCAAACACCTCAGGAATCCATCTTGTACCCAAGTCAACACCGCATTGGACAGGTGTTTGGGAGCCAGAGGCGCATGTGCCACTCATTGTTGCTCACTCAGTACTAACCCAGCCAGCAGCCCTAGGACATTCTGGGAATTTTTTCCAAGATGGCTGCCTCTCACTGGAGGTCCTAAGAGTCCATTTTGTACCCAACCTACCGCGAGCGCACTTCGACTGTGTACGAAGAAATAAAAAATAATTTTGTCAGTTGGTGCAGTAATTGGCGAATGGCATTTGTCGTTTGGCACAGTGCAGTGGTTAAGGTGTTATGCGCACCCCTGATGGAGCAAAATTATACGCTATTGGCATTTCAGAGGGATAACCCCTTAACCCCTTAACTGCGTTGCCTCCAAATGTGACACCCCCGCAGTGCGCAGGAAATAAATTCTCTGGAAAAAATTATTTTTTCTTTTTAAAGTGTCAAAAACCCTTCCCTCAGTATGGGTATGTAAAAAAAAAGTCGAAATTGTACTTACTTTGGCTGCTATGGGATCCGGAAGTTGGGGCGTGACGTCATTATTCCCCGTGCGCCCATGCCGTAAGCTCTCGGGGGCGGTGGGGCGCTCGGGGCGGGGCGCGCGAGTTGCCGCGAATATATTTTCGTTCATTTTTTGCGCACCTTTCCAAATACATTTTCATTGTTTTATGTGCCAATCCAATGTATAATGAACACGTACACTATAATATCGCAGTACAACATCCGTACTGTCCGTAGACACTGTGTTACGTGCATGAAACTTGTGTACACATATGCAGCACATATTTACTATGTATCATGCTAATTTGTGTATATATACAATCTATTTACACACTATCACACACTATATACATTCACCATCAACACATTCAGAACACCGCGTAGCAGCTGCTTCGTATGGGCCAATAGCAGCTGCCTCGTATGGGCCAATATCAGCTGCCTCGTATGGGCCAATATCAGCTGCCCCATATGGGCCAATAGCAGCTGCCCCTTATGGGCCAATAGCAGCTGCCTCGTATGGGCCAACAGCAGCTGCCTTGTATGGGCCAATAGCAGCTGCCTCGTATGGGCCAATAGCAGCTGTCTCGTATGGGCCAATAGCAGCTGCCTCGTATTGGCCAACAGCAGCTGCCTCGTATGGGCCAACAGCAGCTGCCTTGTATGGGCCAACAGCAGCTGCCTCGTATGGGCCAATAGGAGCATTTGGCCATGAACACATTCAGAACACCTCTAGTGAGAGCAGCAACACCCAGCCAGTCTCCCTCACTCCAACATCTTACTCGCCAACATTGCTCCTCCCACCATATTGTTATAGTTCTTATTACACATGTTCTATATACCTATCTACATGTTTTATTTACCAGAACTATGCAAGTAAGCCGATATTGTGTCCAAACAGTACAGTGGCCACTATACACTGCATGAAAAATCACACAGCAGATGACGCTACGATTACGTCACCTCCCTCACCAAAATAGCTCCTCTCAACATTCTCCTGTTGCTGTTCTTACACTATATATACCCATATACATATGTGTTGCCCATAGCGAACCACTAAGCTAGTATGGTGAGCAAAAAAAGTGGCAGCAACACACACACGATGAGGCTACCTCAATTCTCGCCCTCCCTCCCTCATCAAAATTCCTCCTTCCACAATACTACGCACAATGCTAATTATAACCACAATCCTGCTATTATCACAATCCTGGTCCCTAATTCCTGTAAATGAATAATTGACCATATGTTTATTTTGAAAAGGAACCTAAGAAATCATCTGAAGATTCCTTGATGAACGAAATAATGCTGTGGCTACCGCTGTGAGCATCGTGAACAGCATTGAATCACTGATATTTGAACATTGTACCCAGTCATTATCACACTCAGGCTCTAATATAACACTATCATAGCTAAATAATACAAGTTATATATATATATATTTTGACATTATTAGGCAATGCTGTGGTCACATGCTGAACAGCAGTGCTGTGCGCTCATGCTGCGAGCGCCAGCCTTGGTTGCTCACACACTACTGAGGCTCCCACACCCGGGAATGTGGACCACGATTTTTTTTAAAGATGGCATCTGTTTACAAGAGCCCTGAGGAAGCTGATGTGAACCCCATGTAGCCGCGGGAGTTTTGAATGGAACGTGAAAAATACAAATATCCGGAGGCGCGTTGCGCAAACCAGACGTGAGCCTGCAGGCGCGTTGCGCAGTTTAAGGGTTAACTGCGTTGCTTCCAAATGTGACACCCCCGCAGTGCGCAGGAAATAAATTCTCTGGAAAAAATTCTTTTTTCTTTTTAAAGTGTCAAAAACCCTTCCCTCAGTATATGTATGTAAAAAAAAAGTCGAAATTGTACTTACTTTGGCTGCTATGGGGTCCGGAAGTTGGGGCGTGACGGCATCATTCCCTGTGCGCCCGTGCCGTAAGCTCTCGGGGGCGGTGGGGCGCTCGGGGCGGGGCGCGCGAGTTGCCGCGAATATATTTTCGTTCATTTTTTGCGCACCTTTCCAAATACATTTTCATTGTTTTATGTGCCAATCCAATGTATAATGAACACGTACACTATAATATCGCAGTACAACATCCGTACTGTCTGTAGACACTGTGTTACGTGCATGAAACTTGTGTACACATATGCAGCACATATTTACTATGTATCATGCTAATTTGTGTATATATACAATCTATTTACACACTATATACATTCACCATCAACACATTCAGAACACCGCGTAGCAGCTGCTTCGTATGGGCCAATAGCAGCTGCCTCGTATGGGCCAATATCAGCTGCCTCGTATGGGCCAATAGCAGCTGCCCCGTATGGGCCAATAGCAGCTGCCCCGTATGGGCCAATAGCAGCTGCCCCGTATGGGCCAATAGCAGCTGCCCCGTATGGGCCAATAGCAGCTGCCCCGTATGGGCCAATAGCAGCTGCCGCGTATGGGCCAATAGCAGCTGCCGCGTATGGGCCAATAGCAGCTGCCGCGTATGGGCCAATAGCAGCTGCCGCGTATGGGCCAATAGGAGCTGCCTCGTATGGGCCAATATCAGCTGCCTCGTATGGGCCAATAGCAGCTGCCCCGTATGGGCCAATAGCAGCTGCCTCGTATGGGCCAATAGCAGCTGCCTCGTATGGGTCAATAGCAGCTGCCTCGTATGGGCCAATAGCAGCTGCCTCGTATGGGCCAATAGCAGCTGCCTCTTATGGGCCAATAGGAGCATTTGGCCATGAACACATTCAGAACACCTCGAGTGAGAGCAGCCACACCCAGCCAGTCTCCCTCACTCCAACATCATAAGAACATAAGAACAAAGGCAACTGCAGAAGGCCTGTTGGCCCATACGAGGCAGCTCCTATTTATAATCACCCAATCCCACTCATATACATGTCTAACCCATGCTTGAAACAATAGAGGGACCCCACCTCCACAATGTTACGCGGCAATTGGTTCCACAAATCAACAACCCTGTTACTGAACCAGTATTTACCCAAGTCTTTCCTAAATCTAAACTTATCCAATTTATACCCATTGTTTCGTGTTCTGTCTTGTGTTGATACTTTTAATACCCTATTAATATCCCCTTTGTTAAGAACATAAGAACAAAGGTAACTGCAGAAGGCCTATTGGCCCATACGAGGCAGCTCCTATTCTATAACCACCCAATCCCACTCATATACTTGTCCAACCCGCGCTTGAAACAATCGAGGGACACCACCTCCACCACGTTACGTCCATTGTCCATTGTTATGTCCATTCACCCACTTGTAAACCTCTATCATGTCACCCCTAACTCTTCGCCTTTCCAGTGAATGCAACTTAAACTTTGTTAATCTTTCTTCATATGAAAGATTTCTAATTTGGGGAATTAACTTAGTCATCCTACGCTGGACACGTTCAAGTGAATTTATATCCATTCTATAATATGGCGACCAAAACTGAACTGCATAAATTGGGCCTAACTAGAGCAAGATATAGATTGAGAACCACACCAGGTGTCTTGTTACTAACGCTGCAATTAATAAATCCAAGTGTCCGATTTGCCTTATTACGAACATTTATGCATTGATCCTTTTGTTTTAAATTCTTACTAATCATAACTCCCAGATCCCTTTCGAAATTCGACTTTGCAATCACAACACCATCTAGCTCGTATCTTGTAACCCTATCATCATTACCTAACCTCAGAACTTTACATTTATCAGCATTAAACTGCATCTGCCAATCCTTCGACCATTTCAAAATCCTATCTAGATCAACTTGAAGTGATAGTGAGTCCTCCTCCAAATTAATTTCCCTACCGATTTTCGTATCATCGGCAAATTTGCAAATGTTGCTACTCAAACCTGAATCTAAATCATTTATATATATTATAAACAACAGAGGTCCCAGGACAGAGCCCTGAGGCACCCCACTTACAACATTTTCCCACTCTGACTTGACTCCATTTATACTAACTCTCTGTTTCCTTTGGTATAGCCATGCCCTAATCCAGCTTAATAAAGCACCCCCAATACTATGAGAGACTATCTTTTTAATCAGTCTTTCATGTGGCACTGTATCAAAAGCTTTGCTAAAGTCAAGGTACACAACATCGCAATCCTTACCACTATCAGCTGTGCAGCTGAACAGCTGAACAGCTGAACTGCCTCAACAATGCTAGAATAAAAAGATAACAAATTTGTTAAACATGAACGGCCATTTATAAAACCATGTTGCGACTCAATTATTAATTTATGTTTTTCAAGATGAAGACGAATTTTATTTGCTATTATAGATTCGAGTAACTTTCCCACAATAGACGTTAGGCTAATTGGTCGATAGTTAGACGCAAGTAATCTATCTCCTTTCTTAAAAACTGGTATCACATTAGCAACTTTCCAAAACTCTGGCACTCTGCCTGACTCTATTGATTTATTAAATATGGTTGACAGTGGGTCACAAAGCTCCTCTTTGCATTCTTTAAGCACCCTGGCAAACACTTCATCCGGCCCTGGGAATTTGTTTGGTTTGAATTTTACTATTTGTTTAAGAACATCCTCCCTGGTAACTGTTAAACTCGTCAACCTGTCCTCGTCCCCACCCACATAGACTTGTTCGGCTGAAGGCATATTGTTAAGTTCCTCTTTAGTAAATACAGATACAAAATATTTATTAAAAATACTACTCATCTCTTCATCACTATCTGTTATTTGACCTGTCTCAGTTTTTAATGAACCTATCCTTTCCCTAGTCTTAGTACGATATAACTGAAAAAACCCTTTAGGATTTGTCTTTGCTTGCCCTGCTATGCGAACTTCATAGTTTCTTTTTGCTTTCCTTATCTCTTTTTTAACATTTCTAACCAGTTGTACGAATTCCTGTTCTAAAGTGACCCCCCATTTTTAATCCTTTTGTATCAAGCTCTCTTTTTACCTATAAGGTTCTTTAAATTCTTTGTTATCCACTTTGGGTCATTAGTATTCGATCTATTCAATTTGTATGGTATACTACATTCCTGTGCTTTGTTTAGAATATTCTTAAATAAGTTATATATTGAATCCACATCGAAATCCCCATTTACGTCACCTATCGCTGGGTACATGTCTCGCTCCAAGACCGGCCCCCACCCCATACCCAAGACTTTCCAATCAATTTGACCCAAAAAATTTCTTCGGCTATTAAAATCAGCTTTTCAAAAATCTGGCACTTTAACAGAATTTTCTCCTACAGGTCTATTCCATTCTATGCTGAATCTGATTTCTTTGTGATCACTGTTCCCTAGCTCACTCCCTATTTGCTTGAGGTTATCTTGAGATGATTTCGGGGCTTTTTTTTAGTGTCCCCGCGGCCCGGTCCTCGACCAGGCCTCCACCCTCAGGAAGCAGCCCGTGACAGCTGACTAACTCCCAGGTACCTATTTACTGCTAGGTAACAGGGGCATTCAGGGTGAAAGAAACTTTGCCCATTTGTTTCTGCCTCGTGCGGGAATCGAACCCGCGCCACAGAATTACGAGTCCTGCGCGCTATCCACCAGGCTACGAGGCCCTGCAGAGGCCCTGCAGAGGCCCTGCAGAGGCCCTACGAGGCCCTGCTGAACAGCTATAATATGTATCTGGTGAAAACTGGACGTAAACCAAGTTTCCGTTCGTTTGCTTTTACACTTGGGACACAGTTATTAGCAAAGTTTGGCAAAGATGTTTCTGGCACACAAAGACCCATCATGCACCCAGTGTTGCAGCATGCTGCTACACCCAGGCTCGCTCACATTGAGGGCTTTCAAGCACACAGACTAAAACATTTGCCACCAGCTGGAAAGCGTGCAATAGGCCAATGTGATTGCTTAGTTTGTACAACAATAAAAGAGATCAGAAACGTAAACTTGTGCAAACATGGTGTGAAGCGTGTGCAGTCCCATTGTGTGTTGTCAGCTGCTTCTACAACTACCACTCTCTCCAAGAATTCTAAATGTGCAATAATAGTGCAAAAACCTGTAAATAGTGTGTGCATGTGTGTAAATATAATAATGAACAATGTGAATACATATTATATTGGCATAATGGGAAAATATTTTTGTGCGCATCTGTATACTCAATGTATGCAACATTTATTACCACTGAACATGAAGTAACATTATATGCAACACAATTAGTGAATAATATTTGTGATAAAATACGCCTAGACACTGTAAATAATGCAGCAAAAATAAATTTGTGGCAATTCTGACTGCGCACAATGCCTCTAGGAAGCACCTTGCATGAGCAAGCATGCAGGGTGTGACGTCATCGCTCATATTGTCGGCTCATTTATGTCATTTGTAAGTACGATTAATTTTTTTTCTCTCTCTTGTAGTCAGGGAACACAAATTAACAGTTTAGGAAGATTTTTTTTTATTTTTTGTTATGCGCCTGTGGGTGACAAGGGGCAAACAGCCCTTAGCAACACAAGGGTTAATACACTCAACATCATTGGGTAATGTTAATATTATTAATACACTCACCATCACAGGGTAATGACAATATGATTAATACACTCACCATCACTGGGTAATGACTATAATCAATACACTCTCCATCACTGGTAAATGACAACACCAACATTAATACACTAGTTAATGAAAATATCTTGATTAATACACTCACAATCACTGGTTATTGACATCAACATGATAAACACACACACTGGTAGTACAGTAAGAATAAAATTGTCCTTACCATCATTAATGGGCAGAAGTTGTGTTGGCTATCGTCCTGGGTAGCCGAGCAGAGACTGGAAGCAGTATTACCTATTAAGGCAAAATAAAACAAATTTAAGGTTTCTATGACTAAATTTTTCCCACCAAAACATAGTAAATGTTTAGAAAAATTAAATAATTTTTTTAGGTATTGTGCTTTGAGCAAAAGTAAGGAGGGTGACCAGGAGTAAGGAGGGTGGGCAGGAATAAGGAGGGTGGGCAGGAATAAGGAGGGTGGGCAGGAATAAGGAGGGTGGGCAGGAGTAAGGAGGGTGGGCAGGAATAAGGAGGGTGGGCAGGAGTAAGGAGGGTGGGCAGGAATAAGGAGGATGGGCAGGAGTAAGGAGGGTGGGGCAGGAGTAAGGAGGGTGGGCAGGAGTAAGGAGGGTAGGCAGGAGTAAGGAGGGTGGGGCAGGAGTAAGGAGGGGTGGGCAGGAGTAAGGAGGGGTGGGCAGGAGTAAGCAGGGTGGGCAGGAGTAAGGAGGGTGGGCAGGAGTAAGGAGGGTGGGCAGGAATAAGGAGGATGGGCAGGAGTAAGGAGGGTGGGGCAGGAGTAAGGAGGGTGGGCAGGAGTAAGGAGGGTGGGCAGGAGTAAGGAGGGTGGGGCAGGAGTAAGGAGGGGTGGGCAGGAGTAAGGAGGGGTGGGCAGGAGTAAGCAGGGTGGGCAAGAGTAAGGAGGGTGGGCAGGAGTAAGGAGGGTGGGCAGGAATAAGGAGGATGGGCAGGAGTAAGGAGGGTGGGGCAGGAGTAAGGAGGGGTGGGCAGGAGTAAGGAGGGGTGGGCAGGAGTAAGCAGGGTGGGCAGGAGTAAGGAGGGTGGGGCAGGAATAAGGAGGGTGGGCAGGAATAAGGAGGGTGGGCAGGAATAAGGAGGATGGGCAGGAGTAAGGAGGGGTGGGCAGGAAAGAGGAAGGGGGTATGAGTGGGTTCTCGGCTGCCTCCCCTCCCTCTCTAACAGCCTACTGTACCCAAGATTAACCATGTAATGTATCAATTATACAATGTATGTATGTGATGTAACTATATAACCTGAGCTTGTAAAAGCACCTTCATCACCTTCAGTGATTAAGTGCTTAATTGCACACTAGTTTCTCTATCAGTTATCTCACCCTGTCAGAGTAAAAGAGATAAATGTATGTGAATGCATGTGTGTGTATATATGTATATGTACGTATATGTGTGTGTGTGTGTATGTATATATATGTGTATAAAGTATATATGGAAGCTGATCAGAATTACATTTCACCTTTGTAAATGTACATTAATGACACTAAGTAAAAGACACATCGAACACTTTATGTAGGGCATACGTAAATCTGTGTATCTATGTATTTACGTATGTAGGTTAGCTTAGCATTTTAAAAGCATCGAATCACCTTCTGTGGTTGATTGTTCAATAAACCCTTGAACTATATGTTTAACACATCTCTAACCCTGTCCATGGAGGACAGAAGAAAATGTATATATGCCGGTTAGCATTGTAAATGTGTGGCCACGTCTGTGGTAGAAAAAATAATAATAATAAAAAAAAAAGCCTACGTAATACAAACCACGTGCATTAACCCTAAAGCTGCTACAGCCTGGGCTGTAAAAGCTGGGGCTGGGCAAAAAATATTTAAATTATGTGAAAATTAATATTAAATGTTAAACAAATCTCCAACTTATTGGCATAAGCATCATGAAAGTTTCATTCCAATATGTTCAGAAATGTATTTAAGACAATTTTTTTTTTAAAAGGAGAACAGCTCCTATTAACTGGAACTGATGGATAATGCAGTAATAAAGAGATGCAAGCACCTGTCCAATGTACAAAGAAGAATAGTAGTAAGAAGTGTCCACAAAGTGGATATGCAGCTGGTGTCTGTATAGCATTGCTGAGTAATACATAATAATACCAATAATAATGAGTATGTTATCATGCTCTATATTGTTAAATATAAAAATGCATTGCCTAATGTTAATATCTGTTACTTTCACCAATATCCATTTTTTTTTGTCTCCTTTGTTTATTATCTCATTTTGTTGTAACCTCTACATCCTGGAGAGTGCATACTATGCACCCCTAACTATGTCAAGATAGAATGATATTGGTCACCAAATGAATCAGTCACAACTGGCAGAACTTAGGACTTTGAATTTTTTATTACTGAGTTTTTCACAGATTTCAAATTCTATTTTCTTTGTCTCTTTAGACGGTTTTGATGATTAGGGACCCGATTAGGGCTTTATCACTTTTATAAAATATACATTTTTATCCCCCTAAATCATTATAATTTTCCCTATATTTAGTTTTTTGGGGAGTTATTTTTTCTTAACATCATTCCAATACATATTGACCTACAACTTTCACATATTCGAGTACGAGTGCCAAACAACGTTTATTAAAACATATAAGTAAATTAATGAATTAGAACTACCCTATTCATTGTCGATAACTTCAACTTCAATTATATCTAAAACTTTGAGTCAGCTTAAAAAAATTCAGTTTCTGACCGATTCTCACCATTGTTACAAATAATGTGCACAGTTGTCTGTTCTACAATCTTATTAGAATGGATTTTTCACAAACCCTAAATGTTTGTAGTTATCAATTTTTTTTCTAAATTTGGCGCATAATTCAAATGCCACATTGACGATTATTTTGCAGTAAATTAAACTGAAATCATATATTCTAAATCTATGAAAATGAAGATCATATACTATACTGAGAGCATAATAACACCAAATGAACGATTGGTGATACAGTAATTTATATTTTTGCAGCTGATCTCAAAATCTGAAGTTTTCAATATTCAATTTTATAATTATTTTTTATTTTCTTATTTTTCAAGTTATGTTTGTGATCATTTAGACAAAGTTACAAGATTTGCTAGTATGCACAAAAATTAGAAAGCATTAGAGAAAAATTTGAGAAATTGAACTTTGCCATCAGGTCCTGTCGTATATGTATGCCATGCACAGCTTAAGGGTTAATACAGAACTGTACTGTATAAAATGCATAAAACTTCAAAACTAACAATATTTCACTAATTATAACAATAATAATATTTTAAATAAAACAATTTGTAACAGTCAATATGTACATCAAATTTTGAATATCCGTATAAAATAAGCACAGGTCATGTCAACGCATTGGGCCTGGATGAGATGGCTGGCACCATGTGCTTCTCCTCTTCCTGGGGTAAAAACGTCGGACTCGTGTGCGAAGGATTTTCATGATAAATTTGAACAATTTTAACTGTTTGAACACATTTAATCTGTCAAGATGTCTCAGAGCAGCATTCATGGTATTGAAGGTATAAAACAAAAGAGAAAACATTTGTCAATTGATCAGAAAGTTGACTTGACAGAGAAAGCAGAGCGTGGATACTCTGTCACTCGACTCGCCCAAGAATTCAACATCGGTAAAGCTACAATTTGTGATATAAAAAAGCAGAAGGATAATATTAAGAAATTCTTTGCTCAAACTGATGCAATAGGCAACAGGAAAACAATGAAACCTGCTAAGTATATGGATTTAGACTCATCTGTATTTAAATGGTTTACACAGCATCGTGCAAAAGGAATTCCTGTTTGAGTTGATTCTATTAGAAATGCAGCTGAAAGACTTGCTGTAAAGTTAAACATAGACAATTTCAAGGCTTGTATTGAATAAGTATGTCGATTTAAAGAGAGGTATGGCATCATTAACAAGAAAAATTGTGGCGATGCATTAAGTGCAGATGTTGGAAGTGCTAATGCATATAAGCATAAACTTTTTCAGCACATTATATCTAATAATCTAAGCTGGTTTTAAGTGTACAATGCAGATAAAACAGGCTATAACTGGAAATGCCTTCAAAGAAACACCTTGGCCTTCAGGCTTGAGAAGAGAATTCGTGGTTGCAAGGTAAAGAAGGAAAGAATTTCAGCATTATTGTGCTCTAACGCAGATGGCAGTCACCGAACAAAGTACGCAATTGTTGGGAAATCTGCCAACCTCAGAGCATTGAAAAACTGCATGAACAGACTACCTGTCATCTACTACAACACAAAAAATGCCTGGTTCACACAGATTACTTTTGAGGATTGGTTCCAGAATCACTTTTGTAAAGAAGTAAAAAAGCAGCAGATCAATATGTGCAGAATTCATCCTGCTGAGGTAAAGGTAATGTTGTTGACTGATAATGCCCCAGCTCACCCCATTGCTAAATTAACATCGCCTGATGGCAAAATAACATGTATGGCTTTACCACCAAACACTACATCTGTAATACAACTCATGGATTAAGGGTTATCTATGCTCTCAAAGGCTTTATAAAAGAGCTATGAATTCAGATATTATGGAAGTTCTGATTTCTGAGGAAGACGAGATGCCTAATAAGGATACGAAGGCTAGTAGAACACTAGAAAATTTCAAGAAATATTCAATTAAAGATGCAATTTACAACTAGGCCAAGGCATGGAGCGAGTTGAAGGTCACTACATTAAAGAATGCATGGAATAAAATTCTGAGTCTGGTACCTGGTTAGAATAAAGACGAAGATGACTATGATTTTGAGGGCTTTGATAATGCGATTTTTGAGACATTCAGAGATGCAGGTGAGGAAGATTTGCAACTTTCTGATGTGAATGAGTGGTTAGGTAATGATACTGATGATCCAGGTTATGGTGAATTAACTGATAATGAGATTATCCAGTGTGTTACTGGTAATAATGATGAGGATGTGACAGAGGAAGATGACAGTATGTTATCTATTCCATATGCTGCATCATTGCAAAAGGTTAATGATCTGCTTGATTTGGTTATTGTAACTGATAATGAAGAGCTGACAGATTATTACCTGTACAGGTAATAATCACTTCACTTCATCCGGCCCTGGGGATTTGTTTGGTTTGAGTTTTACTATTTGTTTAAGAACATCCTCCCTGGTAACTGCTAAACTCGTCAACCTGTCCTCGTCCCCACCCACATAGACTTGTTCGGCTGAAGGCATATTGTTAAGTTCCTCTTTAGTAAATACAGATACAAAATATTTATTAAAAATACTACTCATCTCTTCATCACTATCTGTTATTTGACCTGTCTCAGTTTTTAATGGACCTATCCTTTCCCTAGTCTTAGTACGATATAACTGAAAAAACCCTTTAGGATTTGTCTTTGCTTGCCCTGCTATGCGAACTTCATAGTTTCTTTTTGCTTTCCTTATCTCTTTTTTAACATTTCTAACCAGTTGTACGAATTCCTGTTCTAAAGTGACCTCCCCATTTTTAATCCTTTTGTACCAAGCTCTCTTTTTACCTATAAGGTTCTTCAAATTCTTTGTTATCCACTTTGGGTCATTAGTATACGATCTATTCAATTTGTATGGTATACTACGTTCCTGTGCTTTGTTTAGAATATTCTTAAATAAGTTATATATTGAATCCACATCGAAATCCCCATTTAAGTCACCTATCGCTGGGTTCATGTCTCGCTCCAAGACCGGCCCACACCCCATACCCAAGCCTTTCCAATCAATTTGACCCAAAAAATTTCTTAGGCTATTAAAATCAGCTTTTCGAAAATCTGGCACTTTAACAGAATTTTCTCCTACTGGTCTATTCCATTCTATGCTAAATCTGATTTCTTTGTGATCACTGCTCCCTAGCTCACTCCCTATTTCGATGTCATTAATTTGCGTTTCCCTGTTAGTTAACACTAAATCTAAAATATTATTTTCCCGTGTTGGTTCCTTAATGTGTTGCGTAAGAAAGCAATCGTCAATTAATTCTAGAAAATCTTCTGCTTCACTATTCCCTGTTTTGTTCAACCAGTTTATTCCGCTAAAATTAAAGTCACCCATGACATAAATACTGTTAGATCTAGATGCTCTAGATATTTCATCCCATAGATGCTTTGCTTCCATTCTGTCTAAATTTGGTGGCCTATATATTACTCCTATTATAATATTATTAGCTTTTTCGTTTAATTCAATCCAAATAGTTTCTGTGTGTGGCTCTGTTTTGATTCCCTCTTTGAGACTACATTTCAAATTGTCCCTAACATATATGGCTACTCCACCTCCTCGTCTAATATATCTATCTGTGTGAAATAGTTTAAATCCATATATTTGATATTCAGCTAATAGTTCTCTATTTTCTACATTCATCCACGTTTCGGTAAGTGCAATAATATCTATTTTTTCTGTGCAGACAAGAGCATTTAATTCGTTAATTTTATTTCTTAGACTTATTTTTTTTTTTTTTTTTTTTTTTTTTTTCAAAATATATTTTATTAAAAACTTACATGCATTCAGAGCTCCCATCTGAACTAAGGGAACATGTACAAATACATTTAAGATTACATTAACACTACTACATATAAAATCATTTAAAAATTCAATTTGCACAATATCACAAACCCAAGTAATTTCACAATTTCATTAACCTCTGGCTAAGATTTAGTTGACAAGTCCGGTTCACTAGACAGTGAAGGCAGACTGCCCGTTGTCACGTGGGGGGTGGGCGGTCCGGGGCTCTGCTAACACTCGGCTGCTAGGGGCTCAAAGGGCCCAAATACTCAGCCCCTCCGACTCCCTGGATTCACCGGAGTCTCCTTGGTCACACAAGATAGGACCAACAATGCCCACCTCCGCAGGTCTTTGCTTCCACCACAAAGGGGTGCCACTGATTCACCCTGGAAGCCCTTCAGTCAACCACGGGGAAACTGCTGTTAACAGTTCCGGCCTAGACCCGTGGGGGAGTGAAGGAAGACTCAGGCTTACCTATAACCATAACCTCCCTGAGTCTTGCCTGCCAGACAAAAAAAAGGGTTGCAGGAACTCCTTTCCCGCCTGTCTTCTCTATCTTCCTCTTAGCAAGGTCGCCAGCTGGGTTATTGTATCTGCATCCCAGCAATGCAGTTCAGTGGGTGTATTATATATTATTTGTAGCCAGAAGTGTATGCTCATAGAGAAATATCATAAATGGAGGCGCACTCAAACACAGTAATAAAATGTGTGGATTTACTGACGCAAATTACATGAACACACACACACAATCACAAGTAATACATGAATATGGAATATGGATGATGAGTCTGGAGATCGTCCGCCTCTTCTTCCACGACCATCCAACGCTCCTTCTACTGGGCAGGAAGACAGGAGTCTCACACTCTCACAGGAGGGCCTCTTCACCACGTCGGCACCTCTTCTTCACTGTCCTGCCATCCATACACAATGTCCTCTCTGACAGTCCTGGACACAAGCTGCCTTGCAGCCTACTCTACTATTAAAGTAATAAAGTCTTGCTGCCACATACACGAGTAAATATTGTGGCCTAACTAGCCTACTCATACAAGGGGTAATGGGAGGGAAAAATGATCTACCTTACACTCCTGGCTCACGACGCCTGTCCCTCGATGGTGTGAGGTTCCCACGCTTCCTGGGGTCGATCCTCGACGATCCAGGACGTTCCACAGGTCCTCGGGTGTCGTGAAGCCTTCGCGTCGTCGCCGTTCCAATCCCTGAGATTCAGCTGCCCCAATCCTGGTTCATCGATGGGCGCTGAGCTAATCACTATTTTTCCCCACACTTGCCTCTCCCACAGGGCGTCGCTCCTTGTCCTAGGCACTGTGTCGTCCTTCCAAGATTCTCAGTGGATGTGACCCCAGTCACAGCTAGCTTGCTCGCCCACCTTCCAGACCTCAACGTCCAGCCAGCGGCGCCGCCCAGCGTCGTCGCCGACTATTTTCCAAGTTTGGGCACTTCTCTGCTCACTGAACTTGGTTCCTCTTTTGCTTCCCAGAAGCGCAAGGTCTCCAATAACTGGGATGACTGCGACAGCCAGCTCAATCCACTGAACAAGGCTTGCAGAGCCTCCAATCCCTGAGAGCCGACCGAGGCGCGTCCTGTCGCTTCCACGGTCAGTACAACTCTGACGTTGGCGCCGCCCGGGGCACTCGGTGACGTCATGGCGGGCCCTGATTTGTCGCCCGCGACCTACGTCGGCCAATCCGCGATCGGCATAGTGTCCCTTCCACAAGGTCACATCTGCCGTAGGGGATACTGTTTCATTTTATAACAGGGCGCCAATTTTCCTTTATTTACAACTTATAAAGTAACTCCCTTCCCTTAACTGGCAGCCGGTCTGGTCGCCACATATATCATCAGACTCCCTGAACCTCAGAGAATCAGTAGGGAGAGCTGATATGACTCTTTAAGCCGGCAAACGAAAGAAATAGGAGAGGGCACCGTAACACCGTACAGTAGCTTACACTTAAAACCGATCAATGTTTCAATTTCACAAGATCCATAAAAACCAAGTCTAAAAGCCAGTTTCAAATCTTTTATGTTGCAGCCGGGGAATAGAGCTTGCAAACCGGGAATGGTCAATAAAAATAGAATGTGGTAGACAGTGTTAACCACTAATAGTTTGAAGCCAATTATAGAAGTAGATAATCTTCAGCAAGAAAAATAACTACATCAAATTTTATGGCTACACTTTAAAAATAATTTAGTCAAAGTTTAAACAACTCGCGCTACTTATTTTTCACTTGCAATGCAATCTTAGAGGTCTAATTTCTAAAAAAAAAAATTTGATAGTTTAAAACCAGATGTGCGAGGCTAACTGCACAGGACTAGGATACTAAAACGTACATTCACACTAATCTATGTACACCACTTTGCTATGGCACAGCAACTAGTGCAATATTGACGCCAGCAATTATTACATCCTCCCCAGGGATTTGAACACTTAACATTCTGTGCCGCGTCCAAGCTAGAGCACACTCTTCCTGGTCAGTCATGTCTGAGCCAAGTCATCGAGTAGGGGAAATTTGTTACTGGCCTCCCAAAGTAATTTATCTTCCAGCAGAAGCCTCTGATTGACTTCTCTGTACGTCCTCCTGTACAGGTAATAATCACCTGCTAGGGTGCTTAAAGAATGCAAAGAGGAGCTTTGTGACCCACTGTCAACCATATTTAATAAATCAATAGAGTCAGGCAGAGTGCCAGAGTTTTGGAAAGTTGCTAATGTGATACCAGTTTTTAAGAAAGGAGATAGATCACTTGCGTCTAACTATCGACCAATTAGCCTAACGTCTATTGTGGGAAAGTTACTCGAATCTATAATAGCAAATAAAATTCGTCTTCATCTTGAAAAACATAAATTAATAATTGAGTCGCAACATGGTTTTATAAATGGCCGTTCATGTTTAACAAATTTGTTATCTTTTTATTCTAGCATTGTTGAGGCAGTTGATAGTGGTAAGGATTGCGATGTTGTATACCTTGACTTTAGCAAAGCTTTTGATACAGTGCCACATGAAAGACTGATTAAAAAAATAGAGTCTCATGGTATTGGGGGTGCTATATTAAGCCGGATTAGGGCATGGCTATACCAAAGGAAACAGAGAGTTAGTATAAATGGAATCAAGTCAGAGTGGGAAAATGTTGTAAGTGGAGTGCCTCAAGGCTCTGTCCTGGGACCTCTGTTGTTTATAATATATATAAATGATTTAGATTCAGGTTTGAGTAGCAACATTTGCAAATTTGCCGATGATACGAAAATCGGTAGGGAAATTAATTCGGAGGAGGACTCACTATCACTTCAAGTTGATCTAGATAGGGTTTTGAAATGGTCAAAGGATTGGCAGATGCAGTTTAATGCTGATAAATGTAAAGTTCTGAGGTTAGGTAATGATGATAGAGTTACAAGATACGAGCTAGATGGTGTTGTGATTGCGAAGTCGGATTGCGAAAGGGATCTGGGAGTTATGATTAGTAAGAATTTAAAACAAAAGGATCAATGCATAAATGTTCGTAATAAGGCAAATCGGACACTTGGATTTATTAATCGCAGCGTTAGTAACAAGACACCTGGTGTGGTTCTCAAGCTATATCTTGCTCTAGTTAGGCCCCATTTAGATTATGCAGTTCAGTTTTGGTCGCCATATTATAGAATGGATATAAATTCACTTGAACGTGTCCAGCGTAGGATGACTAAGTTAATTCCCCAAATTAGAAATCTTTCATATGAAGAAAGATTAACAAAGCTTAAGTTGCATTCACTGGAAAGGCGAAGAGTTAGGGGTGACATGATAGAGGTTTACAAGTGGATGAATGGACATAACCGGGGGGATATTAATAGGGTATTAAAAGTATCAACACAGGACAGAACACGAAACAATGGATATAAATTGGATAAGTTTAGATTTAGGAAAGACTTTTGTAAATACTGGTTCAGTAACAGGGTTGTTGATTTGTGGAACCAATTGCCGCGTAATATTGTGGAGGTGGGGTCCCTCGATTGTTTCAAGCACGGGTTGGACAAGTATATGAGTGGGATTGGGTGGTTATAGAATAGGAGCTGCCTCGTATGGGCCAATAGGCCTTCTGCAGTTACCTTTGTTCTTATGTTCTTATGTTCTTACCTGCACCTAAAGGACATGAAAGATATTATAATGAAGCACACAACAAAGAAACAATCTAAGATTCCAAAGTTTTTGGTACGATTTCACAGTAGGCCTACAGGACCAGCACCCTGCACTAGCAAGGACTCACATTCCGAGGATGCCCAGGCAACTGGACCAGCACCCAGCACTAGCAAGGACACACCTGAGGATGTCCAGGCAACTAGACCAGCACCCAGCACTAGCAAGGACTCACCTTCCGAGGATGCCCAGGCAACTGGACCAGCACCCAGCACTAGCAAAGACACACCTTCTGAGGATGCCCAGGCAACTAGACCAGCACCCAGCACTAGCAAGGACTCACCTTCCGAGGATGCCCAGGCAACTGGACCAGCACCCAGCACTAGCAAAGACACACCTTCTGAGGATGCCCAGGCAACTAGACCAGCACCCAGCACTAGCAAGGACTCACCTTCCGAGGATGCCCAGGCAACTGGACCAGCACCCAGCACTAGCAAGGACACACCTTCTGAGGATGCCCAGGCAACTAGACCAGCACCCAGCACTTGCAAGGACTCACCTTCCGAGGATGCCCAGGCAACTGGACCAGCACCCAGCACTAGCAAGGACACACCTTCTGAGGATGCCCAGGCAACTAGACCAGCACCCAGCACTAGCAAGGACTCACCTTCTGAGGATGCCCAGGCAACTGGACCAGCACCCAGCACTAGCAAGGACAAACCTTCTGAGGATGCCCAGGCAACTGGACCAGCACCCGGCACTAGCCATAACTTACCTGGGAGTGCCAATTGAGCTGTACAGCACAGTTCTAATGACATTAAATGTACAAAGTGTAGTTTATATGATATAAGTGTACTGCAGTACTGTGATTCTAGTGGTCTGTACTTTATGTACAGACTGTAGTGTATAATGTACATTTGTTAGAAAAGTTACTGTTCTTTAAACAATTTATATTCATATGTGTGGCACTCTGAGGATATTAAGGCTAACAAAGTTTGCACTACAAAACTCAACTGGTAGGGTCAGTACAGTACTGTAATGTGCAATATCAATTTATTTCATTGCAATACAAATTCTTTATTATTTAAATTTTTCATAAGGCAAATGTGGACTGGCATATGCATTAATGTGATTGTATTTTTTTTTGGGGGGGGGGGAAGGGAAGGGGGTTGCTGGGGCCGAACGGATGGAATGAATTCCACACTGGAATGAATCGGCTATGCCCCATACAGTTCATTCAAGCGAATACACACATTTAATTTCTACATTTACTGTCTATATTTAATGTCATCTAATTTCATGCATTTCTTTGATAAAGTGTTTACTCGTGTTCTTTATGATCTTGGTTATTTGAAACTGTTGGCCAAATTAACCTTAAATTATAGTATGTTACTCTATGTTCTGATATGTTCAAAGAAAATGTTATGAGGAATAGTTCACTTGCTTTTCTAAATTACACCTTGTATTTCCATTCTATAATTAATGTAAATAAACTACTGTACTGTTGCTAGAACTACTGACTCCATAATGTAATAGTCTATGCTTGTCATCCTTAAGTATCACCTTCTTTGTATTAATTTTTTATTTTCCTTGAACATTCTCATTTTGTTAGCTTACTTCTCTAATAGTATTAAGTGCTTTATCCCATCACAACTTTAATTAGAAAAATTCTATATTATTATTAATTTTGCCCGAAACGCTTTGCGTAATAGTGGCTTCATTAGTATGTGTAACTTCTGTCCCTTCAATTGAACAATATTCTTATGTTCTTTGTACACACATTCTTTTGAATAAATAATAATATTATTATTATTATTTACACAGAAAATTACACTAAAGTGATATACATCAATGAGAAAATTTCCTCGGGCTGTGAGATGATGCAAACCTGCAATGTTTGCATTACCTCACAGCCTCGGTGGATTGTTCATTGATGTATATCACCTTAGTGTGATTTTCTGTGTATCTAAAGTTGTGCATACAGTGTTGAACTACAGTACTTTATCCTTCACCTGAGTGCTTGGGGTCTTACATAAAACTTGGACTGGCTTCAGGACTGTGATATCAGGATATCACAGACTTCCTGTGATATCAGTAGAAATCCGATTGTAAGAAAGTCAGTGGTGGTACAGTAGTAGAGTATGCAGCTGGCAATGCCTTGGTCATGGGTTTGCAACACTACACAGTCCCAGTGAAATTTCTTATTATTATTATTATTATTATAAAAGTTATCATTATTCGATAGTCCACACCCCAACAATGCCAGGCATATAATTTACCCCAACAATTCCACTGGCCAACGTCCACACCTCTAACAATTCTATAGTCCTATTTCCATACCCCAACATTTTTGTTGAAGAAAAAAAACATGCTGTTTGTTGACCAACTTGTATATTGGCTATTTTCTACCATGTTCCCCCCCTTTTTTCATCTTTTATTATTTTTATTTTTTTCTTTCAATGCAATTATACTTTAAGCTTAATTACAGTACTATTAAGTTTTAGTCTAAGTGTTTTTTTTTCCCCACCTCTCCTTGCCCGAAACACTATGCGTACTAGTGGCTTTAGGTATTGTATGTACTACCTCTATCTTTAAATCAAACAGAATGTTTGTACTGTAACTCTGCAACTATGTATGTACTTTTCCTAAATAAATTTTTATTATTTTTATTATTAACAATTGTATGTTGGGGGTGTAAGACAATGTTGGAGCAGACAATGGTGGAGCAGAAAGCTCAGTACTCACTTCCCCCCTTCAGAGCAGGAGAGATTGCTGAAATAGAGGGAATACAGAGAACATATACGGCACGCATCGTTGAGATAAAACACCTAAATTATTCGGATCGTCTCGAAGCTCTCCGAATGTACTCTCTAGAAAGGAGACGAGAGAGATACCAAATAATATACACATGGAAAATACTGGAGGGCCAGGTCCCAAATCTACACAGTAAAATAACAACGTACTGGAGTGAATGATATGGAAGAAACTGCAGGATTGAACCAGTGAAGAGCAGAGATGCCATAGGCACAATCAGAGAACATAAGAACATAAGAGCAAAGGCAACTGCAGAAGGCCTATTGGCCCATACGAGGCAGCTCCTATCTATAACCACCCAATCCCACTCATTTACATGTCCAACCCATGCTTGAAACAATCGAGGGACCCCACCTCCACCACGATGCGCGGTAAATCAACAAATCAAATCAATCAACAACCCTGTTACCGAACCAGTATTTACCCAAGTCTTTCCTAAATCTAAATTTATCCAATTTATACCCATTGTTTTGTGTTCTGTCTTGTGCTGATACTTTTAATACCTTATTAATATCCCCTTTGTTGTGTCCATTCATCCACTTGTAAACCTCTATCATGTCACCCCTAACTCTTCGCAGTATAAACATCAGAGGTCCACGGTTGTTCAACGTTCTCCCAGTGACTATAAGAAATATTGCTGGAACAACCGTGGACATCTTCAAGAGAAAACTGGACTGTTTTCTAAGAGAAGTTCCGGACCAACCGGGCTGTGGTGGGTATGTGGCCCTGCGGGCCGCTCCAAGCAACAGCCTGGTGGACCAAACTCTCACAAGTCGAGCCTAGCCTCGGGCCGGGCTTGGGAAGTAGAAGAACTCCCAGAACCCCATCAAGCAGGTAATGCACTCAAGTACTTACGGAGGATGACGAGAGTGCGAGGAACAAGGTGGTCAGGTGGAGCCAGTGACTCCTTCCTTCAACAGTTTCGTCTCTCCCTCGTGGTATATCCTCAATGTCTTCAGTGGTGTGGCCTCACCACACACTTACACTGCGATAAGTGTCCTGAGAGTACTGTGGGAGGGACAATTTGGCGGGTATTGTGGACACAGGTCTTTAAGACAGGCGAACTTCACGAGTCGTGGAGACGTCTATAGCAACCTTTGTTGTGATGACGTCACTCGCTCGCTCGCTTACCCGCCACGGTGCTCTTCCCATTTCCTTTGGTTACTGATCTATGCCGACCTTTAATTAATCTGAGAGCCAATAATATTGGTGGCCTCAACGAGGACAGGAAGTTGGCAGCTTGTCAAAGGTCCTACCCATATCTTCTTCTTGATAGTAGGTGCAGTTTGCATGAAGGGTTTGTCCTCCCGATGACTGCACCAGTACAGATGTTGGTAGAGGCGTTTATGTTGAAGATGATAAGAGTTTCAAAAGTGTTTGTTGCGTTGTGCTGTAGACAGAGGAGCGGCGACTAAAACAGAGGTGGATGTTAGAGGGAGACTTGCCGCACCGTAGGGCGGTGTGTTGTGTTTATGGCGTCAGCTGATCCTTGGTGTTGCGACGAGGCAGTTGTTTTCTGTGTTTAGCTGTTGGTGGCGCCAGGTATAAATGTGGCGCGGGTCAGATGTGAATCCATTTGGGGGACTGGTCAAGTCGTATACTGCAATTTCGGATACCGGGCTAGAAACAACTTCGTTCACTGAGAAGTTTGTACATACAAACCATTCCGTTCGTATATGCGCTGGTTTGTGTTCGCTGTTGTTCTCGTCTGAATAAATATATGGCACTTGTTCATATAATTAGCGCTTCCATTATTAGAATTATTTATCCATTATTAGAATAACAAGGTGCAAACCATACCCCCTTACAGTTGAAATCTATTTATTTATATACAAGAAGGTACATTGGGTTGCGAGAGTACATAACATATATTAAGAGGTACATTGTAGCAAGATTTGAGATTAAAGGATTTAAGACTAACACGTTTAGAAACAAGGCGCCCCCGAAGGAGGCTATTATTTGTTATGCACCCCATACTCAATCAGTAAGTAGTGGAGCAAAACATAGATTACATGGTCATAAAGTCTTAATCAGACCAATTCAATTCATGGTACAAGAATTCAACCAACTACGAACCACTTAGTTTGATGAAAGGGAGCAGTAGAACAACAGAAGTACACTTACATCGCATCAGGCTTGGATACCCATGTGCATGGGAAATAGGCTTACAGGTTCCGGAAGATGAGAGGAAATGTCAACACTGTGGAGAAATGCCCGTCAGACCACTGGAACATTATCTAACACAGTGCACAGTCACAAACCCATTAAGATTTCAACTTAGATTCAACAGAGCAGAAGAAGTTGTTAAACACATATGGCAAAATCTTACTGAAGCGATCATACGAGTCATAAATACTCATACTCCACCCATGTAAAACAGAAACAAGCAACACTTAGTGGGCCAGCCAGAGGCTTAGGGCCCGCGCAGGAATATCCCTGCAAAAAAAATAAAAAAAATTCAATTCAATTTCTTTTTTTATTATGCACCCCATACCCATCCCGTGGGCGGTGGTGTAAAGGATTACAGAGGCACATAATCGGTTCAGGAACTGAACCCTCTAGTTCGTTTAGCTAAGCAAATAACAATTTGTGACGCTAGTTACAAAATTTTTAATATTATATATACATGTACACACTCTCATACATACATACATGTACATATATATATACGTATACATATATACATACACATACATATCTAATCACCTACACAAATACACACATCAATAATCTTTGTGTCACAAGTGATCAACAAGAGGCTCACAACAGTCACTATACAAGGCACTTTACATCTATGGTGAGTCACACAATTACTAGTCTTGCTCCACACCCACCCAACTGGGCGGCAGCTTTACAGTCATGTGCATGCATTACCTACAGTAAGCAAATTTTGGATACTTCGCTAAGATTTCGAGCAGCACATCATTATGAATGAAGTACTTACACATTTCTTGGACACTATTGATGGTGTTATCTCTAAATTCCGCGATTTTTTCACATTCCATTATATAATGACGCAAAGTATGCGAATAGTTCTGCTGACAGAGTTTACATTTAGTCAAATCTACATCAGCAGATGTTACAAACTCCCAGAGGTACTTGTAGCCGAGCCTAAGTCTAGCAGTGGTAACATCTAGAAGTCTGCTAACATTATTGGATGACCTATAGACGTGCGGTTCTTTTTGCATAATAGAATGATGATAGATGGAGTAACTGGTGTGAATTTAACTTTGCCTCAAGTCTCCGAAATTTAGTTGATGTTCCTGGGATATTGCTGCCCTCAGGCTGCTCAAAGGCAGTCCAAGTTGGTAATCAATTCCCTCTTTACGAGCAAAAGTCTTGGCCAACTCATCAGTTCTCAGTGGCTATTTTTACATTATCATTTACAACTAACTTAAGTTAAATAACAACCAGTAAACAGACTGCTGTTTTCTAATTCTAGTTCAGGCACTTCCTGGGATAAAACGCGAACATTCCTTAAGGAACTGTGAGGTGCTTATCTGTTTTTCCTCGTAACGGTCCCAAAGCTTCCACAAATGTTCATGTTTCTCTTTATTGCCCTTGCGGCGACTAGACTTTAGCTTTTGATCAGAAACCAGTTGGTATTGCAAGGTTACCAGGGACGCCTCACGGTACAGTAAGGGGATTAAAATATATAAAGCCAAGTTGTTCCTCACTGCCCTTTGATTCAGACGCTGGTGCCATCCTTCTACGTCATTGTTGGTCCTCACCAGTCGTCTAAATGCACACCAGTTCCCCAATTCCCACACACTGTTGCACAGCCACGTATTTTTTTATGTAATGAGTTAATTGTGTCGTTAAGGGTGAACTGCTAGCCGACTTTTCTAATTCAGCAAACGCCTTACAATTATGTAGTACACACGTACCACATAAGTACGTGTGTGTTACACACGTACACACACACCTTGTCAAGCACAAGACGAAGCTTGAAAAAGTTTAGTGGTATGCCAATAGGCTAGTCCCAGGACTAAGAGGCATGAGTTACGAGGACAGGCTGCGAGAAATGCACCTCATGACACTGGAAGACAGAAGAGTAAGGGGAGACATGATCACTACCTACAAAATTCTCAGAGCAATTGATAGGGTACATAAAGATAAACTGTTTAACACGGGTGGTAGGCGAACAAGGGGACACAGGTGGAAACTTAGTACCCAAATGAGCCACTGGGATGTTAGAAAGAACTTTTTCAGTGTCAGAGTAGTTAATAGATGGAATGCATTAGGATCGTACGTCAGGCTGCGAGCAGCCGCGTCCAACAGCCTGGTTGATCAGTCCGGCAACCAGGAGGCCTGGTCGACGACCGGGCCGCGGGGACGCTAAGCCCCGGAAGCACCTCAAGGTAACCACCTCAAGGTAAGGTGATATGGTGGAGGCTGACTCCATACACAGTTTCAAATGCAGATATGATAGAGCCCAGTAGGCTCGGGAATCTGTACATCAGTTGATTGCCAGTTGAGAGGCGGGATCAAAGAGCCAGAGCTCAACCCCCGCAACCACAACTAGGTGAGTATACACACACACACACACATACACACACACGTACACACACACACACACAGACACAAACATACACACACTAATGCCTCTATTCACCTTGCAGTAAATAGGAACCTGAAAGTCAGGAAGCTGCTAAAGGCTGCATCTTGGGGATGTGTGTGTGTGTTAGATAAAAATATATGTTGTTTAGATATGATGGAGGAAAAGAGGGCGAGAGTCGGTACATTAGACAACAGACGCTTAGAAAGGCGGGGTCCAAGAGCTAACAGCTAAATCTTAGAAATAATAAATTAAAATATTTAATACACACACATACATGTTTCACATGAATTTGGCTGAGGGCAGACTGAGGGCTGATGGCCCCGTCGACGGGGCAGGAAGTCGGCGGTTGATCAAAGGCCTCCCACATCCTCCACATACCTGAGGATTATTCCGGCTAAATTTTAAACGGAAGTAATGTCTTGGTATTTACGGCTTCAGCGGGTGGGTGGGTCCGTGGGTTTATTACACTATGAGTGAAAACAATCGCCTATTCTCTATTTTATATTGCCGCTTGCAGAGCTAGAAGCTGTTGCCTCTTGTGTACGTTGCACAAGGGGATTAATATCTGGATTAATAGCTTTCAATATTTCCAGTATTTTTTAAGGTATCGCTTAAATACCGAAGATACTGTTATTGGACACCGCTTAATTGACAATGTCTCAACAACGCAGGCTGAAGATGTGCGTGGCTCCTGCTATTGCAATGATGCTCATTTGCTTTTCAATGATGCGCCTCAGTTGCCCCCTCTCTAACTTACCGTTCTAAATACCCCTTCTCCATCTCTCGCAAACAATCCCCCCTCATACATCTCCCCCCTTTCCTCCTGTCCCCCTGTCCATCTTTGTCGCCCTGTCCATCTTTGTCCCCCTGTCCATCTTTGTCCCCCTGTCCCTCATTTTGTCCCCTTGCCCACATTTTCTGTCCTCTGTCCCCGATCCCTTTCCCCCTGTCCCCCTCTCTGTCCCCCCTTTCCATCTCTCTGTCCCCCTGTCCTTCTCTATCCCATTGTCCCTCTCTATCCCATTGTCCCTCTCTCTGTCCCCCTGTCTCTCTCTGTCCCCCTGTTCCTCTCTGTCCTCCTGTTCCTCTCTCTGTCCCCCCTGTCACTCTGTCCCCCCTGTCACTCTGTCCCCCTGTTCCTCTATGTCCCCCTGTCCATCTCTGTCCCCCTGTCCTTCTCTCTGTCCCCTGTACCTCTCTGTCCCCCTGCCCACTCTTTCTGTCCGCTGTCCTTCATCTGTCCCCCTCCCTTTCCTCCAGTCCCCTTGTCCCTGTCTCTGTTCCCCTGTCCCTATCTCTGCCCCCTGTCCCCCTGTCTGCCCTTTCTGCCCCCCTGTTCCTGTCCCTCTGTCCCTGTCCTTCTCTGTCTGTCCCTGTCCCCCCTGCCCACTCTTTCTATCCCCTGTCTCTCCTCTGTCCCCTCTCTCTTGGTCTCCTGCCCCCCTCTCCTCCCTCTGTCCCCCGGTCCCCCTCTCTGACCCTGTCCCTCTGTCTCTGTGTTTCTGTCCCTCTGTCTCTGTCCCTGTCCCCCTCTCTGTCCCTGTCCCACTGCCCCCCCTCTGTTCCCCCGTCCCTCCTCTGGCCCTGTCCGTCTGTCCCTGTCCCTCTGCTCCTGTCCCTGTCCGCCTGTCCCTGTCCCCCTCTGTCTCTGCCTCTCCTCGTTTCTGCCATTCTTTGTGTCAGCCTATCTCTCTGTCTCTTTCCTCGCTCTATCTCTGTCATTCTCTCACTGACTTTGCATATCCTTATCTATCCGTCTCTGTGTCTAACATTCTCTCCCTGACTCTGTCTATATCTATTTCTCTGTCTCGGTCTCCATCTCTTTCTCTCTCTCTCTCTCTCTCTCTCTCTCTCTCTCTCTCTCTCTCTCTCTCTCTCTCTCTCTCTCTCTCTCTCTCTCTCTCTCTCTCCTTACCTACATACATACATACATTTATTTAACACATGTGGTACACGCACAAGGGGACACAGGTGGAAGCTGAGTACCCAAATGAGCCACAGAGAGATTATAGAAAGAACTTTTCAGTGTCAGAGTAGTTAATAAATGGAATGCATTAGGCAGTAATGTGGTGGAGGCTGACTCCATACACAGTTTCAAATGTAGATATGACAGAGCCCAGTAGGCTCAGGAATCTGTACATCAGTTGATTGACGGTTGAGAGGCGGGACCAAAGAGCCAGAGCTCAACCCCTGCAAACACAACTAGGTGAGTACATACATACATACATACATAAGATATAAAACAGTGGAGGATTCCCAGGTAGAACAATCAACCACAATGCCCATTACCCCTTTACCCTGTTGTCCTTAACTACACAACTATACAAGAGTCATTAACACGTGTAATGGCTGATCCCCCATAACGATAGCATGAAGACCAATTGCCTGACCCGCAGTCCGTCTTGCTCCTCAAATAATTTTCGGGTTAACATGAAAACGTCTCTCGAGTTTATCTCTCTAATGTTGTTTTCCCATCTTTCATTTTATGAGCTTAGTTCCTTTATTATGCCCCAATTACTCATCCATTGAGAGGTAATTAAACTGAACCCAAATTTAATAAAGTTCCTTTTGCTAAGCAAGCTACAGTCTTGATAAAGTCAGATATATTGTTTGTTAACACATTTCTCAACAATGAACAGTTAATTTTATCAAGCTAACATATGCTAACACAACGAGTGAGAGTATTAACTGGTCTAATTATTTTATTAGACCAGTATATATTATTAGATTATACTGGCATAATTATATATATATATATATATATATATATATATATATATATATATATATATATATATATATATATATATATATATATATATATATATATAATGTATATATAATATATAGTGCCTGTTCATTACAACTATTTAACACTGGGAAGGGATCAGGATAAGGATTTGGGATTGGATGGGGAGGAATGGTGCCAAACCACTTGGACGGCGGTCGGGGATTGAACGCCTAGGACTGCTACTGTGCATTTAAATTACTAACTTACCTGAGAGTCTATATCCCTACATGTCAATGTTTGTGTATACTGGTAATGTGAGGAACATACAAAAGATAAGGGTAGCTGAACACCACAAAATGCTGAAGGACAACTTTATTAAAGTTGCATAATGAAATGTGTAAGTACTTCATTCATAATGATGTGCTGCCCGAAATCTTAGCGAAGTATCCAAAATTTGCTTACTGTAGGTAATGCATGCACATGACTGTAAAGCTGCCGCCCAGTTGGGTGGGTATGGAGCACATGACTGTAAAGCTGCCGCCCAGTTGGGTGGGTGAGGAGCAAGACTAGTAACTGTGTGACTCACTATAGATGTAAAGTGCCTTTTATAGTGACTGTTGTGAGCCTCTTGTGTAGTACATGTGTATACAACATTAATAATTTTGTAACTAGCGTCAAACAATAATAATAATAATAATAATAATAATAATAATAATAATAATAATAATATATAAATAATAATAAAACATTGTTATTTGCTTAGCTAAACGAACTAGAGGGTTCAGTTCCTGAACCGATTATGTGCCTCTGTAATCCTTTACACCACCGCCCACGGGATGGGCATGGGGTGCATAATAAAGAAAGAAATAGAAGAAATTGAAATTGCATAATACGGTTATTGACATTCAATAATAGTAAGATAAAGCAATGAGGACCAAATGGGAGACCAGTGATCAGATGAATATTATAGGCTCAAGGGTAGCCTTCTCTTCTTGTATATAAATGAATAAATAAATTCGTTTGTTTAATTCTAATGCTTGTAGGCGAGAACAGTTGTGAATGCCAGCTAGCGCACAAGTACATGAGCGCCCAAAATACTTTTACACAAAAGACATGTACAGACAGGCGTGTGGCTTCTGACTTCGCTTTTATTGATTAATATTAAATATTAGGCGCTTACCTATAATAGTTATCATTTTATACAAGTATAACTCTCACATAATAAACATAAAAGGAGTTTATCCAAAAACTGACAGAAGTGTTGTGTTTTGTGCGTTGTATCGTGTTTGTGGGCATTCGGGTGTGTTGTGTTTACGCTGGCGGGCGGCGTCCTTACCAACTCCGGATTATGTCTATTACATCACTAAATTTCATTTAATAACTATATGCCTGTTAAGTATAAGATTTTAATTGCTAATAGCATTATATTGTCGTTTTTATATGGAACACGTACACATATGCGAAACGTCGAAAGCTGGTGTCCGAAGTGGTAAAAATATTAGTGTGCGATGTTGTCAATGTACGGAGTGTCTTGTATCCAATACTCCCGATGACTGCACCAGTACAGATGTTGGTAGAGGCGTTTATGTTGAAGATGATAAGAGTTTCAAAAGTGTTTGTTGCGTTGTGCTGTAGACAGAGGAGCGGCGACTAAAACAGAGGTGGATGTTAGAGGGAGACTTGCCGCACCGTAGGGCGGTGTGTTGTGTTTATGGCGTCAGCTGATCCTTGGTGTTGCGACGAGGCAGTTGTTTTCTGTGTTTAGCTGTTGGTGGCGCCAGGTATAAATGTGGCGCGGGTCAGATGTGACCCAATTTGTTGGTCGATTGGAGATATTTAGCCAGTGCTTTGACTATTTGGTATTTTTCTTGTAACGAGTGGTCACCGCCTCCTAATATATGCTCGATGGTAAAGGGTATTTTAAGTGAGATAAGTTCTTGTTTGAAATTTACTCTGGCACTATAGTGTCGGAAGCAATGTAGGATATAGTGTTCGATTGTTTCAGGCACCTGACAGTGGATGCAGAGTTCGTTGATGTCTGTTCTGTACTTAGAGCTGTGTGCTGCTAGTTTGGTGTGTCCCAGCCTTAATCTGGTCATCGCTATATCAATTTCTCTGCTTTTATATCTGACATGTTTCCAAGTTTCCCATTTCTTTTTAATGGACCCATAGTACAAAGGTGAGCATGACGTTTTCCATTTCGTCGCAAAATCTTGGGTGATGGTATTTTTGAAGGCTCCTTTACGTGCAACATGGGGAATTGGATGACGGGTAATGTGAGGTGTGTTGTGCATTGCTTTGGCTAGTTGATCTACTAGTTCATTATGGAGAATACCACAATGCGCTGGGACCCATTGGATAGAGGTATCATAACCGTTCAATCGATGTTCATGAAGAAGTTGAAGACATGGGTAAACAAACTCCTTGCACGTTTTTGAAGAGTACGTAATTGCTTGAATCGCACTCTTGGAGTCACTGCAGATTGTATATGTCCCGACTGGTAATGTTGTGATTATTTGGAGAGCTTGATATAAGGCATATAATTCAGCTGTGAAAACAGATAGTTGGTTTGGTAACCGCCATCCCTGCTTGAGATGGTATTCCGGTATCCATACAGCGCTAGTGACCGAGGGTACGTTGTTCTTGATGATGCGAGATCCATCTGTATAAATCGCTGTGGTATTTGGGTAGCAATTTTTCATTGTTGAGAGAAAGACTGAGGCTATGGCTGAGTTTGGTGCAGATTTTGGAATGTTGTCTTCGAGTTGTATTGCTGTATTAGGAGTTGTATAAAGCCTACCCATATGCCTGGACGATCTTTTCTATCTGTATTTTAAAACCCAGTAGAGTTTTGGCGTTTACCTTACCTACTCTTTGGCGGGTAGGCTGTTCCACGGGTTTACCACCATTCGGGTGAAATAGCCTCTCCTGTTTTCTGTCCTACATTGTGGCTTGTTGAGCTTGAACCCGTTGTTCCTCGTTCGTGTTACATCTGACCTTGTGAAGAAAGTGTCCGGATCAACATCGTCCAAATTGTTGAGTATTTTAAGTGTTTCGATGAGCTCCGCCCTGTCATGCCTGGTTTGCTGTGTTGTTTGGCCAGTGGCCCTCAACCCTTCCTGATACGAGAGATGACTAATCTCTGGTATGATTTTTGTTGCCCGGTGTTGCATCTTCTCCAGAGCAGCTATGTCTTTCTGAAGATAAGGTCTCAATGCCTTTATGCAATAATCCAGGTGGGGGCGCACCAGAGACTTATACAATTGAAGGACTACTTTAGTTTCCTTGAAGGTGCACGCTTGATTATTTGGTTCGCTTTTTTACTGCCGCTCCCACTTGTTGTGCAACTTTTAGTGAATGATGGATTCTGATTCTAATGTCGCATTCTTCATCTATCTGTTGTAAGGTAAAGCTGGTAATTTGGTAGTTGTGACGTGGAATGTTATGCCCTACAGGCAAGGTCTTGCATTTATCGACATTAAAGAGCATTTGCCAGTCATCTGACCATTGGTGGAGTTCATGTAGATCTCTTTGTAAGGTCTCAATATCACTTTCACTTCCTTCTTTATCATAGATCTTAGTGTCATCTGCAAATGTGTCATCTGCCCAACATTCCATCTCCCAGGATGAACAGGACCAGCAAAAGCTGCTTGACTATGTTATTGTGTCGTCCCAAAATATTCCTGTGGAACGTGAAGGTGAAAAGTGTATTGAAATAGTTCAGGCTCTCATAAAAGACGAATTGCGTGTCACTCTAAATAAAACCGACATTATTGCTGCCTACAGAGCAGGCAAAAAGAATCCTTCAGGTCTAAACCAGCGAAAAATTCGCCTCAAGCTAGCTTCCCAGTCCATAAAATCGCATCTTGTCCGGAGAGCTGCATCCCAACGAAAGGGAATCTACATCAACGAGTGCTAGACTAGAAAAAGACAGCAACTCCTCCAAATGCCTGTATGCAATAATCCAGGTGGGGGCGCACCAGAGACTTATACAATTAAAGGACTACTTTAGTTTCCTTGAAGGTGCACGCTTGATTATTTGGTTCGCTTTTTTACTGCCGCTCCCACTTGTTGTGCAACTTTTAGTGAATGATGGATTCTGATTCTAATGTCGCATTCTTCATCTATCTGTTGTAAGGTAAAGCTGGTAATTTGGTAGTTGTGACGTGGAATGTTATGCCCTACAGGCAAGGTCTTGCATTTATCGACATTAAAGAGCATTTGCCAGTCATCTGACCATTGGTTGAGTTCATGTAGATCTCTTTGTAAGGTCTCAATATCACTTTCACTTCCTTCTTTATCATAGATCTTAGTGTCATCTGCAAATGTGTCATCTGCCCAACATTCCATCTCCCAGGATGAACAGGACCAGCAAAAGCTGCTTGACTATGTTATTGTGTCGTCCCAAAATATTCCTGTGGAACGTGAAGGTGAAAAGTGTATTGAAATAGTTCAGGCTCTCATAAAAGACGAATTGCGTGTCACTCTAAATAAAACCGACATTATTGCTGCCTACAGAGCAGACAAAAAGAATCCTTCAGGTCTAAACCAGCGAAAAATTCGCCTCAAGCTAGCTTCCCAGTCCATAAAATCGCATCTTGTCCGGACAGCTGCATCCCAACGAAAGGGAATCTACATCAACGAGTGCTTGACTAGAAAAAGACAGCAACTCCTCCACCGCCTGCGTCAAATCCGTAATCAAAACCCAGATGCGATTCATCAGTGCTTCGTTAGAGATGACATGATTAAAGCGAGAAAGACTTCATAAGGTAAAATGTTTACAATTGCTAATGAGGATAACCTCAACACTTTCCTCTCCCAATGTGGTTTGTCTCACCTTATTATCCCTCTCATTGAGTCAACATAATTAACCCCCTGTCACCTAGTGCGGGCTACGTATCCTAAGTCTCTTTGTTACACTTTTTTAAAGTAAATTTTAATTTAATGTATATTAGTCATTTATTGGACTTAATTAATTGAGTACATTAACATTTTCTTTAGTTCTTATTAATTATACAATACAATACAATACAATACAATTTTATTTAGGTAAGGTACATACATACAATAAATATTTACAAGGATTGGTTGACTTATAGGTAGAGCTAGTACATACAATGCCTAAAGCCACTATTACGCAAAGCGTTTCGGGCATGATAAACTTAAATGACAAGCTTAATACTAATTGAGCATAATGAGTAGAATGAAAACAAGAAATGAAAACATAGATGAAAAAGCAGCACAAATACAATTATGTCGACAAACAGCGCTCTTTAAAGAAAAACAGACATTGGTTGACAATAGAAGGGTAAGGTAGGTTACAGGGAATTTATTAGGTATTGCTTCGCTTTTAACTTAAACTGGTTGAGAGAGGTACAGTCTTTAACATGGTTGGGAAGGTCATTATAGTTATAATTATAGGATCATAACTAAACTATTTATAGTTAATAATCATTAGATTAAACTTGCCTATGTTTATTATTCAACTTTTTTCTTTGCTTTCATTTATTACCTAGGTTGCCTAGCCTCGCCATACTCCCTTACTCCATTGTACCCCTGGCTTTGCCTGTGTCTCAAAATGCTAATTATTACTTACAGTGTACCTGAGAGTACTTGTAAGCAATCTACCTCATTTTTCTTTTTTTTTTGTTCATTTTGTGTTTGTCTTGTATAGGTCTTGTTTATATTTCAATTCCACCCCCCCTTTTATATAAAAGTTTTGTTTTGTAATTGTCATTCTTGCCTTGTTTTCCTACAACCAGCCTTTTTATGCAAACAAGTATAGACCCAGAACTAAACCTCTTATCCACTATCTATGACAATCATCATTTTAATGATCAAAATTGCAGATATTTTACAGCTCATGATGTAAACAATGTATTAACATATAATCACAATATCTCTGTAATTAACTTGAATGTAAGATCACTTAGCAAACACTTCGATGATGTTAGTGCCATGATTGAAACTATTGACAACAAATTATCATTTATTATACTTACTGAAACGTGGTTAAAAGAGGATACTACTCAACTCTTTAACATGCCAAACTACTCAGCAATTCACAACTGTCGTCAAATTCAGAGAGGTGGTGATTCTGCTCTTTACTACCACCAAGAACTAACATGCTTAAAAGTAATTAGAACTAGAGACTGCTATGGGGAGTATATCTTCGCCAGCTTCAGAGTCAAGGGTGCTGAGTCTGTCCTGACTGTGGGAGCAGTCTATAGAATTCCTAACACTAATGTGTCCGAATTCAACTCAAACCTTAGAAATCTAATACTAGATAACAGACTGAACAAAAACCATCTAATTATCGCAGGGGACTTTAATATTGACCTCTGCGAGCCTGAACACCCTACTGCTGTTAGCTTCCTCAACTGTATGAATTCCTGCTTCTTCATACCCTTAATCACTAGACCTACTAGAATCACTGATAGTACTGCCACGACTATAGATCACATCTGGACCAACATAACCTCTCCGCTTACTTCAGGTATAATCACCGATAGCACTACAGACCATTACCCCACATTTCTCTTAACTAACATTAGCAAACCACCTCTAGAGTCAAGGGAGTTAATTTTTAGACTGCACAATGAAACTGCTATAGACAATTTTATAACTGCTGCTGATAATCTCAACTGGGAGTCCGAGTTAGGCAACATAGGGGACATCAACCTAGCATTGCAATCTTTTCTTCAAAAAACTCTCAACCTTTATAACACCCACTGTCCTATGCTAACGAAACAAGTCACAACTAAAAGGTTAAATAATCCTTGACTTATAAAGGGGATACTTAATTAAATCCATTAATAAAAAACATGACCTTGAGAAGAAGTATAGGTTAGGAATCGTCTCCAAAGAATTTTCAAAGAATTACTCATCATTGCTATCTAAAATAATTAGGAGAGCCAAAATTAAATGCTACGAAGATAAATTTACCCAAACAAAGGGCAACATTAAGAAAACATGGAGCACAATTTCACAAATATTGGGATCAAAGAAGATTTTAAATAACAAACCAACACTCCTGTCAAATAATGATGGTCTGCTTTCAGCCTCTGACACTGCTCTTGAGTTCAATAGGTTCTTCTCTTCCATTGGGTCATCCCTTGCAAATGATATTCCATCTTCCAACTACAAATACAAATACAAATATTTATTCAGGTAGAGTACATACATGCAAGGTGAGATACAAAAAGTTAATGGATTTATAGATAGAGCTAGTACATACAATGCCTAAAGCCACTATTACGCAAAGCGTTTCGGGCAGGAAAAACACTAAGACTAAAACTTAATACTAATTGAGATTAAAGCATAAATTGTGTTGAGAGAAAATAAGAAAAAAATGAAAAAATGGGGCGGGGTAAACTTGGAAAAAAAAGCAAAAATACAATTTGTTCAACAAACAGCATTGTTTCAAGTAGTAGACATGGGTTGACATTTTGGGGGTGAGGTAGGTTACATGGAGTTAATAAGGTAGTACTTTGTTTTTATCTTAAACTGGTTGAGAGAGGTTTAAGTCCAGTCGAGTTAAGTCCAAATTAGTACAGTCCAGTACTAATATTCAGGACAATCTTACAGGTAACTATCCACAGTCTCTGTACCTAATGCCTACTAATTCCACTGATGTTACTGATATAATCCTTAACCTTAAAACCAAGTCTGGTGCCCTTGAGGAGATACCGACTCTTATTTACAAAAAAGCCTACAGATCTTTAGCTCCTGCCATTGCATTGCTCTTCAACAAGTCACTTGAACTCCAAACCTTTCCAGAAATTCTAAAAACAGCGAGAATAACCCCTGTCCACAAATGTGGTGATCCCACTGATGTTAACAACTACAGACCTATATCAATTCTGCCAAACTTGTCTAAAATATTTGAAAAACTAATCTACAAGCACCTTTACTCTTATCTAGCCAAACACAATATACTTAGCTCTTGTCAATATGGCTTCAGACTCCAAAAAAGCACTAACGATGCGCTTATTTGTATGATTAACTTGATACATGCAGCTCTTGATAAAAATGAGTTCCCTGTTGGATTGTTTGTGGACCTGCATAAGGCTCTTGACACTGTCAACCACCAAAACCTTCTTCTTAAATTACATCATTATGGAGTCAGAGGACACTCCCTGCAATACCTCAAATCTTATCTTACTGACAGGCTCCAGTATGTTTCTGTGAATAATACAATTTCTCCCACCCTACCCATCAACATTGGTGTTCCCCAGGGCAGCATACTTGGCCCTCTCCTCTTTTTCATCTACATTAATGACCTTCCAAATGTTTTCCAACACCTCAAACCAATTCTATTTGCTGACGATACGACCTTCATTTACGACAGTCCTGACCCCCTTGCTCTAAATGTCACAGTGAATACCGAGCTAAATAAAGTCCATCACTGGCTAACTGCTAACAAACTCACCCTCAATATTGACAAAACTTTCTATATTTTGTTTGGCAATAAATCCTCATATCAAATAAATCTCAGGATTAACAATACCCAAATTTGTAATAAAGTAGATGGCAAATTCCTTGGCGTTCTCATTGACCACAAGCTGAATTTCCAGGGACACGTTCTAAACATATCAAAAAAAGTTATGGAAATGGGATCAGGTGACAGGAGACCAAAGGGACAGTACACAATGAAGGGGAACAGCCTACCTGTAACGATTCGAGAAAGAGACCTGGGAGTGGATGTGACACCTAATCTAACTCCTGAGGCACATATAAATAGGATAACGACAGCAGCGTACTCTACACTGGCGAAAATTAGAACTTCATTCAGAAACCTAAATGAGGAAGCTTTTAGGGCGCTTTACACTGCCTACGTGAGACCCGTCTTAGAGTATGCCGCACCATCATGGAGCCCCCACCTGAAGAAACACATAAAGAAACTGGAGAAGGTTCAGAGGTTTGCGACGAGGCTTGTCCCAGAGTTACGAGGGATGGGATATGAAGAGCGGCTGAAGGAACTGAACCTAACGACACTAGAGAAAAGAAGGGAGAGAGGAGATATGATAGGGACATATAAAATACTCAGGGGAATTGACAAAGTGGAAATAGATGAAATGTTCACACGTAATAATAACAGAACGAGGGGACATGGGTGGAAACTGGAAACTCAGATGAGTCACAGAGATGTTAGGAAGTTTTCTTTTAGCGTGAGATTAGTAGAAAAATGGAATGCACTTGGGGAACAGGTTGTGGAAGCAAATACTATTCATACTTTTAAAACTAGGTATGATAGGGAAATGGGACAGGAGTCATTGCTGTGAACAACCGATAGCTAGAAAGGCGGGATCCAAGAGTCAATGCTCGATCCTGCAAGCACATATAGGTGAGTACACACACCCAGAACTAAGAGGCATGAGTTATGAGGAAAGGCTGCGGGAAATGCACCTTACGACACTGGAAGACAGAGTAGTAAGGGGGGACATGATCACAACCTACAAAATCCTCAGGGGAATCGACCGGGTAAACAAGGATGAACTATTCAACACTGGTGGGACGCGAACAAGGGGACACAGGTAGAAGCTGAGTACCCAAATGAGCCACAGAGACGTTAGAAGGAACTTTTTCAGTGTCAGAGTAGTTAACGGATGGAATGCATTAGGCAGTGATGTGGTGGAGGCTGACTCCATACACAGTTTCAAATGTAGATATGATAGAGCCCAGTAGGCTCAGGAATCTGTACACCAGTTGATTGACAGTTGAGAGGCGGGACCAAAGAGCCAAAGCTCAACACCCGCAAGCACAAATAGGTGAGTACACACACAAACTGGAGGCCTACCGTCTAAACGGAGAGAGTTAGTTGGTTATAATCCTAATGGTCCCATATCCAATCTCAGTTGATGCAATAGCAAATCGACCGATATTCTTTAACCTCATTCGCCTGTTCACCGGCTCCCCTCCGACCGGGGAGCCAGTCGGCCGATCGGACAGCACACTGGACACTGGACTTGTGATCCTGTGGTCCCGGGTTCGATTCCGGGCGCCGCCGAGAAACAATGGGCAGAGTTTCTTTCCCCCTGTGCCCCTGTTACCTTGCAGTAAAACAGGTACCTGGGTGTTAGTCAGCTGTCACGGGCTGCTTCCTGGGGGTGGAGGCCTGGTCGAGGACCGGACCGCGGGGACACTAAAGCCCCAAAATCATCTCAAGAAGAACCTCAAGAGATAAGCACAAATGAATCCATCAATGGATCCATCTATCTATCTACTTATATCTGTCAATCCATCAATCTATCTTCCCATAAACCAACCATTTATCATTATATACATTTATATTCCATTTATCCGTCCATCAACTCTTCTGTCTATCCATCCATCTACTCATATGTCTTTCCATCCATCAGATAGACGGATGCATCTATGCATCCGTCTATCCGTCAATGTATATATTTAGCAATCAATGTAAACATCCATCTATCTACTTATATAAATTTACCTTTAATCCCTATTTCACCTGCACCACTCCCCCCTGTTTCTCCCTCTGCATCCCTGTTTCACCTGCACCACTCCCCCATGTTCCCCCATCCCCATCCCTGTTTCACCTGTACAGCACCCCCTGTTCCCCCCTCTTCCTCCCTGTTTCACCTGCACCACTCCCCCTGTTCCCCCCATCCCCATCCCTGTTTCACCTGCACCACTCCCCCCTGTTTCTCCCTCTGCATCCCTGTTTCACCTGCACCACTCCCCCCTGTTTCTCCCTCTGCATCCCTGTTTCACCTGCACCACTCCCCCATGTTCCCCCATCCCCATCCCTGTTTCACCTGTACAGCACCCCCTGTTCCCCCCTCTTCCTCCCTGTTTCACCTGCACCACTCCCACTGTTCCCCCCTCTTCCTCCCTGTTTCACCTGCACCACTCCCCCTGTTCCCCCCTCTTCCTCCCTGTTTCACCTGCACCACTCCCCCTGTTCCCTCTCTTCATTCCACCTCTAAATCCCGTATCCTCCCCCCCCCCACCACCACCTTTGCACCTCTTCCTTTATCTTAAATCAGGACCAATAAACTTCTTTATGTGTTTAATTTAGGTTTTTTCTAAGTACGAAAAAGTCTTCAGCCATCTCAAGCATTATTTTACAATTAACTTTAATTAAATTGGTAGGGGGGGGGGGGGGGGGAGTGATAAGAATAGTTAATAATTATTCCTAAATCCTTTAGCTAAAATCAACACTGACCAACCTATGCCCGTTCCCTACCCCAGACCATTCCCTCTACAGATACATTAATTTAGTAATAATAAGCCTTAATAATATATTAATGAATAAATTTTAAAATAAATCTGTGTATGGCTGCAGCCTCCAGCATGTGGCCTCATAACATTGACAGACATTCTCTTTATATATATATATATATATATATATATATATATATATATATAAATATATATATATATATATATATATATATATATATATATATATATATATATATATATATATATATATATATCAATTTACATAAATAAATATTCACTAATATATTCCTTTAAAATTGACACAAGCGGATTAAGGCGTCCTGTACATACCAGTTGCATTGCTCCTGGCAGTATGGGTTCGAGTCACTTCTGGCATGTGAGTTTTCAGTTGCATATAGTCCTGGGGACCATTAAGGCTTGTTCGCATATATATATATATATATATATATATATATATATATATATATATATATATATATATATATATATATATATATATATATATATATTAGTATATTTTGGTAGCAGTCTTTCCTGTAGACATATATTATTAAATATGACCGAAAAAGTAAGATTAATAATTCTAACACGAATTTTCTCAATCTTTCGTACATTACGCTTCACTGTTGGAGGTAAATCAAAAATCACTTCTCCAAAATTCATTTTTATTTCTAGTCTGACGCAACACGGGCGCGTTTCGTAAAACTTATTACATTTTCAAAGACTTCACAAATACACAACTGATTAGAACTTACGTCTCTCTGATATTATATCTACATTTGAGTGAGGTGGGAAGGGTGATGTGGCATTAACACAAGACAGAACAGGAGGGGATATTAATAGGGTATTAAAAGTATCAACACAAGACAGAACAGAAACAATGGGTATTGAATAGAAGTGTTTGTAGAAAGCCTATTGGTCCATATTTCTTGATGCTTCTATATTGGAGCGGAGTCTTGAGGTGGGTAGAATATAGTTATGCAATAATTGGCTGTTGATTGCTGGTGTTGACTTCTTGATGTGTAGTGCCTCGCAAACGTCAAGCCGCCTGCTATCGCTGTATCTATCGATGATTTCTGTGTTGTTTACTAGGATTTCTCTGGCGATGGTTTGGTTATGGGAAGAGATTATATGTTCCTTAATGGAGCCCTGTTGCTTATGCATCGTTAAACGCCTAGAAAGAGATGTTGTTGTCTTGCCTATATACTGGGTTTTTTGGAGCTTACAGTCCCCAAGTGGGCATTTGAAGGCATAGACGACGTTAGTCTCTTTTAAAGCGTTCTGTTTTGTGTCTGGAGAGTTTCTCATGAGTAGGCTGGCCGTTTTTCTGGTTTTATAGTAAATCATCAGTTGTATCCTCTGATTTTTGTCTGTAGGGATAACGTTTCTATTAACAATATCTTTCAGGACCCTTTCCTCCGTTTTATGAGCTGTGGAAATGAAGTTCCTGTAAAATTGTCTAATAGGGGGTATAGGTGTTGTGTTAGTTGTCTCTTCAGAGGTTGCATGGCTTTTCACTTTCCTTCTTATGATGTCTTCGATGAAACCATTGGAGAAGCCGTTATTGACTAGGACCTGCCTTACCCTACAGAGTTCTTCGTCGACTTGCTTCCATTCTGAGCTGTGGCTGAGAGCACGGTCGACGTATGCGTTAACAACACTCCTCTTGTACCTGTCGGGGCAGTCGCTGTTGGCATTTAGGCACATTCCTATGTTTGTTTCCTTAGTGTAGACTGCAGTGTGGAAACCTCCGCCCTTTTCCATGACTGTTACATCTAGAAAAGGCAGCTTCCCATCCTTTTCCGTCTCGTAAGTGAAACGCAGCACGGAACTCTGCTCAAATGCCTCCTTCAGCTCCTGCAGATGTCTGACATCAGGTACCTGTGTAAAAATGTCGTCAACATACCTGCAGTATATGGCCGGTTTCAAGTTCATGTCGACTAAGACTTTTTGCTCGATGGTACCCATGTAGAAGTTTGCAAACAGGACACCTAGGGGAGAACCCATGGCGACCCCATCTACTTGCTTATACATGTGCCCATCCGGGCTCAAGAAGGGTGCCTCTTTAGTACAAGCTTGGAGTAGTTTCCTTAGAATACTTTCTGGCATGTCAAGAGGAGTACAGGCTGGATCACGATACACTCTGTCGGCTATCATTCCGATTGTCTCGTCCACAGGTACGTTGGTAAACAGCGATTCTACGTCCAACGAGGCTCTTATCCCTGTGGCCCGTGTGCCCCGCAGTAAGTCCACAAATTCCTTTGGAGACTTCAGGCTGAAGGCGCAAGGAACATAAGGAGTCAGCAGGCCGTTGAGTCGCTTCGCCAGTCTGTACGTGGGTGTGGGTATCTGGCTAATGATTGGCCGAAGTGGGTTTCCGGGCTTGTGCGTCTTGACATTTCCATACGCATATCCAGGTTTATATTCCCCAATGATCTTTGGCAGGTGGAGTCCGGATTTCTTGGCGTTCACAGTTTCGATCAGTTTGTTGACCTTTGCTTTTAATTCGGCTGTAGTGTCCTTCGTTACCCTTTGGAACTTAGTTTGGTCAGAGAGTATGATGTTCATTTTCGCCAGATATTCGTCTTTTTTAAGAATGACATATATTGGCGACTTGTCACCTCTCCTGACAACTATCTCCAATATATATCATTCTTAAAAAAGACGAATATCTGGCGAAAATGAACATCATACTCTCTGACCAAACTAAGTTCCAAAGGGTAACGAAGGACACTACAGCCGAATTAAAAGCAAAGGTCAACAAACTGATCGAAACTGTGAACGCCAAGAAATCCGGACTCCACCTGCCAAAGATCATTGGGGAATATAAACCTGGATATGCGTATGGAAATGTCAAGACGCACAAGCCTGGAAACCCACTTCGGCCAATCATTAGCCAGATACCCACACCCACGTACAGACTGGCGAAGCGACTCAACGGCCTGCTGACTCCTTATGTTCCTTGCGCCTTCAGCCTGAAGTCTCCAAAGGAATTTGTGGACTTACTGCGGGGCACACGGGCCACAGGGATAAGAGCCTCGTTGGACGTAGAATCGCTGTTTACCAACGTACCTGTGGACGAGACAATCGGAATGATATCCGACAGAGTGTATCGTGATCCAGCCTGTACTCCTCTTGACATGCCAGAAAGTATTCTGAGGAAACTACTCCAAGCTTGTACTAAAGAGGCACCCTTCTTGAGCCCGGATGGGCACATGCATAAGCAAGTAGATGGGGTCGCCATGGGTTCTCCCCTAGGTGTCCTGTTTGCAAACTTCTACATGGGTACCATCGAGCAAAAAGTCTTAGTTGACATGAACTTGAAACCGGCCATATACTGCAGGTATGTTGACGACATTTTTACACAGGTACCTGATGTCAGACATCTGCAGGAGCTGAAGGAGGCATTTGAGCAGAGTTCCGTGCTGCGTTTCACTTACGAGACGGAAAAGGATGGGAAGCTGCCTTTTCTAGATGTAACAGTCATGGAAAAGGGCGGAGGTTTCCACACTGCAGTCTACACTAAGGAAACAAACATAGGAATGTGCCTAAATGCCAACAGCGACTGCCCCGACAGGTACAAGAGGAGTGTTGTTAACGCATACGTCGACCGTGCTCTCAGCCACAGCTCAGAATGGAAGCAAGTCGACGAAGAACTCTGTAGGGTAAGGCAGGTCCTAGTCAATAACGGCTTCTCCAATGGTTTCATCGAAGACATCATAAGAAGGAAAGTGAAAAGCCATGCAACCTCTGAAGAGACAACTAACACAACACCTATACCCCCTATTAGACTATTTTACAGGAACTTCTTTTCCACAGCTCATAAAACGGAGGAAAGGGTCCTGAAAGATATTGTTAATAGAAACGTTATCCCTACAGACAAAAATCAGAGGATACAACTGACGATTTACTATAAAACCAGAAAAACGGCCAGCCTACTCATGAGAAACTCTCCAGACACAAAACAGAACGCTTTAAAAGAGACTAACGTCGTCTATGCCTTCAAATGCCCACTTGGGGACTGTAAGCTCCAAAAAACCCAGTATATAGGCAAGACAACAACATCTCTTTCTAGGCGTTTAACGATGCATAAGCAACAGGGCTCCATTAAGGAACATATAATCTCTTCCCATAACCAAACCATCGCCAGAGAAATCCTAGTAAACAACACAGAAATCATCGATAGATACAGCGATAGCAGGCAGCTTGACGTTTGCGAGGCACTACACATCAAGAAGTCAACACCAGCAATCAACAGCCAATTATTGCACAACTATATTCTACCCACCTCAAGACTCCGCTCCAATATAGAAGCATCAAGAAATATGGACCAATAGGCTTTCTACAAACACTTCTATTCAATACCCATTGTTTCTGTTCTGTCTTGTGTTGATACTTTTAATACCCTATTAATATCCCCTCCTGTTCTGTCTTGTGTTAATGCCACATCACCCTTCCCACCTCACTCAAATGTAGATATAATATCAGAGAGACGTAAGTTCTAATCAGTTGTGTATATGTGAAGTCTTTGAAAATGTAATAAGTTTTACGAAACGCGCCCGTGTCGCGTCAGACTAGAAATAAAAATGAATTTTGGAGAAGTGATTTTTTATTTACCTCCAACAGTGAAGCGTAATGTACGAAAGATTGAGAAAATTCGTGTTAGAATTATTAATCTTACTTTTTCGGTCATATTTAATAATATACATATATATATATATATATATATATATATATATATATATATATATATATATATATATATATATCTGTCAAATAAATTAAATTAAATAATTAAATAAAATAAATAATTAAAAAATCTGTCATATTTGTAAATTAAATAATAAATATTTAATTATTAAATTTAATTTAATTTGTTTTATTAATATAATTTTTTAATAATTTAATAAAATAATAATTTATTAAAAAAACATTAATTTGATTACTTATTTAATTAAATTAAATAATAAATAATAAATTAAATATTGATATATACTTGTGTGTCCAGGAGGCCATCTGTGTCCCCTCAGATGGTCTCCCTTATCACAGTTTGTGTCTATGGATGTGTGAGTGTGTATATCCTTGTGAGTGTCCGGGCGAGTGTGTGTGAGTGTCCCTGTGAGTGTCCGGGTGCGTGTGTGTCCGGTTATACCTGTGGGTCCCAGGAGGCCATCTGTGTCCCCTCAGATGGTCTTCCTTATGGTCTATGGGTGGTCTATGGATGGTCTATGGGTGTGTGTGAGTGTGAGTGCCCCTGTGAGTGTTCGGGTGAGGGTGTGTGTGTGTGAGTGTCCGGGTTTATGTGAGGTTTGGTTCCAAGGAAACATCCTTCCCCCCCCCCCTTCCCATATCTCCTCCCTTATTCCCACCGTGGGTTCGAATCCCAGGTGATTAGACCTGCTCTAGGTCCATGGATCCAAGGCATCCATCCGTGGGCCCAACGGATTTCACCCCTTCCCCACTTTCCAAGGGCCAGGCCAATTCCAGCTATCCAGGGAACCTGTCGAAACAGAGGCAGCTACAGGAGGGGACACACAAATATTTGTGCCCTGCAGTTACACACCCGTTCCGACAGACTCGATCGCAATCTATCCAGATGAGAACACGTTCTCTTCCGACTAGACCACGCTGGAGTCGCTGTATGTCTCAAATTTGGTTCCTTTATTTATAGTTAGCATTTTTAGTGAATTAATTGATTTGTTTTAATTTTTTATTGACTTAGGTAGAACGATTTGGGGAGTTGGGGTGGGGAGGGGGAGGGGGGTTGTGTGTGTAATGGATTGTCGAGATCGTGGTTGGTTAGTATTTATCTAGTTGTGTTCACCTGGTTGTGTTTGCGAGGGTTGAGCTCTACTCTTTCGGCCCGCCTCTCAACTGTCAATCAATCAATTATTACTAACTAATAAAAAACATTCCACACACACACACCCAGGAAGCAGCCCGTAACAGCTGTCTAACGCCCAGGTACATATTTACTACTAGGTAACAGGGGCATCAGAATGATAGAAACTCTGCTGATTTCCGTTTGTTTCTTCACCGGGGGATCGAATGAGCTACGATTACGAGTCGAGAGCGACGTCCACTCAGCTATAAAGGCCCCCTAGTTTGTGAATTGGTGCAAAAGATAATTTGGGAGAGGTTAAGGGAAAGGAATGATGTTTGGTGGCTTTGAAAGCTTTATATGGGAGGGGGGTTGCCAGTTATGAATTAAAATTGTTAATTATTTAAGATAGGATATATATGCAAAAGACGTTGAGAGATATAGTAAAAAAAGTGTTTCTGACTGAGGTTAGGTACTGTGTGATTGACTTGTATGTTAGGAAAAAGAATACTTATTAGAAACTTAAATGATATTTGGAAATGTTTCTTAGCAAATAGTTGTAAATTATTGTTTGAAAAGCCTATGGTTCCCCTTCCCTACACAAACACACGTGAGCACAATTAGTCGACGGAATTCAGAGAGAGTGAAAGTGAACAGCGAAATAGTAACAAAAAATGTGACAATGAGGGGAAACTATGTCATTCAAACGTTAACCATATAAATTACAGTAACACTAACCGAGCGTCCACATACATATTCCAATCAATTTACATAAATAAACATTCACTAATATATTCCTTTAAAATGGACACACGCAGATAGTTGCAGTACACATGTCAGTTCAATTACTGGTACACATAAACACTCATAGCTGGACGTGTCTGTCCATCTTGACAATAGTAGACATGTAACAAAAAATGTGACAATAATGGGAAACTATGTCATTCAAACGTATAAATGTTAACCATATAAATTACAGTAACACTAATCGCGCGCACACGTACATATGTCAATCAATTTACATAAATACACATTCACTAATGTGTACCTTTAAAATGGACACATACAGATAATTACCGTACACATGTCAGTTCAATTACAGGTACACATACACACACATAGCTTCACGTGTCTGTCGGTCTTGACAATAGTACACATGGATACGCACACAAAACAGTCCATTATCAATTAATGTGTGTGTGTGTGTGTGTGTGTATTTATTTTCTCCTTGTATTTACTATATGTATCTGCAGAATCGAGTTATTAGCTCTTGGACCCCGCCTATCAAATATACGTATTTTTCCTTTTTTTATATCTACTACATCTATTTCTCTCTAAAACACACACACATACACACACACACACACTCACACACACACACACACACACATGTGTGAGTTTGTTTGAGTACTTGATTGAAGAAGGGTTATTGAACTCGAGGAGATATACCGAAACCAAAAGGTTAGCATACCGAAAGGGAAACTATGAGGGGATAAGAAAATTCCTAACAGATATAGCATGGGAAACAGAGCTCAGGGGAAAGACGGCCCAAGATATGATATGATGGATTACATCACGCAGAAGTGCAAGGACGCAGCAAACAAGTTTGTCCCAGTCCAAAAGGAAAACAGAGAAATGAAGATGAGAAACCCATGGTTTAATCAGAGATGTAGGCTAGCTAAGCAGCAAAGTAAAAGGGCATGGAGAAACTATAGGAATAACAGGACACTTGAGAGCAGAGAAAGATACCAGAATGCCAGGAATGAATATGTCAGGATGAGAAGAGAGGCAGAAAGACAATACGAAAATGACATCGCAAGCAAGGCAAAGACTCAGCCTAAATTGTTGCATAGCCACATTAGGAGAAAAACAACAGTAAAGGAACAGGTTATGAGATTAAGGATAGGGGCGGAAGGATTCACTACGAATGACAAGGAAGTGTGTGAGGAATTGAATAAGAAATTCCAGGAGGTCTTCACCTTAGAGCAAGGAGAAATTCCAGAGGTAAGTGAGGGAATAGCTAACCAGGAACCACTGGAAGAGTTTGACATTACCAGTGGGGGAAGTAAGGAAGTGTTTACTAGAGTTGGACGTGACGAAGGCTATAGGCCCAGATGGAATCTCCCCTTGGGTTCTAAAGGAAGGAGCAAGAGAACTGTGCCTACCACTCTCCATAGTGTATAACAAATCACTGGCAACAGGGGAACTGCCAGAAATTTGGAAAGCAGCTAACGTAGTCCCGATATACAAGAAAGGGGATAGACAGGAGGCACTGAATTACAGACCAGTGTCCCTAACCTGCATACCATGCAAGTTGATGGAGAAGATTGTGCAAAGAAAGCTAGTGGAACATCTGGAGCGAAAGAACTTTGTAACACAGCATCAACATGGATTCAGGGATGGCAGGTCCTGCCTCACAGGGTTACTTGAATTCTACGACCAGGCAACAAAAATAAGGCAAGAAAGAGAAGGGTGGGCAGACTGCATATTTTTGGATTGTCAGAAAGCCTTTGACACAGTGCCACACAAGAGGCTAGTGAAAAAACTGGAGATGCAGGCTGGAGTGAAAGGGAAGGTACTCCGTTGGATACAGGAGTACCTAAGTAACATGAGACAACGAGTCAGTGTGAGGGGTGAGGTCTCAGATTGGCGAGACGTTACGAGTGGAGTACCGCAGGGGTCAGTCCTTGGACCTATACTGTTTCTGATATATGTAAATGATCTTCCAGAGGGTATAGAATCGTTTCTCTCAATGTTTGCCGATGATGCAAAAATTATGAGGAGGATTGAAACTGAGGACGATAGTAGGAGGCTACAAGATGACCTAGACAGACTGAGTGAATGGTCCAACAAATGGCTGTTGAAGTTCAACCCGAGTAAATGCAAAGTAATGAAACTAGGTGGTGGAAATAGGAGGCCAAACACAGGATACAGAATAGGAGATGAAGTACTTAATGAAACGAACAGAGAGAAAGATCTAGGAGTTGATATCACACCAAACCTGTCTCCTGAAGCCCACATAAAAAGAATAACGTCTGCGGCATATGCGAGGCTGGCTAACATCAGAACAGCGTTCAGGAACCTGTGTAAGGAATCATTCAGAATCTTGTACACCACATATGTAAGACCAATCCTGGAGTATGCGGCCCCAGCATGGAGCCCGTACCTTGTCAAGCACAAGACGAAGCTGCAAAAAGTTCAAAGGTATGCCACTAGACTAGTCCCAGAACTAAGAGGCATGGGTTACGAGGAAAGGCTGCGGGAAATGCACCTTACGACACTGGAAGACAGAAGAGTAAGGGGAGACATGATCACAACCTACAAAATCCTCAAATGAATCGACCGGGTAAACAAGGATAAACTATTCAAAACTGGTGGGACGCGAACAAGGGGACACAGGTGGAAACTGAGTACTCACATGAGCCACAGAGACGTTAGAAGGAACTTTTTCAGTGTCAGAGTAGTTAACGGATGGAATGCATTAGGCAGTGATGTGGTGGAGGCTGACTCCATACACAGTTTTAAATGTAAATATGATAGAGCCCAGTAGGCTCAGGAATCTGTACACCAGTTGATTGACAGTTGAGAGGCGGGACCAAAGAGCCAAAGCTCAACCCCCGCAAGCACAAATAGGTGAGTACACACACAAACTGGAGGTCTACCGTCTAAACGGAGAGAGTTCATTGGTTATAATCCTAATGGTCCCATATCCAATCTCAGTTGATGCAATAGCAAATCGACCGATATTCTTTAACCTCATTCGCCTGTTCACCGGCTCCCCTCCGACCGGGGAGCCAGTCGGCCGATCGGACAGCACACTGGACACTGGACTTGTGATCCTGTGGTCCCGGGTTCGATTCCGGGCGCCGCCGAGAAACAATGGGCAGAGTTTCTTTCCCCCTGTGCCCCTGTTACCTTGCAGTAAAACAGGTACCTGGGTGCTAGTCAGCTGTCACGGGCTGCTTCCTGGTGGTGGAGGCCTGGTCGAGGACCGGACCGCGGGGACACTAAAGCCCCAAAATCATCTCAAGAAGAACCTCAAGAGATAAGCACAAATGAATCCATCAATGGATCCATCTATCTATCTACTTATATCTGTCAATCCATCAATCTATCTTCCCATAAACCAACCATTTATCATTATATACATTTATATTCCATTTATCCGTCCATCAACTCTTCTGTCTATCCATCCATCTACTCATGTCTTTCCATCCATCAGATAGACGGATGCATCTATGCATCCGTCTATCCGTCAATGTATGTATTTAGCAATCAATGTAAACATCCATCTATCTACTTATATAAATTTACCTTTAATCCCTGTTTCACCTGCACCACTCCCCCCTGTTTCTCCCTCTGCATCCCTGTTTCATCTGCAACACTCCCCCTGTTCCCCCATCCCCATCCCTGTTTCACCTGCACCACTCCCCCTGTTCCCCCATCCCCATCCCTGTTTCACCTGCACCACTCCCCCTGTTCCCCCATCCCCATCCCTGATTCACCTGCACCACTCCCCCTGTTCCCCCATCCCCATCCCTGTTTCATCTGCACCACTCCCCCTGATCCCCCATCCCCATCCCTGTTTCACCTGCACCACTCCCCCTGTTCCCCCCTCTTCCTCCCTGTTTCATCTGCACCACTCCCCCTGTTCCCCCATCCCCATCCCTGTTTCACCTGTACAGCACCCCCTGTTCCCCCCTCTTCCTCCCTGTTTCACCTGCACCACTCCCCCTGTTCCCCCCTCTTCCTCCCTGTTTCACCTGCACCACTCCCCCTGTTCCCCCCTCTTCCTCCCTGTTTCACCTGCACCACTCCCCCTGTTCCCTCTCTTCATTCCACCTCTAAATCCCGTATCCTCCCCCCCCCCACCACCACCTTTGTACCTCTTCCTTTAACTTAAATCAGGACCAATAAACTTCTTTATGTGTTTAATTTAGGTTTTTTCTAAGTACGAAAAAGTCTTCAGCCATCTCAAGCATTATTTTACAATTAACTTTAATTAAATTGGTAGGGGGGGGGGGGAGTGATAAGAATAGTTAATAATTATTCCTAAATCCTTTAGCTAAAATCAACACTGACCAACCTATGCCCGTTCCCTACCCCAGACCATTCCCTCTACAGATACATTAATTTAGTAATAATAAGCCTTAATAATATATTAATGAATAAATTTTAAAATAAATCTGTGTATGGCTGCAGCCTCCAGCATGTGGCCTCATACCATAGACAGACATTCTCTTTATATATATATATATATATATATATATATATATATATATATATATATATATATATATATATATATCAATTTACATAAATAAATATTCACTAATATATTCCTTTAAAATTGACACAAGCGGATTAAGGCGTCCTGTACATACCAGTTGCATTGCTCCTGGCAGTATGGGTTCGAGTCACTTCTGGCATGTGAGTTTTCAGTTGCATATAGTCCTGGGGACCATTAAGGCTTGTTCGCATATATATATATATATATATATATATATATATATATATATATATATATATATATATATCTGTCAAATAAATTAAATTAAATAATTAAATAAAATAAATAATTAAAAAATCTGTCATATTTGTAAATTAAATAATAAATATTTAATTATTAAATTTAATTTAATTTGTTTTATTAATATAATTTTTTAATAATTTAATAAAATAATAATTTATTAAAAAAACATTAATTTGATTACTTATTTAATAAAATTAAATAATAAATAATAAATTAAATATTGATATATACTTGTGTGTCCAGGAGGCCATCTGTGTCCCCTCAGATGGTCTCCCTTATCACAGTTTGTGTCTATGGATGTGTGAGTGTGTATATCCTTGTGAGTGTCCGGGCGAGTGTGTGTGAGTGTCCCTGTGAGTGTCCGGGTGCGTGTGTGTCCGGTTATACCTGTGGGTCCAGGAGGCCATCTGTGTCCCCTCAGATGGTCTCCCTTATGGTCTATGGATGGTCTATGGGTGTGTGTGAGTGTGAGTGCCCCTGTGAGTGTTCGGGTGAGGGTGTGTGTGTGTGAGTGTCCGGGTTTATGTGAGGTTTGGTTCCAAGGAAACATCCTATCCCCCCCCTTCCCATATCTCCTCCCTTATTCCCACCGTGGGTTCGAATCCCAGGTGATTAGACCTGCTCTAGGTCCATGGATCCAAGGTATCCATCCGTGGGCCCAACGGATTTCACCCCTTCCCCACTTTCCAAGGGCCAGGCCAATTCCAGCTATCCAGGGAACCTGTCGAAACAGAGGCAGCTACAGGAGGGGACACACAAATATTTGTGCCCTGCAGTTACACACCCGTTCCGACAGACTCGATCGCAATCTATCCAGATGAGAACACGTTCTCTTCCGACTAGACCACGCTGGAGTCGCTGTATGTCTCAAATTTGGTTCCTTTATTTATAGTTAGTATTTTTGGTGAATTAATTGATTTGTTTTAATTTTTTATTGACTTAGGTAGAACGATTTGGGGAGTTGGGGTGGGGGAGGGGGAGGGGGGTTGTGTGTGTAATGGATTGTCGAGATCGTGGTTGGTTAGTATTTATCTAGTTGTGTTCACCTAGTTGTGCTTGCGAGGGTTGAGCTCTACTCTTTCGGCCCGCCTCTCAACTGTCAATCAATTATTACTAACTAATAAAAAACATTCCACACACACACACCCAGGAAGCAGCCCGTAACAGCTGTCTAACGCCCAGGTACATGTTTACTGCTAGGTAACAGGGGCATCAGAATGATAGAAACTCTGCTGATTTCCGTTTGTTTCTTCACCGGGGGATCGAATGAGCTACGATTACGAGTCGAGAGCGACGTCCACTCAGCTATAAAGGCCCCCTAGTTTGTGAATTGGTGCAAAAGACAATTTGGGAGAGGTTAAGGGCAAGGAATGATGTTTGGTGGGTTTGAAAGCTTTGGATGGGAGGGGGGTTGCCAGTTATGAATTAAAATTGTTAATTATTTAAGATAGGATATATATGCAAAAGACGTTGAGAGATATAGTAAAAAAAGTGTTTCTGACTGAGGTTAGGTACTGTGTGATTGACTTGTATGTTAGGAAAAAGAACACTTATTAGAAACTTAAATGATATTTGGAAATGTTTCTTAGCAAATAGTTGCAAATTATTGTTTGAAAAGCCTATGGTTCCCCTTCCCTACACAAACACACGTGAGCACAATTAGTCCACGGAATTCAGAGAGAGTGAAAGTGAACAGCGAAATAGTAACAAAAAATGTGACAATGAGGGGAAACTATGTCATTCAAACGTTAACCATATAAATTACAGTAACACTAACCGAGCGTCCACATACATATTCCAATCAATTTACATAAATAAACATTCACTAATATATTCCTTTAAAATGGACACACGCAGATAGTTGCAGTACACATGTCAGTTCAATTACTGGTACACATAAACACTCATAGCTGGACGTGTCTGTCCATCTTGACAATAGTAGACATGTAACAAAAAATGTGACAATAATGGGAAACTATGTCATTCAAACGTATAAATGTTAACCATATAAATTACAGTAACACTAATCGCGCGCACACGTACATATGTCAATCAATTTACATAAATACACATTCACTAATGTGTACCTTTAAAATGGACACATACAGATAATTACCGTACACATGTCAGTTCAATTACAGGTACACATACACACACATAGCTTCACGTGTCTGTCGGTCTTGACAATAGTACACATGGATACGCACACAAAACAGTCCATTATCAATTAATGTGTGTGTGTGTGTGTGTGTGTATTTATTTTCTCCTTGTATTTACTATATGTATCTGCAGAATCGAGTTATTAGCTCTTGGACCCCGCCTATCAAATATACGTATTTTTCCTTTTTTTATATCTACTACATCTATTTCTCTCTAAAACACACACACATACACACACACACACACTCACACACACACACACACACACACACACACACATGTGTGAGTTTGTTTGAGTACTTGATTGAAGAAGGGTTATTGAACTCGAGGAGGGATACCGAAACCAAAAGGTTAGCATACCGAAAGGGAAACTATGAGGGGATAAGAAAATTCCTAACAGATATAGCATGGGAAACAGAGCTCAGGGGAAAGACGGCCCAAGATATGATATGATGGATTACATCACGCAGAAGTGCAAGGACGCAGCAAACAAGTTTGCCCCAGTCCAAAAGGAAAACAGAGAAATGAAGATGAGAAACCCATGGTTTAATCAGAGATGTAGGCTAGCTAAGCAGCAAAGTAAAAGGGCATGGAGAAACTATAGGAATAACAGGACACTTGAGAGCAGAGAAAGATACCAGAATGCCAGGAATGAATATGTCAGGATGAGAAGAGAGGCAGAAAGACAATACGAAAATGACATCGCAAGCAAGGCAAAGACTCAGCTTAAATTGTTGCATAGCCACATTAGGAGAAAAACAACAGTAAAGGAACAGGTTATGAGATTAAGGATAGGGGCGGAAGGATACACTACAAATGACAAGGAAGTGTGTGAGGAATTGAATAACAAATTCCAGGAGGTCTTCACCTTAGAGCAAGGAGAAATTCCAGAGGTAAGTGAGGGAATAGCTAACCAGGAACCACTGGAAGAGTTTGACATTACCAGTGGGGAAGTAAGGAAGTGTTTACTAGAGTTGGACGTGACGAAGGCTATAGGCCCAGATGGAATCTCCCCTTGGGTTCTAAAGGAAGGAGCAAGAGAACTGTGCCTACCACTCTCCATAGTGTATAACAAATCACTGGCAACAGGGGAACTGCCAGAAATTTGGAAAGCAGCTAACGTAGTCCCGATATACAAGAAAGGGGATAGACAGGAGGCACTGAATTACAGACCAGTGTCCCTAACCTGCATACCATGCAAGTTGATGGAGAAGATTGTGCAAAGAAAGCTAGTGGAACATCTGGAGCGAAAGAACTTTGTAACACAGCATCAACATGGATTCAGGGATGGCAGGTCCTGCCTCACAGGGTTACTTGAATTCTACGACCAGGCAACAAAAATAAGGCAAGAAAGAGAAGGGTGGGCAGACTGCATATTTTTGGATTGTTAGAAAGCCTTTGACACAGTGCCACACAAGAGGCTAGTGAAAAAACTGGAGATGCAGGCTGGAGTGAAAGGGAAGGTACTCCGTTGGATACAGGAGTACCTAAGTAACATGAGACAACGAGTCAGTGTGAGGGGTGAGGTCTCAGATTGGCGAGACGTTACGAGTGGAGTACCGCAGGGGTCAGTCCTTGGACCTATACTGTTTCTGATATATGTAAATGATCTTCCAGAGGGTATAGAATCGTTTCTCTCAATGTTTGCCGATGATGCAAAAATTATGAGGAGGATTGAAACTGAGGACGATAGTAGGAGGCTACAAGATGACCTAGACAGACTGAGTGAATGGTCCAACAAATGGCTGTTGAAGTTCAACCCGAGTAAATGCAAAGTAATGAAACTAGGTGGTGGAAATAGGAGGCCAAACACAGGATACAGAATAGGAGATGAAGTACTTAATGAAACGAACAGAGAGAAAGATCTAGGAGTTGATATCACACCAAACCTGTCTCCTGAAGCCCACATAAAAAGAATAACGTCTGCGGCATATGCGAGGCTGGCTAACATCAGAACAGCGTTCAGGAACCTGTGTAAGGAATCATTCAGAATCTTGTACACCACATATGTAAGACCAATCCTGGAGTATGCGGCCCCAGCATGGAGCCCGTACCTTGTCACGCACAAGACGAAGCTGGAAAAAGTTCAAAGGTATGCCACTAGACTAGTCCCAGAACTAAGAGGCATGAGTTACGAGGAAAGGCTGCGGGAAATGCACCTTACGACACTGGAAGACAGAAGAGTAAGGGGAGACATGATCACAACCTACAAAATCCTCAAATGAATCGACCGGGTAAACAAGGATAAACTATTCAACACTGGTGGGACGCGAACAAGGGGACACAGGTGGAAACTGAGTACTCACATGAGCCACAGAGACGTTAGAAGGAACTTTTTCAGTGTCAGAGTAGTTAACGGATGGAATGCATTAGGCATGCATTGATGTGGTGGAGGCTGACTCCATACACAGTTTTAAATGTAGATATGATAGAGCCCAGTAGACTCAGGAATCTGTACACCAGTTGATTGACAGTTGAGAGGCGGGACCAAAGAGCCAAAGCTCAACCCCCGCAAGCACAAATAGGTGAGTACACACACAAACTGGAGGCCTACCGTCTAAACGGAGAGAGTTCGTTGGTTATAATCCTAATGGTCCCATATCCAATCTCAGTTGATGCAATAGCAAATCGACCAATATTCTTTAACCTCATTCGCCTGTTCACCGGCTCCCCTCCGACCGGGGAGCCAGTCGGCCGATCGGACAGCACACTGGACACTGGACTTGTGATCCTGTGGTCCCGGGTTCGATTCCGGGCGCCGCCGAGAAACAATGGGCAGAGTTTCTTTCCCCCTGTGCCCCTGTTACCTTGCAGTAAAACAGGTACCTGGGTGCTAGTCAGCTGTCACGGGCTGCTTCCTGGGGGTGGAGGCCTGGTCGAGGACCGGACCGCGGGGACACTAAAGCCCCAAAATCATCTCAAGAAGAACCTCAAGAGATAAGCACAAATGAATCCATCAATGGATCCATCTATCTATCTACTTATATCTGTCAATCCATCAATCTATCTTCCCATAAACCAACCATTTATCATTATATACATTTATATTCCATTTATCCGTCAATCAACTCTTCTGTCTATCCATCCATCTACTCATGTCTTTCCATCCATCAGATAGACGGATGCATCTATGCATCCGTCTATCCGTCAATGTATGTATTTAGCAATCAATGTAAACATCCATCTATCTACTTATATAAATTTACCTTTAATCCCTGTTTCACCTGCACCACTCCCCCCTGTTTCTCCCTCTGCATCCCTGTTTCATCTGCAACACTCCCCCTGTTCCCCCATCCCCATCCCTGTTTCACCTGCACCACTCCCCCTGTTCCCCCATCCCCATCCCTGTTTCACCTGCACCACTCCCCCTGTTCCCCCATCCCCATCCCTGATTCACCTGCACCACTCCCCCTGTTCCCCCATCCCCATCCCTGTTTCATCTGCACCACTCCCCCTGATCCCCCATCCCCATCCCTGTTTCACCTGCACCACTCCCCCTGTTCCCCCCTCTTCCTCCCTGTTTCACCTGCACCACTCCCCCTGTTCCCCCATCCCCATCCCTGTTTCACCTGTACAGCACCCCCTGTTCCCCCCTCTTCCTCCCTGTTTCACCTGCACCACTCCCCCTGTTCCCCCCTCTTCCTCCCTGTTTCACCTGCACCATTCCCCCTGTTCCCCAATCTTCCTCCCTGTTTCACCTGCACCACTCCCCCTGTTCCCTCTCTTCATTCCACCTCTAAATCCCGTATCCTCCCCCCCCCACCACCACCTTTGTACCTCTTCCTTTAACTTAAATCAGGACCAATAAACTTCTTTATGTGTTTAATTTAGGTTTTTTCTAAGTACGAAAAAGTCTTCAGCCATCTCAAGCATTATTTTACAATTAACTTTAATTAAATTGGTAGGGGGGGGGGGGGAGTGATAAGAATAATTAATAATTATTCCTAAATCCTTTAGCTAAAATCAACACTGACCAACCTATGCCCGTTCCTTACCCCAGACCATTCCCTCTACAGATACATTAATTTAGTAATAATAAGCCTTAATAATATATTAATGAATAAATTTTAAAATAAATCTGTGTATGGCTGCAGCCTCCAGCATGTGGCCTCATACCATAGACAGACATTCTCTTTATATATATATATATATATATATATATATATATATATATATATATATATATATATATATATATATATATATATATGAATTTACATAAATAAATATTCACTAATATATTCCTTTAAAATTGACACAAGCGGATTAAGGCGTCCTGTACATACCAGTTGCATTGCTCCTGGCAGTATGGGTTCGAGTCACTTCTGGCATGTGAGTTTTCAGTTGCATATAGTCCTGGGGACCATTAAGGCTTGTTCGCATATATATATATATATATATATATATATATATATATATATATATATATATATATATATATATATATATATATATATATATATATATATATATATATATATATATGTCGTACCTAGTAGCCAGAACTCACTTATCAGCCTACTATGCAAGGCCCAATTTGACTAATAAGCCAAGTTTTCATGAATTAATTGTTTTTCGACTACCTAACCTACCTAACCTAACCTAACCTAAATTTTTCGGCTACCTAACCTAACCTAACCTATAAAGATAGGTTAGGTTAGGTTAGGTAGGGTTGGTTAGGTTTGGTCATATATCTACGTTAATTTAAACTCCAAAAAAAAGAAATTGGCCTCATACATAATGAAATGGGTAGATTTATCACTTCATAAGAAAAAAAATAGAGAAAATAAATTAATTCAGAAAAACTTGGCTTATTAGGCAAATCGGGCCTTGCATAGTAGGCTGACAAGTGCGTTCTGGCTATTAGGTACGACATATATATATATATATATATATATATATATATGTCGTACCTAATAGCCAGAACGCACTTATCAGCCTACTATTCAAGGCCCGATTTGCCTAATAAGCCAAGTTTTCATGAATTAATGTTTTTTCGTCTAACTAACCTACCTAACCTAACCTAACCTAGCTTTTTTTGGCTACCTAACCTAACCTTACCTATAAATATAGGTTAGGTTAGGTTAGGTAGGGTTGGTTAGGTTCGGTCATATATCTACATTAATTTTAACTCCAATAAAAAAAAATTGACCTCATACATAGAGAAAAGGGTTGCTTTATCATTTCATAAGAAAAAAATTATAGTAAATATATTAATTCAGGAAAACTTGGCTTATTAGGCAAATCTGGCCTTGAATAGTAGGCTGAGAAGTGAGTTCTGGCTACTAGGTACGACATATATATATATATATATATATATATATATATATATATATATATATATATATATATATATATATATATATATATATATATATATATATATATATATATATATATATCTGTCAAATAAATTAAATTAAATAATTAAATAAAATAAATAATTAAAAAATCTGTCATATATGTAAATTAAATAATAAATATTTAATTATTAAATTTAATTTAATTTGTTTTATTAATATAATTTTTTAATAATTTAATAAAATAATAATTTATTAAAAAAACATTAATTTGATTACTTATTTAATAAAATTAAATAATAAATAATAAATTAAATATTGATATATACTTGTGTGTCCAGGAGGCCATCTGTGTCCCCTCAGATGGTCTCCCTTATCACAGTTTGTGTCTATGGATGTGTGAGTGTGTATATCCTTGTGAGTGTCCGGGCGAGTGTGTGTGAGTGTCCATGTGAGTGTCCGGGTGCGTGTGTGTCCGGTTATACCTGTGGGTCCAGGAGGCCATCTGTGTCCCCTCAGATGGTCTCCCTTATGGTCTATGGGTGGTCTATGGGTGTGTGTGAGTGTGAGTGTTCGGGTGAGGGTGTGTGTGTGTGAGTGTCCGGGTTTATGTGAGGTTTGGTTCCAAGGAAACATCCTTCCCCCCCCCCCTTCCCATATCTTCTCCCTTATTCCCACCGTGGGTTCGAATCCCAGGTGATTAGACCTGCTCTAGGTCCATGGATCCAAGGTATCCATCCGTGGGCCCAACGGATTTCACCCCTTCCCCACTTTCCAAGGGCCAGGCCAATTCCAGCTATCCAGGGAACCTGTCGAAACAGAGGCAGCTACAGGAGGGGACACACAAATATTTGTGCCCTGCAGTTACACACCCGTTCCGACAGACTCGATCGCAACCTATCCAGATGAGAACACGTTCTCTTCCGACTAGACCACGCTGGAGTCGCTGTATGTCTCAAATTTTGTTCCTTTATTTATAGTTAGTATTTTTGGTGAATTAATTGATTTGTTTTAATTTTTTATTGACTTAGGTAGAACGATTTGGGGAGTTGGGGTGGGGGAGGGGGAGGGGGGTTGTGTGTGTAATGGATTGTCGAGATCGTGGTTGGTTAGTATTTATCTAGTTGTGTTCACCTGGATGTGCTTGCGAGGGTTGAGCTCTACTCTTTCGGCCCGCCTCTCAACTGTCAATCAATCAATTATTACTAACTAATAAAAAACATTCCACACACACACACCCAGGAAGCAGCCCGTAACAGCTGTCTAACGCCCAGGTACATATTTACTGCTAGGTAACAGGGGCATCAGAATGATAGAAACTCTGCTGATTTCCGTTTGTTTCTTCACCGGGGGATCGAATGAGCTACGATTACGAGTCGAGAGCGACGTCCACTCAGCTATAAAGGCCCCCTAGTTTGTGAATTGGTGCAAAAGATAATTTGGGAGAGGTTAAGGGCAAGGAATGATGTTTGGTGGGTTTGAAAGCTTTGGATGGGAGGGGGGTTGGCAGTTATGAATTAAAATTGTTAATTATTTAAGATAGGATATATATGCAAAAGACGTTGCGAGATATAGTAAAAAAAGTGTTTCTGACTGAGGTTAGGTACTGTGTGATTGACTTGTATGTTAGGAAAAAGAATACTTATTAGAAACTTAAATGATATTTTGAAATGTTTCTTAGCAAATAGTTGCAAATTATTGTTTGAAAAGCCTATGGTTCCCCTTCCCTACACAAACACACGTGAGCACAATTAGTCCACGGAATTCAGAGAGAGTGAAAGTGAACAGCGCAATAGTAACAAAAAATGTGACAATGAGGGGAAACTATGTCATTCAAACGTTAACCATATAAATTACAGTAACACTAACCGAGCGTCCACATACATATTCCAATCAATTTACATAAATAAACATTCACTAATATATTCCTTTAAAATGAACACACGCAGATAGTTGCAGTACACATGTTAGTTCAATTACTGGTACACATAAACACTCATAGCTGGACGTGTCTGTCCATCTTGACAATAGTAGACATGTAACAAAAAATGTGACAATAATGGGAAACTATGTCATTCAAACGTATAAATGTTAACCATATAAATTACAGTAACACTAATCGCGCGCACACGTACATATTTCAATCAATTTACATAAAAACACATTCACTAATGTGTACCTTTAAAATGGACACATACAGATAATTACCGTACACATGTCAGTTCAATTACAGGTACACATACGCACACATAGCTTCACGTGTCTGTCGGTCTTGACAATAGTACACATGGATACGCACACAAAACAGTACATTATCAATTAATGTGTGTGTGTGTGTGTGTGTGTGTGTGTGTATTTATTTTCTCCTTGTATTTACTATATGTATCTGCAGAATCGAGTTATTAGCTCTTGGACCCCGCCTATCAAATATACGTATTTTTCCTTTTTTTATATCTACTACATCTATTTCTCTCTAAAACACACACACATACACACACACACACACTCACACACACACACACACACACACACATGTGTGAGTTTGTTTGAGTACTTGATTGAAGAAGGGTTATTGAACTCGAGGAGGGATACCGAAACCAAAAGGTTAGCATACCGAAAGGGAAACTATGAGGGGATAAGAAAATTCCTAACAGATATAGCATGGGAAACAGAGCTCAGGGGAAAGACGGCCCAAGATATGATATGATGGATTACATCACGCAGAAGTGCAAGGACGCAGCAAACAAGTTTGCCCCAGTCCAAAAGGAAAACAGAGAAATGAAGATGAGAAACCCATGGTTTAATCAGAGATGTAGGCTAGCTAAGCAGCAAAGTAAAAGGGCATGGAGAAACTATAGGAATAACAGGACACTTGAGAGCAGAGAAAGATACCAGAATGCCAGGAATGAATATGTCAGGATGAGAAGAGAGGCAGAAAGACAATACGAAAATGACATCGCAAGCAAGGCAAAGACTCAGCTTAAATTGTTGCATAGCCACATTAGGAGAAAAACAACAGTAAAGGAACAGGTTTTGAGATTAAGGATAGGGGCGGAAGGATTCACTACAAATGACAAGGAAGTGTGTGAGGAATTGAATAACAAATTCCAGGAGGTCTTCACCTTAGAGCAAGGAGAAATTCCAGAGGTAAGTGAGGGAATAGCTAACCAGGAACCACTGGAAGAGTTTGACATTACCAGTGGGGAAGTAAGGAAGTGTTTACTAGAGTTGGACGTGACGAAGGCTATAGGCCCAGATGGAATCTCCCCTTGGGTTCTAAAGGAAGGAGCAAGAGAACTGTGCCTACCACTCTCCATAGTGTATAACAAATCACTGGCAACAGGGGAACTGCCAGAAATTTGGAAAGCAGCTAACGTAGTCCCGATATACAAGAAAGGGGATAGACAGGAGGCACTGAATTACAGACCAGTGTCCCTAACCTGCATACCATGCAAGTTGATGGAGAAGATTGTGCAAAGAAAGCTAGTGGAACATCTGGAGCGAAAGAACTTTGTAACACAGCATCAACATGGATTCAGGGATGGCAGGTCCTGCCTCACAGGGTTACTTGAATTCTACGACCAGGCAACAAAAATAAGGCAAGAAAGAGAAGGGTGGGCAGACTGCATATTTTTGGATTGTCAGAAAGCCTTTGACACAGTGCCACACAAGAGGCTAGTGAAAAAACTGGAGATGCAGGCTGGAGTGAAAGGGAAGGTACTCCGTTGGATACAGGAGTACCTAAGTAACATGAGACAACGAGTCAGTGTGAGGGGTGAGGTCTCAGATTGGCGAGACGTTACGAGTGGAGTACCGCAGGGGTCAGTCCTTGGACCTATACTGTTTCTGATATATGTAAATGATCTTCCAGAGGGTATAGAATCGTTTCTCTCAATGTTTGCCGATGATGCAAAAATTATGAGGAGGATTGAAACTGAGGACGATAGTAGGAGGCTACAAGATGACCTAGACAGACTGAGTGAATGGTCCAACAAATGGCTGTTGAAGTTCAACCCGAGTAAATGCAAAGTAATGAAACTAGGTGGTGGAAATAGGAGGCCAAACACAGGATACAGAATAGGAGATGAAGTACTTAATGAAACGAACAGAGAGAAAGATCTAGGAGTTGATATCACACCAAACCTGTCTCCTGAAGCCCACATAAAAAGAATAACGTCTGCGGCATATGCGAGGCTGGCTAACATCAGAACAGCGTTCAGGAACCTGTGTAAGGAATCATTCAGAATCTTGTACACCACATATGTAAGACCAATCCTGGAGTATGCGGCCCCAGCATGGAGCCCGTACCTTGTCACGCACAAGACGAAGCTGGAAAAAGTTCAAAGGTATGCCACTAGACTAGTCCCAGAACTAAGAGGCATGAGTTACGAGGAAAGGCTGCGGGAAATGCACCTTACGACACTGGAAGACAGAAGAGTAAGGGGAGACATGATCACAACCTACAAAATCCTCAAATGAATCGACCGGGTAAACAAGGATAAACTATTCAACACTGGTGGGACGCGAACAAGGGGACACAGGTGGAAACTGAGTACTCACATGAGCCACAGAGACGTTAGAAGGAACTTTTTCAGTGTCAGAGTAGTTAACGGATGGAATGCATTAGGCATGCATTGATGTGGTGGAGGCTGACTCCATACACAGTTTTAAATGTAGATATGATAGAGCCCAGTAGACTCAGGAATCTGTACACCAGTTGATTGACAGTTGAGAGGCGGGACCAAAGAGCCAAAGCTCAACCCCCGCAAGCACAAATAGGTGAGTACACACACAAACTGGAGGCCTACCGTCTAAACGGAGAGAGTTCGTTGGTTATAATCCTAATGGTCCCATATCCAATCTCAGTTGATGCAATAGCAAATCGACCAATATTCTTTAACCTCATTCGCCTGTTCACCGGCTCCCCTCCGACCGGGGAGCCAGTCGGCCGATCGGACAGCACACTGGACACTGGACTTGTGATCCTGTGGTCCCGGGTTCGATTCCGGGCGCCGCCGAGAAACAATGGGCAGAGTTTCTTTCCCCCTGTGCCCCTGTTACCTTGCAGTAAAACAGGTACCTGGGTGCTAGTCAGCTGTCACGGGCTGCTTCCTGGGGGTGGAGGCCTGGTCGAGGACCGGACCGCGGGGACACTAAAGCCCCAAAATCATCTCAAGAAGAACCTCAAGAGATAAGCACAAATGAATCCATCAATGGATCCATCTATCTATCTACTTATATCTGTCAATCCATCAATCTATCTTCCCATAAACCAACCATTTATCATTATATACATTTATATTCCATTTATCCGTCCATCAACTCTTCTGTCTATCCATCCATCTACTCATGTCTTTCCATCCATCAGATAGACGGATGCATCTATGCATCCGTCTATCCGTCAATGTATGTATTTAGCAATCAATGTAAACATCCATCTATCTACTTATATAAATTTACCTTTAATCCCTGTTTCACCTGCACCACTCCCCCCTGTTTCTCCCTCTGCATCCCTGTTTCATCTGCAACACTCCCCCTGTTCCCCCATCCCCATCCCTGTTTCACCTGCACCACTCCCCCTGTTCCCCCATCCCCATCCCTGTTTCACCTGCACCACTCCCCCTGTTCCCCCATCCCCATCCCTGATTCACCTGCACCACTCCCCCTGTTCCCCCATCCCCATCCCTGTTTCATCTGCACCACTCCCCCTGATCCCCCATCCCCATCCCTGTTTCACCTGCACCACTCCCCCTGTTCCCCCCTCTTCCTCCCTGTTTCACCTGCACCACTCCCCCTGTTCCCCCATCCCCATCCCTGTTTCACCTGTACAGCACCCCCTGTTCCCCCCTCTTCCTCCCTGTTTCACCTGCACCACTCCCCCTGTTCCCTCTCTTCATTCCACCTCTAAATCCCGTATCCTCCCCCCCCCCCACCACCACCTTTGTACCTCTTCCTTTAACTTAAATCAGGACCAATAAACTTCTTTATGTGTTTAATTTAGGTTTTTTCTAAGTACGAAAAAGTCTTCAGCCATCTCAAGCATTATTTTACAATTAACTTTAATTAAATTGGTAGGGGGGGGGGGGAGTGATAAGAATAATTAATAATTATTCCTAAATCCTTTAGCTAAAATCAACACTGACCAACCTATGCCCGTTCCTTACCCCAGACCATTCCCTCTACAGATACATTAATTTAGTAATAATAAGCCTTAATAATATATTAATGAATAAATTTTAAAATAAATCTGTGTATGGCTGCAGCCTCCAGCATGTGGCCTCATACCATAGACAGACATTCTCTTTATATATATATATATATATATATATATATATATATATATATATATATATATGAATTTACATAAATAAATATTCACTAATATATTCCTTTAAAATTGACACAAGCGGATTAAGGCGTCCTGTACATACCAGTTGCATTGCTCCTGGCAGTATGGGTTCGAGTCACTTCTGGCATGTGAGTTTTCAGTTGCATATAGTCCTGGGGACCATTAAGGCTTGTTCGCATATATATATATATGCGCATATATATATATATATATATATATATATACAGAGCACCACTTGGTTTCCGAACTTTAGTTATCCGAAACTTCCAGTTTCCCGATTGGGGTTGGGGAGTCATGCTTCCCGAACAAAGTTCGGGTAGGAAGGGGTCCGCCAAGCGTCACGCCGGTTTGTTGTGGTGGGTGGGCGATGGTCCAGTTTGCCCACTGTGACTTCACAGATTCACGGCCTATTATTCCGATTATTTTGAATTGCCATAAGGCTGGAATGTTCATTCTGTGCTTTTGTTTTACATATCTGCACAATCAAGAAACATCTGTGCACCATGTTGGCTCCAAATGCACGCATTGCGTCAGTGATGGCTGACTGGTGGGTGGATGGACGATGGAGTTTAGGTGGGAGGCAGTATGAATGAGGGGGGGGGGAGAATCAGTGAGAGAGGGGGGGAGAGAGATGCTAGGAGGGAGGGGGAGGTAGGGAGAGATGTTAGGAGGTAGGGAGAGATGCTAAGAGGGAGGGGGAGGTAGGGAGAGATGCTAGGAGGTAGGCAGGAAGGGATGGAAGTAGTAGTGAGAATTAGGGAGGGAAAGGCAGGCTGGCAGGCACAGGCAGGCAGGCTGGCAGGCACAGGCAGGCAGGCACAGGCAGGCAGACAGGCAGGCTAGCTTGCAGGCAGGGAGTGAGTGGTAGTCACGCGGTTGAACCGCGTGACCTTGAGAGATGGGATGTAGGGGGGCGGGTGGTTTGTTGGTGGTGGGGGTGAGACCGGCTCATTCCCGAAGATAAGCCTAACACACACTACCCGTTAGCATGATGGCAGGGAGGGAGGCAGGCTGGCTGGAAAGGAAGCAGGCTGGCAGGCTGGGAAGGAGGCAGGCTGGCAGGCTGGGAAGGAGGCAGGCTGGCAGGCTGGGAAGGAGGCAGGCTGGGAAGGAGGCAGGCAGGCAGGCTGGGAAGGAGGCAGGCTGGGAAGGAGGCAGGCTGGCAGGCTGGGAAGGAGGCAGGCTGGCAGGCAGGGAAGGAGGCAGGCTGGCAGGCTGGGAAGGACGCAGGCTGGCAGGCAGGGAAGGAGGCAGGCTGGCAGGCTGGGAAGGAGGCAGGCTGGGAAGGAAGAGGCTGGCAGGCTGGGAAGGAGGCAGGCAGGCAGGCTGGGAAGGAGGCAGGCAGGCAGGCTGGGAAGGAAGCAGGCTGGCAGGCTGGGAAGGAGGCAGGCTGGGAAGGAGGCAGGCAGGCAGGCAGGCTGGGAAGGAGGCAGGCTGGGAAGGAGGCAGGCTGGGAAGGAGGCAGGCTGGGAAGGAAGCAGGCTGGCAGGCTGGGAAGGAGGCAGGCAGGCAGGCTGGGAAGGAGGCAGGCAGGCAGGCTGGGAAGGAGGCAGGCTGGGAAGGAAGCAGGCTGGCAGGCTGGGAAGGAGGCAGGCTGGGAAGGAGGCAGGCAGGCAGGCTGGGAAGGAGGCAGGCTGGGAAGGAGGCAGGCTGGGAAGGAAGCAGGCTGGCAGGCTGGGAAGGAGGCAGGCTGGGAAGGAGGCAGGCAGGCAGGCAGGAAAGGAGGCAGGCTGGGAAGGAGGCAGGCAGGCAGGAAGGAAGCGATATTTGGGTGTTGAAGGTGGTGGGGGGAGAGGGGGAGGTGTGTCGGTGGTGGGGGGAGAGGGGGAGGTGTGTCGGTGGTGGGGGGAGAGGGGGAGGTGTGTCGGTGGTGGGGGGAGAGGGGGAGGTGTGTCGGTGGTGGGGGAGGGACCGGCTGACTCCGTAAGCCTAACCACACTCCACAGACCTGTGACCCAGATTTGTTTCTTAAATGTACAGTACATCATCGTAAATTTTAGGCAGGATGTTCCTGCAGGCTGGCAGGAAACATCCAGAGGATGTTTGCCTGACGTCTTAATAATCAGTTAGGAACAATTAAGGACTTTTATAAAGCGGATCAGGACTTCACTTATTGATGAGTACAATCAAAACACGGTCGCATTTACGCCATGAACCTGACGATTTTTTTCCCTAGAGTTTTTTTCATAAATTTTTCGGAAAAATTTCTTTTTACATTTCTAGTTTATTTTTTCCCCTCTATTTCTCGTATACGAACTTACATGTTAACCGACGGGTCTCGTCCCCAAGGGGTTCGGAAACCAAGTGGTGCTCTGTATATATATATATATATATATATATATATATATATATATATATATATATATGCATATATATATATATATATATATATATATATATATATATATATATATATATATATATATATATCTGTCAAATAAATTAAATTAAATAATTAAATAAAATAAATAATTAAAAAATCTGTCATATTTGTAAATTAAATAATAAATATTTAATTATTAAATTTAATTTAATTTGTTTTATTAATATAATTTTTTAATAATTTAATAAAATAATAATTTATTAAAAAAACATTAATTTGATTACTTATTTAATAAAATTAAATAATAAATAATAAATTAAATATTGATATATACTTGTGTGTCCAGGAGGCCATCTGTGTCCCCTCAGATGGTCTCCCTTATCACAATTTGTGTCTATGGATGTGTGTGAGTGTGAGTGTCCCTGTGAGTGTCCGGGCGAGTGTGTGTGAGTGTGAATGTCCCTGTGAGTGTCCGGGTGCGTGTGTGTCCGGTTATACCTGTGGGTCCAGGAGGCCATCTGTGTCCCCTCAGATGGTCTCCCTTATCACAGTCTATGGGTATGTGTGAGTGTGAGTGCCCCTGTGAGTGTTCGGGTGAGGGTGTGTGTGTGTGTGTGTGTGTGAGTGTCCGGGTTTATGTGAGGTTTGGTTCCAGGGAAACATCCTCCCCCCCCCCCTTCCCATATCTCCTCCCTTATTCCCACCGTGGGTTCGAATCCCAGGTGATTAGACCTGCTCTAGGTCCATGGATCCAAGGTATCCATCCGTGGGCCCAACGGATTTCACCCCTTCCCCACTTTCCAAGGGCCAGGCCAATTCCAGCTATCCAGGGAACCTGTCGAAACAGAGGCAGCTACAGGAGGGGACACACAAATATTTGTGCCCTGCAGTTACACACCCGTTCCGACAGACTCGATCGCAATCTATCCAGATGAGAACACGTTCTCTTCCGACTAGACCACGCTGGAGTCGCTGTATGTCTCAAATTTGGTTCCTTTATTTATAGTTAGTATTTTTGGTGAATTAATTGATTTGTTTTAATTTTTTATTGACTTAGGTAGAACGATTTGGGGAGTTGGGGTGGGGGAGGGGGAGGGGGGTTGTGTGTGTAATGGATTGTCGAGATCGTGGTTGGTTAGTATTTATCTAGTTGTGTTCACCTAGTTGTGCTTGCGAGGGTTGAGCTCTACTCTTTCGGCCCGCCTCTCAACTGTCAATCAATCAATTATTACTAACTAATAAAAAACATTCCACACACACACACCCAGGAAGCAGCCCGTAACAGCTGTCTAACGCCCAGGTACATATTTACTGCTAGGTAACAGGGGCATCAGAATGATAGAAACTCTGCTGATTTCCGTTTGTTTCTTCACCGGGGGATCGAATGAGCTACGATTACGAGTCGAGAGCGACGTCCACTCAGCTATAAAGGCCCCCTAGTTTGTGAATTGGTGCAAAAGATAATTTGGGAGAGGTTAAGGGCAAGGAATGATGTTTGGTGGGTTTGAAAGCTTTGGATGGGAGGGGGGTTGGCAGTTATGAATTAAAATTGTTAATTATTTAAGATAGGATATATATGCAAAAGACGTTGCGAGATATAGTAAAAAAAGTGTTTCTGACTGAGGTTAGGTACTGTGTGATTGACTTGTATGTTAGGAAAAAGAATACTTATTAGAAACTTAAATCATATTTTGAAATGTTTCTTAGCAAATAGTTGCAAATTATTGTTTGAAAAGCCTATGGTTCCCCTTCCCTACACAAACACACGTGAGCACAATTAGTCCACGGAATTCAGAGAGAGTGAAAGTGAACAGCGCAATAGTAACAAAAAATGTGACAATGAGGGGAAACTATGTCATTCAAACGTTAACCATATAAATTACAGTAACACTAACCGAGCGTCCACATACATATTCCAATCAATTTACATAAATAAACATTCACTAATATATTCCTTTAAAATGAACACACGCAGATAGTTGCAGTACACATGTTAGTTCAATTACTGGTACACATAAACACTCATAGCTGGACGTGTCTGTCCATCTTGACAATAGTAGACATGTAACAAAAAATGTGACAATAATGGGAAACTATGTCATTCAAACGTATAAATGTTAACCATATAAATTACAGTAACACTAATCGCGCGCACACGTACATATGTCAATCAATTTACATAAATACACATTCACTAATGTGTACCTTTAAAATGGACACATACAGATAATTACCGTACACATGTCAGTTCAATTACAGGTACACATACACACACATAGCTTCACGTGTCTGTCGGTCTTGACAATAGTACACATGGATACGCACACAAAACAGTACATTATGAATTAATGTGTGTGTGTGTGTGTGTGTGTGTGTATTTATTTTATCCTTGTATTTACTATATGTATCTGCAGAATCGAGTTATTAGCTCTTGGACCCCGCCTATCAAATATACGTATTTTTCCTTTTTTTATATCTACTACATCTATTTCTCTCTAAAACACACACACATACACACACACACACACTCACACACACACACACACACACACACACATGTGTGAGTTTGTTTGAGTACTTGATTGAAGAAGGGTTATTGAACTCGAGGAGGGATACCGAAACCAAAAGGTTAGCATACCGAAAGGGAAACTATGAGGGGATAAGAAAATTCCTAACAGATATAGCATGGGAAACAGAGCTCAGGGGAAAGACGGCCCAAGATATGATATGATGGATTACATCACGCAGAAGTGCAAGGACGCAGCAAACAAGTTTGCCCCAGTCCAAAAGGAAAACAGAGAAATGAAGATGAGAAACCCATGGTTTAATCAGAGATGTAGGCTAGCTAAGCAGCAAAGTAAAAGGGCATGGAGAAACTATAGGAATAACAGGACACTTGAGAGCAGAGAAAGAT
>NC_091186.1:7098227-7218227 GCF_040958095.1 Procambarus clarkii
GTGAGTGTTGCAACACAGCAACAACGTAGTGTGAGTGTTGCAACACAGCAACAACGTAGTGTGAGTGTTGCAACACAGCAACAACGTAGTGTGAGTGTTGCAACACAGCAACAACGTAGTGTGAGTGTTGCAACACAGCAACAACGTAGTGTGAGTGTTGCAACACAGCAACAACGTAGTGTGAGTGTTGCAACACAGCAACAACGTAGTGTGAGTGTTGCAACACAGCAACAACGTAGTGTGAGTGTTGCAACACAGCAACAACGTAGTGTGAGTGTTGCAACACAGCAACAACGTAGTGTGAGTGTTGCAACACAGCAACAACGTAGTGTGAGTGTTGCAACACAGCAACAACGTAGTGTGAGTGTTGCAACACAGCAACAACGTGTTGTGAGTGTTGCAACACAGCAACAACGTAGTTGTGAGTGTTGCAACACAGCAACAACGTAGTGTGAGTGTTGCAACACAGCAACAACGTAGTGTGAGTGTTGCAACACAGCAACAACGTAGTTGTGAGTGTTGCAACACAGCAACAACGTGTTGTGAGTGTTGCAACACAGCAACAACGTAGTTGTGAGTGTTGCAACACAGCAACAACGTAGTGTGAGTGTTGCAACACAGCAACAACGTAGTGTGAGTGTTGCAACACAGCAACAACGTAGTGTGAGTGTTGCAACACAGCAACAACGTAGTGTGAGTGTTGCAACACAGCAACAACGTAGTGTGAGTGTTGCAACACAGCAACAACGTAGTGTGAGTGTTGCAACACAGCAACAACGTAGTGTGAGTGTTGCAACACAGCAACAACGTAGTGTGAGTGTTGCAACACAGCAACAACGTAGTGTGAGTGTTGCAACACAGCAACAACGTAGTGTGAGTGTTGCAACACAGCAACAACGTAGTGTGAGTGTTGCAACACAGCAACAACGTAGTGTGAGTGTTGCAACACAGCAACAACGTAGTGTGAGTGTTGCAACACAGCAACAACGTAGTGTGAGTGTTGCAACACAGCAACAACGTAGTGTGAGTGTTGCAACACAGCAACAACGTAGTGTGAGTGTTGCAACACAGCAACAACGTGTTGTGAGTGTTGCAACACAGCAACAACGTGTTGTGAGTGTTGCAACACAGCAACAACGTAGTGTGAGTGTTGCAACACAGCAACAACGTGTTGTGAGTGTTGCAACACAGCAACAACGTGTTGTGAGTGTTGCAACACAGCAACAACGTAGTTGTGAGTGTTGCAACACAGCAACAACGTAGTGTGAGTGTTGCAACACAGCAACAACGTAGTGTGAGTGTTGCAACACAGCAACAACGTAGTGTGAGTGTTGCAACACAGCAACAACGTAGTGTGAGTGTTGCAACACAGCAACAACGTAGTTGTGAGTGTTGCAACACAGCAACAACGTGTTGTGAGTGTTGCAACACAGCAACAACGTGTTGTGAGTGTTGCAACACAGCAACAACGTAGTGTGAGTGTTGCAACACAGCAACAACGTAGTGTGAGTGTTGCAACACAGCAACAACGTAGTGTGAGTGTTGCAACACAGCAACAACGTAGTGTGAGTGTTGCAACACAGCAACAACGTAGTGTGAGTGTTGCAACACAGCAACAACGTAGTGTGAGTGTTGCAACACAGCAACAACGTAGTGTGAGTGTTGCAACACAGCAACAACGTAGTGTGAGTGTTGCAACACAGCAACAACGTAGTGTGAGTGTTGCAACACAGCAACAACGTAGTGTGAGTGTTGCAACACAGCAACAACGTAGTGTGAGTGTTGCAACACAGCAACAACGTAGTGTGAGTGTTGCAACACAGCAACAACGTGTTGTGAGTGTTGCAACACAGCAACAACGTAGTGTGAGTGTTGCAACACAGCAACAACGTAGTTGTGAGTGTTGCAACACAGCAACAACGTGTTGTGAGTGTTGCAACACAGCAACAACGTAGTGTGAGTGTTGCAACACAGCAACAACGTGTGTGAGTGTTGCAACACAGCAACAACGTGTTGTGAGTGTTGCAACACAGCAACAACGTGTTGTGAGTGTTGCAACACAGCAACAACGTGTTGTGAGTGTTGCAACACAGCAACAACGTAGTGTGAGTGTTGCAACACAGCAACAACGTAGTGTGAGTGTTGCAACACAGCAACAACGTGTTGTGAGTGTTGCAACACAGCAACAACGTGTTGTGAGTGTTGCAACACAGCAACAACGTAGTGTGAGTGTTGCAACACAGCAACAACGTAGTTGTGAGTGTTGCAACACAGCAACAACGTAGTGTGAGTGTTGCAACACAGCAACAACGTAGTGTGAGTGTTGCAACACAGTAACAACGTGTTGTGAGTGTTGCAACACAGCAACAACGTGTTGTGAGTGTTGCAACACAGCAACAACGTAGTGTGAGTGTTGCAACACAGCAACAACGTGTTGTGAGTGTTGCAACACAGCAACAACGTGTTGTGAGTGTTGCAACACAGCAACAACGTGTTGTGAGTGTTGCAACACAGCAACAACGTAGTGTGAGTGTTGCAACACAGCAACAACGTAGTGTGAGTGTTGCAACACAGCAACAACGTAGTGTGAGTGTTGCAACACAGCAACAACGTAGTTGTGAGTGTTGCAACACAGCAACAACGTAGTGTGAGTGTTGCAACACAGCAACAACGTAGTTGTGAGTGTTGCAACACAGCAACAACGTGTTGTGAGTGTTGCAACACAGCAACAACGTGTTGTGAGTGTTGCAACACAGCAACAACGTAGTGTGAGTGTTGCAACACAGCAACAACGTAGTGTGAGTGTTGCAACACAGCAACAACGTAGTGTGAGTGTTGCAACACAGCAACAACGTAGTGTGAGTGTTGCAACACAGCAACAACGTAGTGTGAGTGTTGCAACACAGCAACAACGTAGTGTGAGTGTTGCAACACAGCAACAACGTGTTGTGAGTGTTGCAACACAGCAACAACGTGTTGTGAGTGTTGCAACACAGCAACAACGTAGTGTGAGTGTTGCAACACAGCAACAACGTAGTGTGAGTGTTGCAACACAGCAACAACGTAGTGTGAGTGTTGCAACACAGCAACAACGTAGTGTGAGTGTTGCAACACAGCAACAACGTAGTGTGAGTGTTGCAACACAGCAACAACGTGTTGTGAGTGTTGCAACACAGCAACAACGTGTTGTGAGTGTTGCAACACAGCAACAACGTGTTGTGAGTGTTGCAACACAGCAACAACGTAGTGTGAGTGTTGCAACACAGCAACAACGTAGTGTGAGTGTTGCAACACAGCAACAACGTAGTGTGAGTGTTGCAACACAGCAACAACGTAGTTGTGAGTGTTGCAACACAGCAACAACGTAGTGTGAGTGTTGCAACACAGCAACAACGTAGTTGTGAGTGTTGCAACACAGCAACAACGTAGTGTGAGTGTTGCAACACAGCAACAACGTAGTTGTGAGTGTTGCAACACAGCAACAACGTGTTGTGAGTGTTGCAACACAGCAACAACGTGTTGTGAGTGTTGCAACACAGCAACAACGTGTTGTGAGTGTTGCAACACAGCAACAACGTAGTGTGAGTGTTGCAACACAGCAACAACGTAGTGTGAGTGTTGCAACACAGCAACAACGTAGTGTGAGTGTTGCAACACAGCAACAACGTAGTGTGAGTGTTGCAACACAGCAACAACGTAGTGTGAGTGTTGCAACACAGCAACAACGTAGTGTGAGTGTTGCAACACAGCAACAACGTAGTGTGAGTGTTGCAACACAGCAACAACGTAGTGTGAGTGTTGCAACACAGCAACAACGTAGTGTGAGTGTTGCAACACAGCAACAACGTAGTGTGAGTGTTGCAACACAGCAACAACGTGTTGTGAGTGTTGCAACACAGCAACAACGTGTTGTGAGTGTTGCAACACAGCAACAACGTAGTGTGAGTGTTGCAACACAGCAACAACGTAGTGTGAGTGTTGCAACACAGCAACAACGTAGTGTGAGTGTTGCAACACAGCAACAACGTAGTGTGAGTGTTGCAACACAGCAACAACGTAGTGTGAGTGTTGCAACACAGCAACAACGTAGTGTGAGTGTTGCAACACAGCAACAACGTAGTGTGAGTGTTGCAACACAGCAACAACGTAGTGTGAGTGTTGCAACACAGCAACAACGTAGTGTGAGTGTTGCAACACAGCAACAACGTAGTGTGAGTGTTGCAACACAGCAACAACGTGTTGTGAGTGTTGCAACACAGCAACAACGTGTTGTGAGTGTTGCAACACAGCAACAACGTAGTGTGAGTGTTGCAACACAGCAACAACGTGTTGTGAGTGTTGCAACACAGCAACAACGTAGTGTGAGTGTTGCAACACAGCAACAACGTGTTGTGAGTGTTGCAACACAGCAACAACGTGTTGTGAGTGTTGCAACACAGCAACAACGTGTTGTGAGTGTTGCAACACAGCAACAACGTGTTGTGAGTGTTGCAACACAGCAACAACGTGTTGTGAGTGTTGCAACACAGCAACAACGTGTTGTGAGTGTTGCAACACAGCAACAACGTAGTGTGAGTGTTGCAACACAGCAACAACGTAGTGTGAGTGTTGCAACACAGCAACAACGTAGTGTGAGTGTTGCAACACAGCAACAACGTAGTGTGAGTGTTGCAACACAGCAACAACGTAGTGTGAGTGTTGCAACACAGCAACAACGTGTTGTGAGTGTTGCAACACAGCAACAACGTGTTGTGAGTGTTGCAACACAGCAACAACGTAGTGTGAGTGTTGCAACACAGCAACAACGTGTGTGAGTGTTGCAACACAGTAACAACGTGTTGTGAGTGTTGCAACACAGCAACAACGTGTTGTGAGTGTTGCAACACAGCAACAACGTAGTGTGAGTGATGCAACACAGCAACAACGTAGTGTGAGTGTTGCAACACAGCAACAACGTAGTGTGAGTGTTGCAACACAGCAACAACGTAGTGTGAGTGTTGCAACACAGCAACAACGTAGTGTGAGTGTTGCAACACAGCAACAACGTAGTGTGAGTGTTGCAACACAGCAACAACGTAGTGTGAGTGTTGCAACACAGCAACAACGTAGTGTGAGTGTTGCAACACAGCAACAACGTAGTGTGAGTGTTGCAACACAGCAACAACGTAGTGTGAGTGTTGCAACACAGCAACAACGTAGTGTGAGTGTTGCAACACAGCAACAACGTGTTGTGAGTGTTGCAACACAGCAACAACGTGTGGTGAGTGTTGCAACACAGCAACAACGTGTTGTGAGTGTTGCAACACAGCAACAACGTGTGTGAGTGTTGCAACACAGCAACAACGTGTTGTGAGTGTTGCAACACAGCAACAACGTAGTGTGAGTGTTGCAACACAGCAACAACGTAGTGTGAGTGTTGCAACACAGCAACAACGTAGTGTGAGTGTTGCAACACAGCAACAACGTGTTGTGAGTGTTGCAACACAGCAACAACGTGTGGTGAGTGTTGCAACACAGCAACAACGTGTTGTGAGTGTTGCAACACAGCAACAACGTGTGGTGAGTGTTGCAACACAGCAACAACGTGTTGTGAGTGTTGCAACACAGCAACAACGTGTTGTGAGTGTTGCAACACAGCAACAACGTGTTGTGAGTGTTGCAACACAGCAACAACGTGTTGTGAGTGTTGCAACACAGCAACAACGTGTTGTGAGTGTTGCAACACAGTAACAACGTGTTGTGAGTGTTGCAACACAGCAACAACGTAGTGTGAGTGTTGCAACACAGCAACAACGTAGTGTGAGTGTTGCAACACAGCAACAACGTAGTGTGAGTGTTGCAACACAGCAACAACGTAGTGTGAGTGTTGCAACACAGCAACAACGTAGTGTGAGTGTTGCAACACAGTAACAACGTGTTGTGAGTGTTGCAACACAGCAACAACGTGTTGTGAGTGTTGCAACACAGCAACAACGTAGTGTGAGTGTTGCAACACAGCAACAACGTGTTGTGAGTGTTGCAACACAGTAACAACGTGTTGTGAGTGTTGCAACACAGCAACAACGTGTTGTGAGTGTTGCAACACAGCAACAACGTAGTGTGAGTGACGCAACACAGCAACAACGTAGTGTGAGTGTTGCAACACAGCAACAACGTAGTGTGAGTGTTGCAACACAGCAACAACGTAGTGTGAGTGACGCAACACAGCAACAACGTAGTGTGAGTGTTGCAACACAGCAACAACGTAGTGTGAGTGTTGCAACACAGCAACAACGTAGTGTGAGTGTTGCAACACAGCAACAACGTAGTGTGAGTGTTGCAACACAGCAACAACGTAGTGTGAGTGTTGCAACACAGCAACAACGTAGTGTGAGTGTTGCAACACAGCAACAACGTAGTGTGAGTGTTGCAACACAGCAACAACGTGTTGTGAGTGTTGCAACACAGCAACAACGTGTGGTGAGTGTTGCAACACAGCAACAACGTGTTGTGAGTGTTGCAACACAGCAACAACGTAGTGTGAGTGTTGCAACACAGCAACAACGTGTTGTGAGTGTTGCAACACAGCAACAACGTGTTGTGAGTGTTGCAACACAGCAACAACGTGTTGTGAGTGTTGCAACACAGCAACAACGTGTTGTGAGTGTTGCAACACAGCAACAACGTGTTGTGAGTGTTGCAACACAGTAACAACGTGTTGTGAGTGTTGCAACACAGCAACAACGTAGTGTGAGTGTTGCAACACAGCAACAACGTAGTGTGAGTGACGCAACACAGCAACAACGTAGTGTGAGTGTTGCAACACAGCAACAACGTAGTGTGAGTGTTGCAACACAGCAACAACGTAGTGTGAGTGTTGCAACACAGTAACAACGTGTTGTGAGTGTTGCAACACAGCAACAACGTGTTGTGAGTGTTGCAACACAGCAACAACGTAGTGCGAGTGTTGCAACACAGCAACAACGTGTTGTGAGTGTTGCAACACAATAACAACGTGTTGTGAGTGTTGCAACACAGCAACAACGTAGTGTGAGTGACGCAACACAGCAACAACGTAGTGTCAGTGTTGCAACACAGCAACAACGTAGTGTGAGTGTTGCAACACAGCAACAACGTAGTGTGAGTGTTGCAACACAGCAACAACGTAGTGTGAGTGACGCAACACAGCAACAACGTAGTGTGAGTGTTGCAACACAGCAACAACGTAGTGTGAGTGTTGCAACACAGCAACAACGTAGTGTGAGTGTTGCAACACAGCAACAACGTAGTGTGAGTGTTGCAACACAGCAACAACGTAGTGTGAGTGTTGCAACACAGCAACAACGTAGTGTGAGTGTTGCAACACAGCAACAACGTAGTGTGAGTGTTGCAACACAGCAACAACGTAGTGTGAGTGTTGCAACACAGCAACAACGTAGTGTGAGTGTTGCAACACAGCAACAACGTGTTGTGAGTGTTGCAACACAGCAACAACGTAGTGTGAGTGTTGCAACACAGCAACAACGTAGTTGTGAGTGTTGCAACACAGCAACAACGTGTTGTGAGTGTTGCAACACAGCAACAACGTAGTGTGAGTGTTGCAACACAGCAACAACGTAGTGTGAGTGTTGCAACACAGCAACAACGTGTTGTGAGTGTTGCAACACAGCAACAACGTAGTGTGAGTGTTGCAACACAGCAACAACGTAGTGTGAGTGTTGCAACACAGTAACAACGTGTTGTGAGTGTTGCAACACAGCAACAACGTGTTGTGAGTGTTGCAACACAGCAACAACGTAGTGTGAGTGTTGCAACACAGCAACAACGTGTTGTGAGTGTTGCAACACAGTAACAACGTGTTGTGAGTGTTGCAACACAGCAACAACGTGTTGTGAGTGTTGCAACACAGCAACAACGTAGTGTGAGTGACGCAACACAGCAACAACGTAGTGTGAGTGTTGCAACACAGCAACAACGTAGTGTGAGTGTTGCAACACAGCAACAACGTAGTGTGAGTGATTCAACACAGCAACAACGTAGTGTGAGTGTTGCAACACAGCAACAACGTAGTGTGAGTGTTGCAACACAGCAACAACGTAGTGTGAGTGTTGCAACACAGCAACAACGTAGTGTGAGTGTTGCAACACAGCAACAACGTAGTGTGAGTGTTGCAACACAGCAACAACGTGTTGTGAGTGTTGCAACACAGCAACAACGTGTTGTGAGTGTTGCAACACAGCAACAACGTGTTGTGAGTGTTGCAACACAGTAACAACGTGTTGTGAGTGTTGCAACACAGCAACAACGTAGTGTGAGTGTTGCAACACAGCAACAACGTAGTGTGAGTGACGCAACACAGCAACAACGTAGTGTGAGTGTTGCAACACAGCAACAACGTAGTGTGAGTGTTGCAACACAGCAACAACGTAGTGTGAGTGTTGCAACACAGTAACAACGTGTTGTGAGTGTTGCAACACAGCAACAACGTGTTGTGAGTGTTGCAACACAGCAACAACGTAGTGTGAGTGTTGCAACACAGCAACAACGTGTTGTGAGTGTTGCAACACAGTAACAACGTGTTGTGAGTGTTGCAACACAGCAACAACGTGTTGTGAGTGTTGCAACACAGCAACAACGTAGTGTGAGTGACGCAACACAGCAACAACGTAGTGTGAGTGTTGCAACACAGCAACAACGTAGTGTGAGTGTTGCAACACAGCAACAACGTAGTGTGAGTGACGCAACACAGCAACAACGTAGTGTGAGTGTTGCAACACAGCAACAACGTAGTGTGAGTGTTGCAACACAGCAACAACGTAGTGTGAGTGTTGCAACACAGCAACAACGTAGTGTGAGTGTTGCAACACAGCAACAACGTAGTGTGAGTGTTGCAACACAGCAACAACGTGTTGTGAGTGTTGCAACACAGCAACAACGTGTGGTGAGTGTTGCAACACAGCAACAACGTGTTGTGAGTGTTGCAACACAGCAACAACGTGTGGTGAGTGTTGCAACACAGCAACAACGTGTTGTGAGTGTTGCAACACAGCAACAACGTGTTGTGAGTGTTGCAACACAGCAACAACGTGTTGTGAGTGTTGCAACACAGCAACAACGTGTTGTGAGTTTTGCAACACAGCAACAACGTGTTGTGAGTGTTGCAACACAGTAACAACGTGTTGTGAGTTTTGCAACACAGCAACAACGTAGTGTGAGTGTTGCAACACAGCAACAACGTAGTGTGAGTGACGCAACACAGCAACAACGTAGTGTGAGTGTTGCAACACAGCAACAACGTAGTGTGAGTGTTGCAACACAGCAACAACGTAGTGTGAGTGTTGCAACACAGTAACAACGTGTTGTGAGTGTTGCAACACAGCAACAACGTGTTGTGAGTGTTGCAACACAGCAACAACGTAGTGCGAGTGTTGCAACACAGCAACAACGTGTTGTGAGTGTTGCAACACAATAACAACGTGTTGTGAGTGTTGCAACACAGCAACAACGTGTTGTGAGTGTTGCAACACAGCAACAACGTAGTGTGAGTGACGCAACACAGCAACAACGTAGTGTGAGTGTTGCAACACAGCAACAACGTAGTGTGAGTGTTGCAACACAGCAACAACGTAGTGTGAGTGACGCAACACAGCAACAACGTAGTGTGAGTGTTGCAAAACAGCAACAACGTAGTGTGAGTGTTGCAACACAGCAACAACGTAGTGTGAGTGTTGCAACACCAACATCGTAGTGTGAGTGTTGCAACACCAACATCGTAGTGTGAGTTTTGCAACACAGCAACAACGTAGTGTGAGTGTTGCAACACAGCAACAACGTAGTGTGAGTGTTGCAACACAGCAACAACGTAGTGTGAGTGTTGCAACACAGCAACAACGTAGTGTGAGTGTTGCAACACAGCAACAACGTGTTGTAAGTGTTGCAACACAGCAACAACGTACTGTGAGTGTTGCAACACACCAACAACGTGTTGTGAGTGTTGCAACACAGCAACAACGTGTTGTAAGTGTTGCAACACAGCAACAACGTAGTGTGAGTGTTGCAACACAGCAACAACGTGTGGTGAGTGTTGCAACACAGCAACAACGTGTTGTGAGTGTTGCAACACAGCAACAACGTGTTGTGAGTGTTGCAACACAGCAACAACGTGTTGTGAGTGTTGCAACACAGCAACAACATAATGTGAGTGTTGCAACACAGCAACAACGTAGTGTGAGTGTTGCAACACAGTAACAACGTGTTGTGAGTGTTGCAACACAGCAACAACGTGTTGTGAGTGTTGCAACACAGCAACAACGTAGTGTGAGTGTTGCAACACAGCAACAACGTGTTGTGAGTGTTGCAACACAGTAACAACGTGTTGTGAGTGTTGCAACACAGCAACAACGTGTTGTGAGTGTTGCAACACAGCAACAACGTAGTGTGAGTGACGCAACACAGCAACAACGTAGTGTGAGTGTTGCAACACAGTAACAACGTGTTGTGAGTGTTGCAACACAGCAACAACGTGTTGTGAGTGTTGCAACACAGCAACAACGTAGTGTGAGTGTTGCAACACAGCAACAACGTGTTGTGAGTGTTGCAACACAGTAACAACGTGTTGTGAGTGTTGCAACACAGCAACAACGTGTTGTGAGTGTTGCAACACAGCAACAACGTAGTGTGAGTGTTGCAACACAGCAACAACGTAGTGTGAGTGACGCAACACAGCAACAACGTTGTGTGAGTGTTGCAACTGAGCAACAACGTAGTGTGAGTGTTGCAACACAGCAACAACGTAGTGTGAGTGTTGCAACACAGCAACAACGTAGTGGGAGTGTTGCAACACAGCAACAACGTAGTGTGAGTGTTGCAACACAGCAACAACGTAGTGTGAGTGTTGCAACACAGCAACAACGTAGTGTGAGTGTTGCAACACAGCAACAACGTAGTGTGAGTGTTGCAACACAGCAACAACGTAGTGTGAGTGTTGCAACACACCAACAACGTAGTGTGAGTGTTGCAACACACCAACAACGTGTTGTGAGTGTTGCAACACAGCAACAACGTGTTGTAAGTGTTGCAACACACCAACAACGTAGTGTGAGTGATGCAACACAGCAACAACGTAGTGTGAGTGTTGCAACACAGCAACAACGTAGTGTGAGTGTTGCAACACAGCAACAACGTAGTGTGAGTGTTGCAACACAGCAACAACGTAGTGTGAGTGTTGCAACACAGCAACAACGTAGTGTGAGTGTTGCAACACAGCAACAACGTAGTGTGAGTGTTGCAACACAGCAACAACGTAGTGTGAGTGTTGCAACACAGTAACAACGTGTTGTGAGTGTTGCAACACAGCAACAACGTGTTGTGAGTGTTGCAACACAGCAACAACGTAGTGTGAGTGTTGCAACACAGCAACAACGTGTTGTGAGTGTTGCAACACAGCAACAACGTGTTGTGAGTGCTGCAACACAGCAACAACGTGTTGTGAGTGTTGCAACACAGCAACAACGTAGTGTGAGTGACGCAACACAGCAACAACGTAGTGTGAGTGTTGCAACACAGCAACAATGTAGTGTGAGTGTTGCAACACAGCAACAACGTAGTGTGAGTGACGCAACACAGCAACAATGTAGTGTGAGTGTTGCAACACAGCAACAACGTAGTGTGAGTGTTGCAACACAGCAACAACGTAGTGTGAGTGTTGCAACACAGCAACAACGTAGTGTGAGTGTTGCAACACAGCAACAACGTAGTGTGAGTGTTGCAACAAAGCAACAACGTAGTGTGAGTGTTGCAACACAGCAACAACGTGGTGTGAGTGTTGCAACACAGCAACAACGTAGTGTGAGTGTTGCAACACTGTAACAACGTAGTGTGAGTGTTGCAACACAGCAACAACGTAGTGTGAGTGTTGCAACACAGCAACAACGTAGTGTGAGTGTTGCAACACAGCAACAACGTAGTGTGAGTGTTGCAACACAGCAACAACGTAGTGTGAGTGTTGCAACACAGCAACAACGTGTTGTGAGTGTTGCAACACAGCAACAACGTGTTGTGAGTGTTGCAACACAGCAACAACGTAGTGTGAGTGTTGCAACACAGCAACAACGTAGTGTGAGTGTTGCAACACAGCAACAACGTAGTGTGAGTGTTGCAACACAGCAACAACGTAGTGTGAGTGTTGCAACACTGTAACAACGTAGTGTGAGTGTTGCAACACTGTAACAACGTAGTGTGAGTGTTGCAACACACCAACAACGTAGTGTGAGTGTTGCAACACACCAACAACGTGTTGTGAGTGTTGCAACACAGCAACAACGTGTTGTATGTGTTGCAACACAGCAACAACGTGTTGTGAGTGTTGCAACACAGCAACAACGTGTTGTGAGTGTTGCAACACAGCAACAACGTGTGGTGAGTGTTGCAACACAGCAACAACGTGTTGTGAGTGTTGCAACACAGCAACAACGTGTGGTGAGTGTTGCAACACAGCAACAACGTGTTGTGAGTGTTGCAACACAGCAACAACGTGTTGTGAGTGTTGCAACACAGCAACAACGTGTTGTGAGTGTTGCAACACAAGCAACAACGTGTTGTGAGTTTTGCAACACAGCAACAACGTGTTGTGAGTGTTGCAACACAGTAACAACGTGTTGTGAGTTTTGCAACACAGCAACAACGTAGTGTGAGTGTTGCAACACAGCAACAACGTAGTGTGAGTGACGCAACACAGCAACAACGTAGTGTGAGTGTTGCAACACAGCAACAACGTAGTGTGAGTGTTGCAACACAGCAACAATGTAGTGTGAGTGTTGCAACACAGCAACAACGTAGTGTGAGTGTTGCAACACAGCAACAACGTAGTGTGAGTGTTGCAACACAGCAACAACGTAGTGTGAGTGTTGCAACACAGCAACAACGTAGTGTGAGTGTTGCAACACAGCAACAACGTAGTGTGAGTGTTGCAACACAGCAACAACGTAGTGTGAGTGTTGCAACACAGCAACAACGTAGTGTGAGTGTTGCAACACAGCAACAACGTAGTGTGAGTGTTGCAACACAGCAACAACGTAGTGTGAGTGTTGCAACACAGCAACAACGTAGTGTGAGTGTTGCAACACAGCAACAACGTGTTGTGAGTGTTGCAACACAGCAACAACGTAGTGTGAGTGTTGCAACACAGCAACAACGTAGTGTGAGTGTTGCAACACAGCAACAACGTAGTGTGAGTGTTGCAACACAGCAACAACGTAGTGTGAGTGTTGCAACACTGTAACAACGTGTGGTGAGTGTTGCAACACAGCAACGACGTGTTGTGAGTGTTGCAACACAGCAACAACGTGTTGTGAGTGTTGCAACACAGCAACAACGTGTTGTGAGTGTTGCAACACAGCAACAACGTAGTGTGAGTGTTGCAACACAGCAACAACGTAGTGGTGAGTGTTGCAACACAGCAACAACGTAGTGTGAGTGTTGCAACACAGCAACAACGTAGTTGTGAGTGTTGCAACACAGCAACAACGTAGTGTGAGTGTTGCAACACAAGCAACAACGTAGTTGTGAGTGTTGCAACACAGCAACAACGTGTTGTGAGTGTTGCAACACAGCAACAACGTGTTGTGAGTGTTGCAACACAGCAACAACGTAGTGTGAGTGTTGCAACACAGCAACAACGTAGTGTGAGTGTTGCAACACAGCAACAACGTAGTGTGAGTGTTGCAACACAGCAACAACGTAGTGTGAGTGTTGCAACACAGCAACAACGTAGTGTGAGTGTTGCAACACAGCAACAACGTAGTGTGAGTGTTGCAACACAGCAACAACGTAGTGTGAGTGTTGCAACACAGCAACAACGTAGTGTGAGTGTTGCAACACAGCAACAACGTAGTGTGAGTGTTGCAACACAGCAACAACGTAGTGTGAGTGTTGCAACACAGCAACAACGTAGTGTGAGTGTTGCAACACAGCAACAACGTAGTGTGAGTGTTGCAACACAGCAACAACGTAGTGTGAGTGTTGCAACACAGCAACAACGTAGTGTGAGTGTTGCAACACAGCAACAACGTAGTGTGAGTGTTGCAACACAGCAACAACGTGTTGTGAGTGTTGCAACACAGCAACAACGTAGTGTGAGTGTTGCAACACAGCAACAACGTAGTGTGAGTGTTGCAACACAGCAACAACGTAGTGTGAGTGTTGCAACACAGCAACAACGTAGTGTGAGTGTTGCAACACAGCAACAACGTGTGGTGAGTGTTGCAACACAGCAACAACGTGTTGTGAGTGTTGCAACACAGCAACAACGTGTTGTGAGTGTTGCAACACAGCAACAACGTGTTGTGAGTGTTGCAACACAGCAACAACGTAGTGTGAGTGTTGCAACACAGCAACAACGTAGTGTGAGTATTGCAACACAGCAACAACGTAGTGTGAGTGTTGCAACACTGTAACAACGTAGTGTGAGTGTTGCAACACTGTAACAACGTAGTGTGAGTGTTGCAACACACCAACAACGTAGTGTGAGTGTTGCAACACACCAACAACGTGTTGTGAGTGTTGCAACACAGCAACAACGTGTTGTAAGTGTTGCAACACAGCAACAACGTAGTGTGAGTGTTGCAACACAGCAACAACGTGTGGTGAGTGTTGCAACACAGCAACAACGTGTTGTGAGTGTTGCAACACAGCAACAACGTGTTGTGAGTGTTGCAACACAGCAACAACGTAGTGTGAGTGTTGCAACACAGCAACAACGTGTGGTGAGTGTTGCAACACAGCAACAACGTGTTGTGAGTGTTGCAACACAGCAACAACGTGTTGTGAGTTTTGCAACACAGCAACAACGTGTTGTGAGTGTTGCAACACAGTAACAACGTGTTGTGAGTTTTGCAACACAGCAACAACGTAGTGTGAGTGTTGCAACACAGCAACAACGTAGTGTGAGTGACGCAACACAGCAACAACGTAGTGTGAGTGTTGCAACACAGCAACAACGTAGTGTGAGTGTTGCAACACAGCAACAATGTAGTGTGAGTGTTGCAACACAGCAACAACGTAGTGTGAGTGTTGCAACACAGCAACAACGTAGTGTGAGTGTTGCAACACTGTAACAACGTAGTGTGAGTGTTGCAACACTGTAACAACGTAGTGTGAGTGTTGCAACACACCAACAACGTAGTGTGAGTGTTGCAACACAGCAACAACGTGTTGTAAGTGTTGCAACACAGCAACAACGTAGTGTGAGTGTTGCAACACAGCAACAACGTGTGGTGAGTGTTGCAACACAGCAACAACGTGTTGTGAGTGTTGCAACACAGCAACAACGTGTTGTGAGTGTTGCAACACAGCAACAACGTGTTGTGAGTGTTGCAACACAGCAACAACATAGTGTGAGTGTTGCAACACAGCAACAACGTAGTGTGAGTGTTGCAACACAGCAACAACGTGTTGTGAGTGTTGCAACACAGTAACGTGTTGTGAGTGTTGCAACACAGCAACAACGTAGTGTGAGTGTTGCAACACAGCAACAACGTAGTGTGAGTGACGCAACACAGCAACAACGTAGTGTGAGTGTTGCAACACAGCAACAACGTAGTGTGAGTGTTGCAACACAGCAACAATGTAGTGTGAGTGTTGCAACACAGCAACAACGTAGTGTGAGTGTTGCAACACAGCAACAACGTAGTGTGAGTGTTGCAACACAGCAACAACGTAGTGTGAGTGTTGCAACACTGTAACAACGTAGTGTGAGTGTTGCAACACTGTAACAACGTAGTGTGAGTGTTGCAACACACCAACAACGTAGTGTGAGTGTTGCAACACAGCAACAACGTGTTGTAAGTGTTGCAACACAGCAACAACGTAGTGTGAGTGTTGCAACACAGCAACAACGTGTGGTGAGTGTTGCAACACAGCAACAACGTGTTGTGAGTGTTGCAACACAGCAACAACGTGTTGTGAGTGTTGCAACACAGCAACAACGTGTTGTGAGTGTTGCAACACAGCAACAACATAGTGTGAGTGTTGCAACACAGCAACAACGTAGTGTGAGTGTTGCAACACAGCAACAACGTGTTGTGAGTGTTGCAACACAGTAACAACGTGTTGTGAGTGTTGCAACACAGCAACAACGTGTTGTGAGTGTTGCAACACAGCAACAACGTAGTGTGAGTGACGCAACACAGCAACAACGTAGTGTGAGTGTTGCAACACAGCAACAACGTAGTGTGAGTGTTGCAACACAGCAACAACGTAGTGTGAGTGACGCAACACAGCAACAACGTTGTGTGAGTGTTGCAACTGAGCAACAACGTAGTGTGAGTGTTGCAACACAGCAACAACGTAGTGTGAGTGTTGCAACACAGCAACAACGTAGTGTGAGTGTTGCAACACAGCAACAACGTAGTGTGAGTGTTGCAACACAGCAACAACGTAGTGTGAGTGTTGCAACACAGCAACATCGTAGTGTGTGTTGCAACACAGCAACAATGTAGTGTGAGTGTTGCAACACAGTAACGACGTGTTGTGAGTGTTGCAACACAGCAACAACGTGTTGTGAGTGTTGCAACACAGCAACAACGTAGTGTGAGTGTTGCAACACAGCAACAACGTGTTGTGAGTGTTGCAACACAGCAACAACGTGTTGTGAGTGTTGCAACACAGCAACAACGTGTTGTGAGTGTTGCAACACAGCAACAACGTAGTGTGAGTGACGCAACACAGCAACAACGTAGTGTGAGTGACGCAACACAGCAACAACGTAGTGTGAGTGTTGCAACACAGCAACAACGTAGTGTGAGTGTTGCAACACAGCAACAACGTAGTGTGAGTGACGCAACACAGCAACAACGTAGTGTGAGTGTTGCAACACAGCAACAACGTAGTGTGAGTGTTGCAACACAGCAACTACATAGTGTGAGTGTTGCAACACAGCAACAACGTAGTGTGAGTGTTGCAACACAGCAACAACGTAGTGTGAGTGTTGCAACACAGCAACAACGTAGTGTGAGTGTTGCAACACAGCAACAACGTAGTGTGAGTGTTGCAACACAGCAACAACGTGTTGTGAGTGTTGCAACACAGCAACAACGTAGTGTGAGTGTTGCAACACAGCAACAACGTGTTGTGAGTGTTGCAACACAGCAACAACGTGTTGTGAGTGTTGCAACACAGCAACAACGTAGTGTGAGTGTTGCAACACAGCAACAACGTAGTGTGTGTTGCAACACAGCAACAACGTAGTGTGAGTGTTGCAACACAGCAACAACATAGTGTGAGTGTTGCAACACTGTAACAACGTAGTGTGAGTGTTGCAACACAGCAACAACGTAGTGTGAGTGTTGCAACACAGCAACAACGTAGTGTGAGTGTTGCAACACAGCAACAACGTAGTGTGAGTGTTGCAACACAGCAACAATGTAGTGTGAGTGTTGCAACACAGCAACAACGTAGTGTGAGTGTTGCAACACAGCAACAACGTATTGTGAGTGTTGCAACACAGCAACAACGTAGTGTGAGTGTTGCAACACAGCAACAACGTAGTGTGAGTGTTGCAACACAGCAACAACGTAGTGTGAGTGTTGCAACACAGCAACAACGTAGTGCGAGTGTTGCAACACAGCAACAACGTGTTGTGAGGGTTGCAACACAGCAACAACGTAGTGTGAGTGTTGCAACACAGCAACAACGTAGTGTGAGTGTTGCAACACAGCAACAACGTAGTGTGAGTGTTGCAACACTGTAACAACGTAGTGTGAGTGTTGCAACACAGCAACAACGTAGTGTGAGTGTTGCAACACAGCAACAACGTAGTGTGAGTGTTGCAACACAGCAACAACGTAGTGTGAGTGTTGCAACACAGCAACAACATAGTCTGAGTGATGCGAAAATAAATAGCGTGTTGTGAGCCTTGCAACTCAGAAATGACATACTGTGAATATGTCAAGAAAATACCATATTGCGATTGTTATAACGCAGAACAATGTGTTGTGAGTACTGCAACATACTAATAACATGTTATAGGTGTTATAGGTATATGTGCAACGTTACAACACAGGAATAACGTGTTGTGAGTGTTTCACCAGTCAGGAATACCTTATTGCAACCACAAAATTTCCATAATATCAGTGAGTGTTCCAAAATGTTTTTTTTTCTGTGTTGCAACACTCACAACTAGTCATTTCTGTGTTGCAACACTCAAAAAACGCCATTCACATATGTTGCAAAACTCACAACATGTGCATATGCATTCGTGTATGCTAAATAAAAGAAAGATCTTAACCTAATGTATTCGTCATATATACTGATGTATACCTGTCTTCTCTAATCTTTCAACTGGGGTTCCTACCTTGCGATCATTACTAAAACAAACATGAACATTTCAAAATCAGCTTAAGGTATCAGTAATACTTAAGTAATAAACAAGGTGAACGACTGATTATTAGAGTGAGAACAACTAAATGAGCACATGAAGGTACTCACCTATTTGTGCTTGCGGTAGTGTACAGGTTCCTGAGCCTATTGGGCTCTATCATATCTACACTTGAAACTGTGTATGGAGTTTGCCTCCACCAAATTACTTCCTAATGTATTCCAGTTGTCAACCACTCTGACACTAAATAATCACTACACACGACCGTGGTATGATATGTGATCACGTCTAGGTGAGCACATCTAGGTGATCATCTATGCCTATAAAGACTAAGATTATAGGCATAGTTTATGTGCTCACCTAGATGTGCTCACCTAGAAGTGCTCACCTAGATGTGCTCACCTAGATGTGCTCACCTAGATGTGCTCACCTGTATGTGCTCACCTAGATGTACTCACCTAGATGTGCTCCCCCTAGATGTTCCTACCTGTATGTGCTCACCTAGATGTGTTCACCTAGATGTGCTCACCTAGAAGTGCTCACCTAGATAGGCTCACCTAGATGTGCTCACCTAGATGTGTTCACCTAGATGTGCTCACCTAGAAGTGCTCACCTAGATATGCTCACCTAGATGTGCTCACCTAGATGTGCTCACCTGTATGTGCTCACCTAGATGTACTCACCTAGATGTGCTCCCCCTAGATGTTCCTACCTGCATGTGCTCACCTAGATGTGCTCACCTAGATGTGCTCCCCCTAGATGTTCCTACCTGTATGTGCTCACCTAGATGTGCTCACCTATATGTGCTCCCCCTAAATGTGCTCACCTAGATGTGCTCACATAGATGTGCTCACCTGGATGTGCTCACCTAGATGTGCTCACCTAGATGTGCTCACCTGGATGTGCTCACCTAGATGTGTTCACCTAGATGTGCTCACCTAGATGTGCTAACCTAGATGTGCTCACCTAGATGTGCTCACCTAGATGTGCTCACCTAGATGTGCTCACCTGGATGTGCTCACCTAGATGTGCTCACCTAGACGTGCTCACCTGGATGTGCTCACCTGGATGTGCTCACCTAGATGTGTTCACATAGATGTGCTCACCTAGATGTGTTCACATAGATGTGCTCATCTAGATGTGCTCACCTAGAGGTGCTCACCTAGATGTGCTCACCTAGATGTGTTCACCTAGATGTGTTCACCTTCATGTGCTCACCTAGATGTGTTCACCTTCATGTGCTCACCTAGATGTGTTCACCTTCATGTGCTCACCTAGATGTGTTCACCTAGATGTGCTCACCTTCATGTGCTCACCTATATGTGTTCACCTAGATGTGCTCACCTAGATGTGTTCACCTAAAATGAATTTTTCATGGATACGATACCAACATCAAATCATATATCAGACGTCACCCTATCCCCACTGGATTTTGAAGAAGCCATAAACAGTATGCCTATGCACTCTGCACCAGGCCCGGATTCTTGGAACTCCATATTCATAAAGAACTGTAAAAAACCACTATCGCAGGCCCTCCACATTCTGTGGAGACAAAGCCTAGATACTGGCGTTATTCCTGATATACTAAAAACAGCAGAGATAGCACCACTTCATAAAGGAGGAAATAAGGCAGAGTCAAAAAATTACAGACCGATAGCGCTAACATCGCACATCATAAAAATTTTTGAGAGAGTGCTAAGAAGTAAAATCACAAAATACATGGAATCACAGCAACTCCATAACCCCGGACAACATGGTTTCAGAACAGGGCGCTCTTGCCTGTCGCAGTTGCTGGACCACTATGATATGGCATTAGATGCTATGGAAGACAAACATAACGTAATTTACACAGATTTCGCAAAAGCTTTTGATAACTGTGACCATGGTGTTATTGCACATAAAATGCGTTCAAAAGAAATTACCGGAAAAATAGGCAGATGGATCTACAATTTCCTGACCAACAGAACCCAATGTGTAATAGTCAACAAAATAAAATCCAGCCCATCAACCGTGAAGAGCTCAGTCCCCCAGGGTACTGTGCTTGCTCCAGTACTTTTTCTCATCCTCATTTCGGACATAGACAAGAACACAACCTATAGCACTGTATCATCCTTTGCAGATGACACTAGGATCTTCATGAGAGTAGGCAACATAGAGGACACGGCGAACCTCCAGTCAGATGTAGATCAGGTCTTTCTATGGGCTACAGAAAATAATATGGTGTTTAACGAAGATAAGTTCCAGCTCATGCGCTATGGAAAAAATGAAAATATAAAAACGGAAACCACGTACAAAACTCAGGCAAATCATAACATAGAACGAAAAGGCAATGTAAAGGATCTGGGTGTACTCATGTCGGAAGACCTTACCTTTAAAGAACACAATAAAGTAGCCGTCACAACTGGAAGAAAAATGATAGGTTGGATAACAAGAACTTTTCACACTAGAGATGCTATACCGATGATGATACTTTTCAAAACGCTTGTGCTCTCTAGAGTGGAGTACTGCTGCACAATGACAGCACCTTTCAAAGCTGGAGAAATTACTGACCTGGAGAGCGTGCAGAGATCCTTTACTGCTAGAATCCACTCAGTAAAACATCTAAACTATTGGGACCGACTAAAGAGCCTAAAACTGTACTCCCTTGAGCGCAGGCGGGAGAGGTACATAATAATTTACACGTGGAAAATATTAGATTGGCTGGTCCCAAACCTGCACACAGAAATAACATCACATGAGACCAGAAGACATGGCAGGATGTGCAGAATACCCCCGTTGAAAAACAAAGGTGCAACTGGTACTCAGAGAGAACTCTATCAACATCAGAGGTCCGAGACTGTTCAACACGCTTCCACTACACATAAGGGGCATAACTGGCCGACCCCTCACAGTGTTCAAGAGAGAACTGGATAAGCACCTCCAAAGGATACCTGATCAACCAGGCTGTGACTCGTACGTCAGGCTGCGAGCAGCCGCGTCCAACAGCCTGGTTGATCAGTCCGGCAACCAGGAGGCCTGGTCGACGACCGGGCCGCGGGGACGCTAAGCCCCGGAAGCACCTCAAGGTAACCTCAAGGTAACCTAGATGTGTTCACCTTCATGTGCTCACCTAGATGTGTTCACCTAGATGTGCTCACCTAGATGTGTTCACCTTCATGTGCTCACCTAGATGTGTTCACCTTCATGTGCTCACCTAGATGAGCTCACCAAGATGTGTTCACCTTCATGTGCTCACCTAGATGTGCTCACCTAGATGTGTTCACCTAGATGTGCTCACCTAGATGTGCTCACCTAGATGTGTTCACCTAGATGTGCTCACCTAGATGTGTTCACCTAGATGTGTTCACCTTCATATGCTCACCTAGATGTGTTCACCTTCATGTGCTCACCTAGATGTGTTCACCTAGATGTGCTCACCTAGATGTGTTCACCTAGATGTGCTCACCTAGATGTGCTCACCTAGATGTGTTCACCTAGATGTGCTCACCTAGATGTGCTCACCTAGATGTGTTCACCTTCATGTGCTCACCTAGATGTGCTCACCTAGATGTGTTCACCTAGATGTGCTCACGTAGATGTGTTCACCTTCATGTGCTCACCTGTACGACACATGATGGTCATGTACCATGGGAGAGTGTGCCTGTAAGACACATGGTGGTGATGTACCATGGGAGAGTGTGCCTGTAAGACACATGGTGGTGATGTACCATGGGAGAGTGTGCCTGTAAGACACATGGTGGTGATGTACCATGGGAGAGTGTGCCTGTAAGACACATGGTGGTGATGTACCATGGGAGAGTGTGCCTGTAAGACACATGGTGGTGATGTACCATGGGAGAGTGTGCCTGTAAGACACATGGTGGTGATGTACCATGGGAGAGAGTGCCAGTAAGACACATGGTGGTGATGTACCATGGGAGAGTGTGCCTGTAAGACACATGGTGGTGATGTACCATGGGAGAGAGTGCCAGTAAGACACATGGTGGTGATGTACCATGGGAGAGTGTGCCTGTAAGACTCATGGTGGTGATGTACCATGGGAGAGTGTGCCTGTAAGACACATGGTGGTGATGTACCATGGGAGAGTGTGCCTGTAAGACACATGGTGGTGATGTACCATGGGAGAGAGTGCCTGTAAGACACATGGTGGTGATGTACCATGGGAGAGTGTGCCTGTAAGACACATGGTGGTGATGTACCATGGGAGAGTGTGCCTGTAAGACACATGGTGGTGATGTACCATGGGAGAGTGTGCCTGTAAGACACATAGACATTCACCCATAACGCTATGCGTGCTATTGGCTGTACAAGAATGTAAGAACCCTTGTATACAAAAATAATAAATAAAATACAGTAATATATCATAATATATTACTGTATTATATCACAATTATGTAATATACAATCTCTATCTACAATCTCTAATATACACAATCTACATATACAATCTACAATCTCTATCTACAATATACAATCTTCAATCAATCTCAGAGAACTGGATAAGCACCTCCAAAGGATACCTGATCAACCAGGCTGTGACTCATACATCAGGCTGCGAGCAGCCGCGTCTAACAGCCTGGTTGATCAGTCCAGCAACCAGGAGGAATGGTCGACGACCGGGCCGCGGGGACGCTAAGCCCCAGAAGCACCTCAAGGTAAGGTAACCTCAAGGTATATCACAATTCCTATTGGTTAGCTTTCTAAGTTTTCTCAAGCATTACATCTGTTACTGTGTGCAGGTGTTTAACATTAGGGGGGCAGGGTCCAGGCAGATTTCACATACAGCTGTAATTAGGTCAGTTTTAGTCTCATCTGTCCTGCACCTCGCAGTGTTCTACAATGTTAAAGATTTTTCTTTTAAACCATTTCATATATTAATGTGCCCCAGAGACATTATCTATAACTTTTGTTACTCCTCTGCATGAACCTTTTTTTTCTAATTTCACCTAAAAAATCATAAAACTTTTTCCTTGAAAGATTATCGGCAACTTTTGATCTCACAATATTATCTTTCTCTTTCTTAATCCTCTTTCTTGATGATATTGAGCCCTGGTGCCACACCTGAGGTGGGGCCACCAACCATCTCTGGGGCCCCCTGCATCCTTCTATTGATTATGCCAAAAGGAATGGGACTCCTGCATCTTTCCGTACGTTATGCCAAATGGTCTGGAGCACCTTGCAACTTTCCATAGGGTTTTCCAAAAGATCTGGAGCACCCTGCATCTTTCCGTAGGTTATGCCAAAAGATCTGGAGCATCCTGCATCTTTCCGTAGGTTATGCCAAAAGGTAGATCTATTTTGAAATTTCCTAACATGATTATTCCAACCAGGCATAATACTTCTTTTATTGGTTATAAGATAAATACTCTCTTCCCCTGCCCTATCTTGCACTGAAACGACAGATGTGAAAAAGTCCTTGAGATTGTTCTGATGCAAATTGCACTGAATAATATTGCAAGCAATTGCATCACTTGTGATTTGAGTATTGGTTAAGCAGGCATTTAAACTTATCCAGGTCAGCAAGAGTGGCCTTCCTACGTTTAGGTGTGTTCTAGGGAGGTTTATGTTATCTTTGGCAGCAGCAAATTGTGAGTGAGGTATATTGGAGGTGGCCATGGCAGGATGATACCAGGACAGGTTGTCATCACTGACAGCCTTATACTTAAAGGTGTGACCAGTTATATCATCAATAAGAAAATGATCAATATGAGACCTTCCATTCCTATCTCATGACATAAAGCTATAGTAATAGTAAATAAATCATTAATAGCAGGATTATGTAAATTTTCAGCATCCATGAATTCATTAAACAAATTTAAGTATACATCTTAGCGGGTAAAATCAGTGTTAAAAATCACCTACCACCCATGAGTTCAGCATTATGATACAAATTAGTCAATTGATATATTCCTGATCATATATTTCCATACTCATCTACACAGTTGATATTGCTTGTGAAACCATGCATATACACACACACATAATCAAATACTGCTGAGCACCTTTCAGGCCCCTGAGCAAAGGGGCCCGACATCTGAGTGGACAGCACATTGGATTCGTAATCCTGAGGTTCCGGGTTTGATCCTTGGTGGAGACGAAAACAAATGGGCAGAGTTTCTTTCATCCTGATGAGTCTGTTCACCTAGCAGTAAATATGTACCTGAGAGATAGACAGCTGCTACAGGCTGCTTCCTTGGGATTGTGTAACAAAAAGGCGGCCTGGTCGAGGACCAGGCCGTGGGGGACGATAAGCCCCGAAATCATCTTCAGATAACTATAGGACACAAGTATAGCAGGAGTGAGCCCTGATACAATATTGACAACCTCAACTTTACATTGCATATTGTTATGCCCAGGATAGCAGCAGCACCATAGGGTCTTCCAGGACCTGACCAGTCAATAGACATGTCAATACTGGCAGTGGAAAAAGAACTATCAATAAATTTGAAGTGGTTTTGATATTCATAAGATGTAAGCCAGTGTTCTTGCAAGACAAGAATATTTTATACATACCAAAATGCTTTTAACGTTCATATATTCAGGGTTTGTTATTTCTCTAATTACCTTAATAACCGGGAATTATAACTTTACAAATACTGAAGCATTGTCATGGGGGTAAATAAACCATATTACGTGAAGATCATTTATGTGCTAATTAAAACAACACTTATAGTAAGAGGTCAGTAAATTGGAATGTTGAGACAATTGTCAAGTAATAATAATATAATAATTAACAGGTTTTAAGAGCCATCTATTGCACATTATTCTATCTATAAATAATCTGAACTAATAATAGAGCCTAAATAAATAATAATTAAACATCATTCACATCCATCAAGACAAGAAATTAAACGACCAATCAAAACCATATAGGTTACTCCTACACCTCATAATACAGGCCAATAATGATCATAAATATACTTATCAATTAAACAATATTCAAACTAAGGACTTTACATCAAATTTTTTAAATCACTAATTTAAAAGCAGACATCCTTTTATATTAATAAATTGTCAGATTAAGGCATCTGTAAACAAATGAAATAAATATTAGTAATTAAGCTTTCGATGAAATACTCCGCATTATAATACAAATTCTGGAGTCACTCATATATATGCAAAGTTTTGGTTTATAAAATACCAAATATAAGATAATACAAATATCAGAATCAGGCTAATATTATTGCCAGATTCATATACAGTACTGTATATATATATATATATATATATATGTATATATGTCGTACCTAGTAGCCAGAACGCACTTCTCAGCCTACTATGCAAGGCCCGATTTGCCTAATAAGCCAAGTTTTCCTGAATTAATATATTTTCTCTAATTTTTTTCTTTTGAAATGATAAAGCTACCCATTTTATTATGTATGAGGTCAACTTTTTTTATTGGAGTTAAATTAACATAGATATATGACCGAACCTAACCAACCCTACCTAACCTAACCTATCTTTATAGGTTAGGTTAGGTAGCCGAAAAAGTTAGGTTAGGTAGGTTAGGTAGCCGAAAAACAATTAATTCATGAAAACTTGGCTTATTAGGCAAATCGGGCCGTGCATAGTAGGCTGAGAAGTGTGTTCTGGCTATTAGGTACGACATATATATATATATATATATATATATATATATATATATATATATATATATATATATATATATATATATATATATATATATGTCGTACCTAGTAGCCAGAACTCACTTCTCAGCCTACTATTCAAGGCCCGATTTGCCTAATAAGCCAAGTTTTCCTGAATTAATATATTTACTATAATTTTTTTCTTATGAAATGATAAAGCTACCCTTTTCTCTATGTATGAGGTCAATTTTTTTTTATTGGAGTTAAAATTAACGTAGATATATGACCGAACCTAACCAACCCTACCTAACCTAACCTAACCTATATTTATAGGTAAGGTTAGGTTAGGTAGCCAAAAAAAGCTAGGTTAGGTTAGGTTAGGTAGACGAAAAAACATTAATTCATGAAAACTTGGCTTATTAGGCAAATCGGGCCTTGAATAGTAGGCTGAGAAGTGCGTTCTGGCTATTAGGTACGACATATATATATATATATATATATATATATATATATATATATATATATATATATATATATATATATATATATGTATATCACGAAAATAAACACGTGATTAAGAATGTGACAATGTCAGACCACGGAGGAAAAATGAAACAGGAATTTCCTTAAGTACTTTCGTATATTAAATACATCTTCAGAAGGTCTATTGATTATATATATATATATATATATATATATATATATATATATATATATATATATATTTTATTAAATATGACCGAAAAAGTAAGATTAATAATTCTAACACGAATTTTCTCAATCTTTCGTACATTATGCTTCACTGTTGGAGGTAAATCAAAAATCACTTCTCCAAAATTCATTTTTATTTCTAGTCTGACGCGACACGGGCGCGTTTCGTAAAACTTATTACATTTTCAAAGACTTCACAAATACACAACTGATTAGAACTTGCGTTTCCCTGATTTTATATCTACATTTGAGTGAGGTGGGAAGGGTGATGTGGCATTACATTTGAGTAAGGTGGGAAGGATGATGTGGCATTAGAGGATATTAATAGGGTATTAAAAGTATCAACACAAGACAGAACACGAAACAATGGATATTGAATAGAAGTGTTTGTAGAAAGCCTATTGGTCCATATTTCTTGATGCTTCTATATTGGAGCGGAGTCTTGAGGTGGGTAGAATATAGTTGTGCAATAATTGGCTGTTGATTGCTGGTGTTGACTTCTTGATGTGTAGTGCCTCGCAAACGTCGAGCCGCCTGCTATCGCTGTATCTATCGATGATTTCTGTGTTGTTTACTAGGATTTCTCTGGCGATGGTTTGGTTATGGGAAGAGATTATATGTTCCTTAATGGAGCCCTGTTGTTTATGCATCGTTAAACGCCTAGAAAGAGATGTTGTTGTCTTGCCTATATACTGGGTTTTTTGGAGCTTACAGTCCCCAAGTGGGCATTTGAAGGCATAGACGACGTTAGTCTCTTTTAAAGCGTTCTGTTTCGTGTCTGGAGAGTTTCTCATGAGTAGGCTGGCCGTTTTTCTGGTTTTATAGTAAATCGTCAGTTGTATCCTCTGATTTTTGTCTGTAGGGATAACGTTTCTATTAACAATATCTTTCAGGACCCTTTCCTCTGTTTTATGAGCTGTGGAAAAGAAGTTCCTGTAAAATAGTCTAATAGGGGGTATAGGTGTTGTGTTAGTTGTCTCTTCGGAGGTTGCATGGCTTTTCACTTTCCTTCTTATGATGTCTTCGATGAAACCATTGGAGAAGCCGTTATTGACTAGAACCTGCCTTACCCTACAGAGTTCTTCGTCGACTTGCTTCCATTCTGAGCTGTGGCTGAGAGCACGGTCGACGTATGCGTTAACAACACTCCTCTTGTACCTGTCAGGGCAGTCGCTGTTGGCATTTAGGCACATTCCTATGTTTGTTTCCTTTGTGTAGACTGCAGTGTGGAAACCTCCGCCCTTTTCCATGACTGTTACATCTAGAAAAGGCAGCTTCCCATCCTTTTCCGTCTCGTAAGTGAAACGCAGCACGGAACTCTGCTCAAATGCCTCCTTCAGCTCCTGCAGATGTCTGACATCAGGTACCTGTGTAAAAATGTCGTCAACATACCTGCAGTATATGGCCGGTTTCAAGTTCATGTCGACTAAGACTTTTTGCTCGATGGTACCCATGTAGAAGTTTGCAAACAGGACACCTAGGGGAGAACCCATAGCGACCCCATCTACTTGCTTATACATGTGCCCATCCGGGCTCAAGAAGGGTGCCTCTTTAGTACAAGCTTGGAGTAGTTTCCTCAGAATACTTTCTGGCATGTCAAGAGGCCTCTTGACATGCCAGAAAGTATTCTGAGGAAACTACTCCAAGCTTGTACTAAAGAGGCACCCTTCTTGAGCCCGGATGGGCACATGTATAAGCAAGTAGATGGGGTCGCTATGGGTTCTCCCCTAGGTGTCCTGTTTGCAAACTTCTACATGGATACCATCGAGCAAAAAGTCTTAGTCGACATGAACTTGAAACCGGCCATATACTGCAGGTATGTTGACGACATTTTTACACAGGTACCTGATGTCAGACATCTGCAGGAGCTGAAGGAGGCATTTGAGCAGAGTTCCGTGCTGCGTTTCACTTACGAGACGGAAAAGGATGGGAAGCTGCCTTTTCTAGATGTAACAGTCATGGAAAAGGGCGGAGGTTTCCACACTGCAGTCTACACAAAGGAAACAAACATAGGAATGTGCCTAAATGCCAACAGCGACTGCCCTGACAGGTACAAGAGGAGTGTTGTTAACGCATACGTCGACCGTGCTCTCAGCCACAGCTCAGAATGGAAGCAAGTCGACGAAGAACTCTGTAGGGTAAGGCAGGTTCTAGTCAATAACGGCTTCTCCAATGGTTTCATCGAAGACATCATAAGAAGGAAAGTGAAAAGCCATGCAACCTCCGAAGAGACAACTAACACAACACCTATACCCCCTATTAGACTATTTTACAGGAACTTCTTTTCCACAGCTCATAAAACAGAGGAAAGGGTCCTGAAAGATATTGTTAATAGAAACGTTATCCCTACAGACAAAAATCAGAGGATACAACTGACGATTTACTATAAAACCAGAAAAACGGCCAGCCTACTCATGAGAAACTCTCCAGACACGAAACAGAACGCTTTAAAAGAGACTAACGTCGTCTATGCCTTCAAATGCCCACTTGGGGACTGTAAGCTCCAAAAAACCCAGTATATAGGCAAGACAACAACATCTCTTTCTAGGCGTTTAACGATGCATAAACAACAGGGCTCCATTAAGGAACATATAATCTCTTCCCATAACCAAACCATCGCCAGAGAAATCCTAGTAAACAACACAGAAATCATCGATAGATACAGCGATAGCAGGCGGCTCGACGTTTGCGAGGCACTACACATCAAGAAGTCAACACCAGCAATCAACAGCCAATTATTGCACAACTATATTCTACCCACCTCAAGACTCCGCTCCAATATAGAAGCATCAAGAAATATGGACCAATAGGCTTTCTACAAACACTTCTATTCAATATCCATTGTTTCGTGTTCTGTCTTGTGTTGATACTTTTAATACCCTATTAATATCCTCTAATGCCACATCATCCTTCCCACCTTACTCAAATGTAATGCCACATCACCCTTCCCACCTCACTCAAATGTAGATATAAAATCAGGGAAACGCAAGTTCTAATCAGTTGTGTATTTGTGAAGTCTTTGAAAATGTAATAAGTTTTACGAAACGCGCCCGTGTCGCGTCAGACTAGAAATAAAAATGAATTTTGGAGAAGTGATTTTTGATTTACCTCCAACAGTGAAGCATAATGTACGAAAGATTGAGAAAATTCGTGTTAGAATTATTAATCTTACTTTTTCGGTCATATTTAATAAAATATGTCTACAGGAAAGACTGCTACCAAAATATACTAATATATATATATATATATATATATATATATATATATATATATATATAGAATTGCTTGTTACTTATATATATAGAATTGCTTGCTACTTATATATATATAATTGCCAGATTCATATATACATATATCGAATTGCTAGATCCATATATATATAAAACTGCCCGATTCAAGATAATGTAATTAACATATATATATATATATATATATATATAAAAATAGCATAAATGAGTTTTATAATTGCCAGTCTCAGGATAATATAACTGCCAGATTCAGGTTAATATAATTGACAGTCAGGCTTTGATACTGTAAGCCATACCTACCTTTTACTTAAACTTAATCATTACAGAATCTGAGGCCTTCCTGATAGCTATATTCTATCATATCTTAATGATAGACGCCAATATGTAGCCATTAAAGACATAACCCCCCCCACATCTCTACTGTAACCGTAGGAGTGCCACAGGACAGCATCTTAGAACCTCTCCTATTGCTTATATACATCAATGATTTACCAAATATCTCTAACATCCTTAAACCAATACTATTTGCTGGCGATACTGCCTTCATCTATTCAAACTCCAATGCAACACACAATAAGTAATATTGTAAACAACAAATTGAAACAAACTGGATGTGGTTGGATGTCAACCAACAAACTAAATATAGAGAAGACCTATTACATTGTATTTGGAAGTAAATTATCAAATGAAATTCCCCTTCAAATAGATAATGTCAACATTACCATTAAAAATGATGAAAAAGTTCCTTAGCCTATACATAAACAAGAGACTAAATTTGAACACTCACATACAGTACACAGGCAAAGTCTCAAACTGTTGGTATATTCTCAAAAATCACATATTATATTCCCCACTCTTCTATCCTTTCACTATACTATTCCCTAAGTTATTCCTGTTTAACATAATGATAATGCTAAAGATGATAATGTTTTTTTGAGAAACGTACATAGAAAATGGGTTACAAGCACAATATTGGATGTCTAGATAAAGCAAGAATATACTATGCCTAAAGCCACTAATATGCACAGTGTTTCAGACATGCTGTGGATAAACACTTAAAATTAATTGCTAAAAATAATTGAGATGAAAAGCAAAAGTTGAACAAAAGTAGAAAAAAATAAAAAGAATGACAATAATTACATGTTGAACGGATCAGCAAAACTGCAACAGAACAGCCGATGGTAATTTTAACTAAATAAACATGGTAACTTTTTTTGTTTACTTGGCATATAGCAGTATTACAAGTTCAGTCATTATTCATTATTGTTTAATAATAGCAAGACATAGGTTGACAATCAGTAGGTAAGGTAGGTTACATGGCATTTATTAGGTAGTACTTAGTTTCTCTCTTAAACTGGTTGAGAGACAGACAGTCTTTGATGTTATTGGGAAGAACATTTTACATCTTGGGACTCTTAATTTGTGGAATATTTCCACTTTGGCTAAGTCGCACTCTTGGAATATCAAATAAGTATTTGTTTCTAGTGTGGATTTCAAAGATTCTGTTACAGCCCCCTACCATGTATTTAAGGGGGCGTCAGGTTGGCATCTGGGTCCAAAAATGCAAAAATGAAAACTCATTCGATTTCAATCAAACTTTTTTGACAAGTTCTATATGAAAAGTGTTTCATCTGGTCCAAGTTTCAGCATTGTAGCATAAATAGGAAGGGAGAAAAAAAATATTGAAGTAGTTGTGAAAATTATGCAAAAATGGTCAAAATCGATTATCAATCAAAAGTGTCAACTGAAATCATAAGTACAACTCTTTGCTATCACAATAGCATATATTAAACAAATATTATTATTAGTTTAATTGGAAAAAAAAATTAAGGAAAAAAAAAAAAAAAGGATTTTTTTTTCTTTTTTTTTTTTAAATATTTTTTTTTTTTCATTTTTTTTGGGGCGATTTGCATCAAACTTACACACCTGACTGTACGTAAGCCTATCTGTAAGGATGCCAATTTTGGAGAAAATTGGTTGATGTCAACCCCAGCCACAGATTTTAGAACCTTAGACTTTATTCATTTCTGTTTTTTTTTCAATTGACACAAACGTTTACAAAACTCATTCTTTTCTTATTCAATTTACATGAAACTTACACAGTATATGTGGAGGGCATGTCTCTACATTGGGGGGCTTTCATTTTTCTCTAAGTTCATTTATTGATTTTATAATAGCAATAAACATGCCATATTTGCAAAAAAATTTTGGGGAACTTTGAACATTTGTATTAGGAAAACTAAAGATGTTTTGGAAATTCTAAATCCCCAAATCCTTTATTATATGCTAATGTGTCAGAAAAGTGTCACAGAATAATTTTATCTGAAACGTGTGTTCTGAAGTGTGGTCTTGAAAATGTGTAAAAAACGTTCAAAAAAATAAAAAAAAAAAAAAACTCCCTTTCTATTTACGCTGCAGTACTGAAACTTGGGGACAATTTAAGCACTTTTCATATACAACTAGAAAAATAATATTGGTTGACATTGAACAACTTTCATTATAATAACCAGACGCCCCCTTAAGAACAGGTTTAGCATTGCAGTTCAGTGTTTCATATATATATATATATATATATATATATATATATATATATATATATATATATATATATATATATATATATATATATATATATATATATGTATGTATATAGTGCACTTGACAGGGTGTGAAGTGACTTAGACTTAATATCTAAAATATTCAATGATTTAGATTTAAGAAAGGGGGGGGGCAGAATGCTGTCTGTGGCTTCAGTTTGTTATTGTTCTAATTGATGATTTGTCTTGAGTAATTAGAGATCATAGATAATTTAGGGAGAACCCCAGGCAATGATACCAAAATTGTGATAAGGAAAGACGAGAGGCCAATAAAGCTTTACCAAGGTAGAGGGTGACGTACATAATATCTGATTTAGAAAAGAATGCCAAGTGATTTTAAAATATTTTTTAGCTATAATTTGTATGTGACACTGGAAATTCAGCTTTTTATCAATGAGAACATCATGGAATTTACCATCTACTTTATTACCATTCTGGATATTGCCAATTCTTAGGATTAGAGAAAATGAGGGTTGTGTAAACAGCAAATAAAACTGGCTTGAGGTATTGAGAGGCATTCGGAATGTCATTAATGTAGATGAGAAAGAGTACGCAAGTAATTATCAAAAGAGGGCACCAAGCCCGGAAGGCTACGAAGCACCATCAACTGTGTGGGATATAAAAAAAACGGTAAATATCATTAAGGATGCCAATTCGAAAACAAAAGTGCATAAGGCAGACAATATCAAAGGTATCTGATTCTTCAAGGATTCTATCGAGGAACAAGTGACCACGAGGGACAGTCAGGAAACAAGACACACACGCCTCCTGGAAGTCAGGACATTCAACAAGGATATGCACGACCGTAAGAGGGACAATGCAGTTTGGAAAATAAAGAGCAGGGCGGCGCTCCATTAAGTGCATATGAATTAAACATTTATGGCTAATACGTAATCTCATCAGAGCCATTTCTCACCACCAATTATGGTGATGGGAGGAGGGCCATGGGGACACACTACCTTCAAGAGTATGCAGTTTGTCACGAGTAACAGAAGACCAACAATCCTGCCAATGGGTAAGGATGGAGGAATGAATAACTGGGTAGAAGTCAGAATAAGGAACACCTTTAAGGGAGATGGGGCAAGTGCAGATAGCCTCCTTAGTGACAGAGTCCGCACGCTCATTTAAGGACACACAAATATGGTTGGGAAACTGGCAAAATTCCACTGTCTTAAATCTATTGGAGATAAGAAACAGCCAATGTTGAATTTCGACTACAACCGAATGAACTGGATTAAAGGGCTCCAGAGCCATGAGGGCACTGTGAGAGTCAACTACAACAATAAAGGAAAATTGATAGCAAGAAAGCTGTTGACAAAGAGCATACAAAATAGCACAAAGTTCTGCTGTGGAGATGCTAGTCTCTGGATGCAGGCGACACATAGGTGTGGTCAGGAAAAACAACAGAGTAGGCTACACCATCTGCAGACTTTGACCCCATCTGTGAAGACGGAAATGGAGCGGAAGTGTGAAGAAAAGTGTGCAAGGAAAAGTACGACATAAGCGAGAGTGAGGAGGGTGTTGTAGGGACTGTGCAATGTAGCAAAGACAGTAGCGATCATGGCGATCCTGTAGACACAGTATGCCTGTTTCATCATACAGGCTTAGGGTAGGAGTCAAACGCAAGGCACCAGAGCTGAGGTATAACCCATTATGATCCAGAGCATCAAGACAGCATAGAGTAGAAGGAGAGGCAGACGAGTAAGCAAGACAACCATACTTGAGTTTAGACAGCACGAAGGTGGAGCGTGCTCGTATCAGCTCCCAAGGAAGTATAACTTACCTTAAGTAAGTTAAGGACCTTAGAGCATCCAACTCAGAGGTTAGAGATATGGGGAGACCAAAACAAACGAGGTTCAAAGATTAACTCCATAAGTTTAGCAAAATCTTTGTACAAAAGGGGATTACCATAAAGCGACAAAGGGGGATGAAGAACGACCTACTTCCGAGTAAAAGTCATCGCAAAAGTTTTAGTTGTAGAGAACTTGATGCCATGATTGGTGTCCCAGGATGACACGGCATCAATCGCAAGTTGAAGTCGCCGTTGAAGGAAAGGCAAGTCATCACCTTGACAGCAATGAGTAAGATTGTCAACATAGAGAGCTGATGAGATTCCAGAGGAAAGGGAGTAAAGAAGACCACTGAGGGCAACCAGGAAAATTAGTAAGTGCTCAGAACACTACTGTGAGGTACACCTACATATTGCCGTAAAGAGGCAGAATGGTACAAACCATCACTAAAGGAATGATTAGAGCGGAAGCTTCGTAGGAAGAGGAAGAGATTACCACGAATGGAGTTGGGACAAAATATGGTATCTCCAGGTGGTCTCATATGCCTTTTCCAGGTCAAAAAAAGGACAGCAACAACAGAGGTCTTTGCAGCAAAAGCAGTACATATATAGACCATGTTCACCAAGACATCAGTCATGACACTTGTAAAAGCCCAATTGAGAAGGCAAGTGGTGGCGATAGTGTTCCAAGAACAACATCATAAGGACATTGAACATTCCTTCAAAGAGTTTGCAGACGCAACTCGTGAGGGCAATGGAGCAGATGTCCTTAGCAGCTGTCCTTAGAGACCCTGGTTTCTGAATTGGAAAAACCACCACCTGAAGCCAGTCCTCAGGGACAGATGATGACTGCCAGATATGGTTAAACAGATTCAGTATATACTGAAAACATGCATTGAGAGAGGTGACATTCATTAGGAGATGTTTCACTTTCTGAGCCCGCTGCCATAGAACCGCAGAGAGTCAGGGCAGACTGGTGTTCGGAGAGAGAGATCATTATAGAGAAGCTGGAGATGCATGCGAAAATCTATAGGACAAGATTCATGAAGGTGCTTATGAATAAGGAAAGATGAAGGAAGACTAGAACTGGAGCCACCAGTCGAAAAAGGGGAACACAGTTCGGTAGCGACTGACACAGGATCCGCCACAATAGAATCATGGAAGTGAAGGACTGGTGAGACATCTGGAACAAACTTACTCGCAATCTTACAGGTTTTCTTCCAGATCTGGGGCAGAGGAATATCAGACGTAATGGTGGAGACAAAAGATTTCCAACTCTCAAGTTTAACCGTACGGACCGCAGTCACCTTATAAAACAAAAGAAAACAGCCGTCTGTCTTCATCTGTCTTTCTTCCAGGCTGCACTCTTACAGAGGACAGTCGAAACACCCAGCATTCCACCTGGGAACGCACTTCCGCATGCCCCTGGAGGTAGAGCAAGGAACAGAGTGGATGGCAGCGTCTAATATGGTGTGATGAAAAAGGAGTAGGGCTCGACGGTGAGGCAAATAGGAGAGGTCAGAAAGAGTAGCATGTAGAGTGAATAGATTCCAGTCAGCCTTGGCAAACTGCCACCTAGGGAAGGAGAGAGAAGGGTGAAAGGTGACAAGGATGGGGAAATGGTCACTGTTATGGAGGTCACGAAGAACCCACCACGTGAACTCTAAATAAAGAGAAGACGAAAAAGAGGGAGGTGGTGATGAAGAGGAACTACAGGAGGGGTAAAAGTCAAAGCACGACAAGAGGCGAGAGGAAGGATGTTGGAAGGACCGCGCAAGATATCCAAGACAGTAGCGATCACGGTGATCCTGGAAAGATAGGAAGGCAGTATCAACATACAAGCTGAGGGTGGGAGTCGAACGAAAGGCACCAGAGCTGAGGCGCAACCCAGTACGGTGCAAAGCATCAAGACGACGAAGAGTAGGAGACGAGTAAGCAGGGCAACCATAATCGAGTTTAGACAGGACGAGAGACGAATGTAAAGAGAGGAGTGTGCGGCTATCAGCTCCCCAAGAAGTATAGGACAAAACCTTAAGGATGGTAAGGGTCTTGGAGCATTCAACTCGGAGGTAAGAGATATGAGGCGACCAAGACAAACGAGTGTCAAAGATTAACCCCAAAAGCTTAGCGGACTCCCTGAACACAAGGGGATGACCATAAAGCGAAAGAGGGACAAAGAATGACATGCTTCTGAGTAAAAGTCATAGCACAAGTCTTAGACATAGAGAACTTGAAGCCATGATCAGTGGCCCAAGATGACATGGCATCAATCGCAAGTTGAAGCCACCGTTGAAGGAGAGGCGAATCATCATCCCGACAGGAAAGGGTAAGATCGTCGACATAGAGAGCGAAGAAGACGCCAGAAGGGAGGAAATAAGACCATTGAGTGCAACTAGAAAAAGAGTAGTGCTCAGAACACTACCTTGGGGTACACCCTCATATTGCCTAAAAGGGGCAGAGAGAGTGGCACTAAGCCTAACCCGAAAGAAACGAGAGATAAAGCTTTGGAGGAAGAGAGGGAGATTACCACGAAGGCAAGATGAATGAAGTTGTGACAGAATATGATATCTCCAGGTGGTGTCGTAAGCCTTTTCCAGGTCAAAGAAGACGGCAACAACAGAGGTCTTCGCAGCAAAAGCAGTACAAATAAAGACCTCCAAGTTTGCCAGGACATCTGTTGTGCTGCGGCACTTGTGAAAACCAAATTAAGAAGGGGAGAGGTGGTGAGTGTTCTAAAAACCACATCAGACAAACGTTAACCATACGTTCAAAAGAGTTTGCAGACAACTCATGAGGGCAATAGGGTGGACGTCCTTAGGGAATGTCCCGAGAGACCCTGGAAACATAACAGGGAGGACAGGGACAACGGCATCGAGCCAGTCCTCAGGTACTGAAGACGACTCTCAGACCCGATTATACAGACTCAGTAAATACCGAGACATGCACAGAGGGAGATGGCGAAGCATCTCATAATGAATGCCATCGGAACCCACTGCCATAGAACCACAGAGGGCCAGGGCAGACTTAAGTTCAGAGAGAGAGAGAAGGGATCGTTATAGGGAAGGCTGAGATGAGTGTAGAAATCTAAAGGATGAGATTCAAGAACAGGCTTATGAAGAAGGAAAGATTAAGGAAGATGAGAACCAGAGCTAACAGACGAAAAGTGGGAACCCAGTTCGGTCGCAACGTGCAACGGGTCCACCACAAGAGTACCACGGAGGTGGAGGACCGGCGAGACATCAGAAGCAAACTTACCCACTATCTTGCGCATACCCCTCCAGATCTGCGGCAGAGTATTTTTGGACGTAATGGTGGAAACATAAGACCTCCAACACTCACGTTTACCTGTACAGATGGTCCTACAGACCACTGAACTCGCCTTCCAAAACAAAAGACAAAAATCAGCCATCTGCCGGTGGTGGTGTCTCTTCCAGGCTGCACGCTTATAGCAGACAGCCCAAGCACAGTCCACATTCCACCAGGGAACGCACTTCCATGATTCCTGAGAGGTAGAGCGAGGAATAGAGTGGAGGGCAGCATTGAAGACGGTGTCATGAAAAAGGACGAGGGCGCGAGGGAGAAGCAAAATGGAGAGGTCGGAGAGTAGCACAGAGGGTAAATTGATGCCAGTCAGCCTCGGCAAACCGCCACCTAGGGAAGGAGAGGGGAGGGTGAAAAGAAAAAAGGTAACAAGGATGTGGAAATGGTCACTGCCATGGAAGTCATCAAGAACCCGAAATGTGAAATTCAAGTAAAGAGACGAAGAGCAAAGAAAAAAATCAAGACAGGAAAGGGTGCAGTCCAAGAGTCCAAACAAGTGGGCTCATCAGAATTCAGAAGAGGCAGGGAAGAAGAGAGGATGAACGGTTCGAGAAGGCGACCCCGGCTGTTTGTCAGAACATCACCCCAGAAGGTATGTTGACAACTGAAATCACCCAGCAGGAGCACAGACTCTGGCAAGGGGTCCACTAGGTATTTAAGATCGGGAAGAGAAAGCGGCACATTTGGGGGGAGATAAATGGAACAAACTGTGTACCATTTACACACAAAGACATGGGCAACAGAACATTGGAGAGGTGATGGAAAAAGTAAGAGGATGAGGGGAACATCAGAACGAATCAAAAGCAGAAAAGTTATTGGCCCCAGCAAAATATGAAGGGGGGGGGGGGCCATGGGGGTAGAGAGGAATAATCACGGAAGCGACCAGGATGAGCACCAAGCATCGGCTCCTGGAGACGGACACAAAGGAGTGAAAACTGTGAAATCAAAAGTTGGAATTCATGAAAATTGGCGTAATATCCATGAATATTCCATTGAAGAATAGACATCGACAAAAAGGGAAGGGACAGGAACAGAGAACAATGAAGAAAAAAGGTTAAAAAGGAACACAGCATGTCAAAGAAGCGCAGGATCAGGATCAGGGTAAGCGAAGTCAGGGATAGTGGGCAGGGGTAAACTGAGTAAGGATGGAGGGAAGGGAGTGGGAGGACAGACCACAGGCAGATGAGCAGGGTCCAGAGGAGGAGGCAACCGAGAGGGACTGTCAAGGACAGCAGGAGGGGCAGAAACCGGGAAGCACACCTCAGCAAGGGCAGCAACCAAGAAGGTAGCGGGGGCCAAAGAAACCTCCAAAGCAGGAACAGGGGGTTCGACCACCGAAATGGGAGAGGTGGAGCGATAGAGTCAGAGGCAGGGGGGCGAGGATGAAAGTGAAGCTTTCTTACCAGCCGGGGAGGAAGAAGGAGATAAGCCAGGCTTTTGCTTCTGACTCAGAGAGGCAGATGTTCCAGCAGCAACGTACTGGGCAACAGACTCAAACGTCTCAACAGAAGAAGAACGAGAGCAAACAACACGATGATCGCTAGGAGAAGGATGGACATCAGCCCACACAGACAGGCAGCGTGGAGAGCTAAGAGACGGAGAAGGATGGGAAGGAGGATCAAAGGGAGATGAGAAAGAAGACACAGGAGACATGACAGACTGGGTAGAAAAAAGGGGAACCCCAGACAGAGAACCAGGAGGGGAACCCTTCTGGACAGAATGCAAAGGAACGGGAGCAGGCGGTGGGCGTATCTGGGTCTAAGGCCTGGAAACTGTTGTGAGACTGAGGAAGGTGGGAAGGACGAGGAGAGGAAGAGTGCAACACGTGAGCATAAGAAACCCCAGCAAAAGGGGAAGGAGGGGGATGGTGAACTTGGCGCCTCGCCTCAGGAAAAGACAAACGTTCCCAGTGCTTCAAGTTGAGGACAGCTGCCTCATGTTTGTAATGGATACACGCGCGAGAGAAGGTAGGGTGGGCATCACCGCAACTGAGGCAGCGAGCCTGGGGAGAAGTGCACTCCGACTTAAAGTGACCTTCGTTCCCACACATAGGGCAGAGAGAGAGAGAGAATACTGGAGCATTTGAGGGCACCATATCCGAACTTCCAGCACTTATTACAAAGCCGAGAAGAGGGTATGTACTCCTGAATGGAGCATCTGGCACCAGCAAGAATAACAGAGGGCGGAAGTGTCCAACCATCAAAGGTAATTTTCACAAGCCGAAGGGACAGACGGCGACGGCCACGAGGGGGTCGCGAACGTGTAAACCTGGAGAACAGAATGGCCTTGGGCCTCGAGGACATGTTTAATATCCTCGTGGCAGTCCTTGAGGTTCCTAATACCGGTTGCAACATGGTGTGGGAGGAGAACAGTGCCAACACTGGCACTTAACTGAGCATTCTTGGAGACCCCAACAGGGGGGTCACCTCAATGCAGGACAAAGTCGCCAAGTGGACAGCTGCATCCCGAGAAGAAGCAGCAACAACATGCGTACCGAGATGGGTGGGGTTAAAAGTAACAGAGGCATCTACTGAACCAACAAGGTGCCTATGGAGGGAGAAATTGTCAGCAGTAGAATCTAAATGATGGAGGTCAAAGTACTTAGTCCACGTAGCAAGATCAAACAAGGCATGGTATGAATTGGTATGGGAAGGAAGCATGCGAGAGCAGCCATGGCGGGGACGGTGGTGAGAACCCCCTAGAGAGAGAGGGGGGTCATAAGGTGCAGTAGTCACAATGAGAGATGGAGTCGTACTAGGGGACGAGGTAGTCACCACAGGGGGCTTGGGGCTCAACCCAACCACAGAAGAGGAAGGGGAGCAGGGGAGTAGTCCAGTCTGGGCCCAATGTAGCAGGGGCTACAGAGCCCAGTCTTCCAGCACAGTCCGACTCAGGGGCCTGGTCACCCACCCCCCATGAGCCTGGGAAAGGGAAGTCGTTTCATCAACCATGCAGCAGTCTTTCTAAAAGTTTGGGGCCTGGATCCAAGGGATACCACCTACCAGGGCAGCCAGGGAGGCCGAGCGCGGGCCAGTGCAGGAAGGGTGCATCGTCCCCAGCGGTGCCTCCCCCCCCCCCCTTTTTAACAAGGAGTCCTACTGCATAGTTCATTCTCCCACACTGGTGCAAAGACCCCACTCCCCCTATTGTCCCAGCCTGGACACCCAGCCATCCACTCAGGGCTACCCCTCCAGCGGGCGGTCCGATGGCTCACAAGCCCCCTACGTGGTGCCCATCTGCATGTACAACACACAAAGAGGGGACAGGAGAGGGGCCAAAGGCAACCCTCACTAGTCCCAGGGTGGTGTGCGTGAGCCCCTCACCACGACAAGGTGACACCACAGAGGGAAGAGGCGAGAAGAGCAGATGTACTCCTGAATACAGCATCTGGCACCAAGAGTTACGGAAGACGGAAAGGACCTATCAAAAGTGATTTTCATTACACAAAGAGACTGGCCATGACGACCACGAGGGAGGGCGAGTAACATTAATATGGAGGATAGAATGGCCTTGGGCCTCAAGGATATGTTTATTATGGTAGTCTTTAAGTTCCTTATCACCAGTCGCTACATGGTATGGGAGAATAACTGTGCCAATCCTGGCATTTATTTAACCAGGCATTTTTTGATATTCAAACAGGTGTCTCCCCAATGCAGGACAACGAGGATAAGTGGACAGCTGCTTCCCGAGAAGGAGCTGCAACAACACGTGTACCAGTATGGGTGGGGTTAAAAGTGACAAAGATATCCACCAAATCAACTAGAGTAGGAGTAATTAGGTCAAGTGGAGGAGTAGGTCTGTATATTAAAGAGGAGCTGGAATGCACAGAGCTCCTGAACTTGACCAATGAGGTGGTAGAGGTACTTGGAATCATGGTAGAGAATATAAATCTAATTATTATTCTAATATACAAACTGCCAGATGCAACAGTTGAGGAATTCACTGAGCAGATCCACAAAATAGAAAATAGCCTTGATAACCTAGCAAACCCAGTACCAGATATTATCTTCCTTGGAGACTTCAATCTACCCAGTTTACAATGGAGAATAGTAAACAGTAATACTATAGCATGAAATCAACCTGGAAATAACCAATCACAGGTCAGAGAACTACTGAGATTCTGTGACAAATTCTCGCTCAGTCAGCAGATTACAGAACCGACTAGGAATGAGAACACGCTGGACCTCATATTCACGAACAATGATGAGCTAATCAGAGACATTACTGTCTCGGACACTACGTACTCGGACCACAAGCTCATTGAAGTGCAAACTAACATTAATAACGGTAGTAGGCCCAAGAGAAACAACAAGCGAGAAGGGCTATTCAATAAATTAAATTTTAATAATAAAAGGATAGACTCGGAGAAAATAAACAGGAAACTTACAACATTCAATGGGAAAATGTTTAAGTAATAAAAATCCTACACAAGGTCCAACGTAGGAAGAGAACACAGACGACATTACAGAAGAAAAAAGTTAACAGAAGTGCTGAAGCAGACACGACTTTCCATACAAAGAAGGAATAATTTAAACAGGGAGATTGAAGAAATCGAACAGACTGAAGCATTCATATCAACTTGACGAAAGGCAACTAAAACAGAAAGCAATTCAAAAAATAAAGACATACCCAAAATATTTCTTCACATATGCTAAATCAAAAGCAAAAACCACTGCCAGTATTGGACCTATTCGTACTAGTGAAGGTTCATACACTGAGGATGACAAAGAAATTAGTGAAATCCTAAAAAAGCAATATGAGGACATGTTTAGCACCCCGATACACAGCATGAAAGTGGAAGATCCGGACAACTTCTTTACGCGTGATATACAAACCCCTGTAAATATAATTGATATCAACACGAGCGTGGCAGGTTTTGAAAGAGAAATTGACAATATGCCCATGCACTCAGCCCCGGGTTCAGACTCATGGAATTCAATATTTATAATGAAATTCAAAGTGCCAGTAGCACAGGCACTCAGTATAGTGTGGAGAAAGAGCTTGGACACGGGGGAGATACCAGATGCGCTTAAAGCAGCAGACATAGCCCCTCCACACAAGGGAGGTAGCAAAGCATTGGCAAAGAATTATAGACCAGTTGCACTTACGTCCCACATAATAAAATTACTGTATTTGAGAGAGTGATCAGGAGTCAGGTCACTAGTTTCATGGAGACCAATGACCTCCACAATCCAGGCCAACATGGATTTAGAGCAGGAAGATCATGCCTCTCACAGATACTTGACCATTACGACAAAATCACTGAGGCATTAGAAGAAAAACAGAGTTCAGATGTAGTATACACAAATTCGCAAAGGCATTCGATAAATGTGACCATGAAGTGATAGCACACAAAAGGAGGTCAATGGGAATAACTGGTAAAGTAGGACGCTGGATACTCAGTTTTCTGTCGAATAGACCACAGAGAGTAACAGTTAACCGTATAAAATCGAGTCCAAGAGCAGTTAAAAGCTGCAGTATCTCAAGGTACAGTCCTTGCACCATTGCTTTTCCTTATTCCCATATCAGATATAGACTCAAATACAAGGCACAGCTTTGTATCATCCTTTGCAGATGACACAAAAATCAGCATGAAAATTACCTCTGCTGAAGATATTGAAAAACTACAAGCAGATATTAATAAAGTTTTCGACTGGGCTACAGAAAATAACGTGATGTTTAACAGCGATAAATTCCAGGTACTAAGATACAGTAAAATTGAGAACCTTAAACTTAATACAGGGTACAAAACACAATCTAATTTGCCCATAGTAGGAAAGAAACATATAAAGGATTTGGGAATAATGATGTCTGATGACCTAAATTTTAGGGAGCATAACCAAGCAAATATTGCGGCAGCCAGGAAAATGATAGGATAGATTACGAGAACTTTCAAATCCAGGGATCCCATCACAATGGTTGTACTCTTCAAATCACTTGTGCTGTCCCATCTTGAGTACTGCCTAGTACTCACTTTCCCATTTAGAGCAGGAGATATTGCTGAAATAGAGGGAGTACAGAAAACATATACAGGATACATGAACGAGATAAAGCATCTAAATTATTGGGATCGTCTCAAAGCTCTCCGAATGTACTCACTAGAAAGACAATGGGAGAAATATCAAATAATATACAAGTGGGAAAATACTGGAGGGCCAGGTCCCAAATCTGCACAGTAAAATAACAACATACTGGAGTGAACAATATGGTAGAAAATGCAGAGTACTGTACAACCAGTGAAGAGTAGGGGTGCCATAGGTACAATTAGAGAGAACTATATAAACATCAGAGGTCCATGGTTGTTCAACATCCTCCCAGCGAGCATAAGAAATATTGCCGGAACAACCGTGAACATCTTCAAGAGGAAACTAGATAGTTTCCTCCAACGAGTGCTGGACCAACCGGGCTGCGATGGGTATGTGGGCCTGTGGGCTGCTGCAAGCAACACCCTAGTGGACCAAACTCTCACAAGTCAAACCTGGCCTCGGGCCGGGCTTGGGGAGTAGAATAACCCCCAGAACCCCATCAACCAGGTATCAACTAGGTGTTTATGGATGAATAAATCATCAGGACGAGTAGAATTAACATGACCGAGATTAAAATACTTAGTCCATGTAGCAGGACCAAACAAAGCTTGGAAGGTATTAGAACTGGAAGAAATCGTGCGAGTTTGACTGCGGAGAGGACGGCACCGAGCACCCTCAGTAAGAGGGGGGGTAAAAGGCACAGTTGTTACAATGAGAGATGAAGCCACTCCATGTGATGAGGTGGTCATCACTGGGGGGTTGGGGCTCAACCCTGCCACAGAGGTAGAAGGGGAGCAGAGATAGTCGGGACTGGTAGACCAAGCTCTCACAAGTCAAGCCTGGCCTCGGGGACTAGAAGAACTCCCAAAACACCATCAAGCAGGGAGAGTCCGAAGCTGCTTGGTCTGGGACCAAAGTAGCAGGGGGCTACAGAGCCCGGCTTTCCATCACAGTCCGACTCGGGGCCCTGGTCTCCACCCCACATCTGAGAAGTTAAAAATAAGTGTCAGATATCAGCATGTAAATGAACAGGTAATCATTTCATCAACAAACAAGCCCCTATACCCACCATGGCGCCACAATTAGAGGATAGGACACCCGATAGGATGTGGCCCCCCCCCCCTAAGGGTGCATCGTGGATATATGCCCTGCAATCACCACTTTAAGAACCATCAGTCCATCAAGATTGGGCTCAGCAACAAAGGAAAAGAGTGACAATAAAAGTGTCCCTTTGCTCAACAATTTCGGGTACCACAGTTTTACGGGCGAGAGACTGTGCCTCACCTAACACCCAGTGTCAAAACAGAAGACGACATCTAAAAGAATGATCAAGAATAGCAAAAAGTCGCTGGGAAATAGCAATTAAAAAGGAGAATTGGGAAGGAAAAATTAAACTTAGTAGGAAAAAGCATTCAGCACAATTAGTGAAGAAGGCAGCAGGAGCATAAGACTTCAAAAGGACAGAGGACACTGTCCCATGGAGCATCACACTCTAGCATCTGCCAACCAAGCCCCCTCACGATGGCAATGAGCTGGAAAGGGAGGGAGAGATGAAAAAGACGAGAGGGTGAAGATTACTGCACGGTGAGACACCAGTGTTAAATGGGTAGAGTGGGAAAATTGGAATTATTCACAGAGACATACTGGAGCTTGTCACTGAGGTAAGATTATAGGTATTGGAGGGAGTGACCTTTTACTCTGTAATGTTGCAATTTAAGAAAGTTAATGTGTTTACAATGTCAAAATGTCTTATGAAGGTCAACAAATAAATGAATAAGTTTTCCAAGGGCTGCATAAATGAAATTAATCATACTAACTGGGCATGATTGGTCCTTTTTTGGGCCTGAAGCCATTATGGGAAGAACTAAGTATAAATAGGAGTAAGGCTGCGTGTAAATTAACTTTAAAATAATTTAGACAAAATCGGCAGAATTGATATTGGTCTATAATTGTTGACTTCAGTGAGATTGCTGATTTTATGGACTAAGGTTACTCTTGCTTTTTTTCTCAAAATATCAGGATAGGTTTAGAGTTCAAATAATTTGTTGTAGAGCAATGCAATGGCTGGAGCTAAAAATCTAGAGGCTTTTTTTGTAAATTAGGGGTGGTATCTCAACATACAGTATCTATGCATGGGGTTCATTCATCCACTGCAAACTACCTCAAACCCATCATCACCCAACAAAAATCTGCTATCAGAACAATAAAACTGTCTTCAAACAACACCCAACCTCTGTTTAAATCCCTGAACATGCTACATATACACTCGCTCTACACATTCTCTTATGCTATTTACAATGCATTAGGACATTTGTTCCTAAATGCTAACCCTGATCTGAAACTCTCCATTGATAGACATAATAGAACCCACAACCCACAAGCATAAATATCTCTTTGATATAATTTTTTATATAAATTGAGTCAGGATAAAATAATTGCCAATCAGACTAAAATAACTTTGAATCAGGCTTTTTCACCCACAGGGTTATTGATCAATGGAACTGCCGACCCACCAAACCCATAACTGCCAAAACTGTGCTGAATTTCAAAATATACCTGGAAAAAATCATGAAGGCAAACTGGGAGGGGGAAGGGAGCCTTCAACAAGCCGACGAATTCCTGTTCTCATCGAGGCCACTCGGGTTAGTAGCCCTCAGGTAAATCGGGTAAAATATTATTCCCAGACAATTACAGCATAACTGATAAAGTTAGGCTAGAGTAATAAATTTCTGGTAAATTTAGAGTGATAAATTTTTAGAGTAATATAAATTTAAATTTCATATTAACTTCACTGACAGTTATAAATGCCAGTCTGCCTTCAATAAGCTCTTTGGTGAAATATTTATAATCAAGAGAGGAACTCATAAATAAGCCTAAGCAAAAAATAAAAAATGGACATCAGTTTGCATATGAATCTGATGAGAAAATTCCTTGATTAGTATACATTTCCCTTCCAATGAAATGGTCTCATCTTAAGTATATCTCAGACTGTGTTCTTCACCAACTCCAATGCTAAATAATATTACAACAAAAATGTCCATAACTTAGCTACAGAGTATATTACATTTTAAATAAATTTCCACAGGAAGCAAAAAAAGGAAGCACATTATTTACATAAATATGAAGAAAAACATTTAAAGCTTTGTTTTACCTTTGCTAAATTAAAGAGATATTTTAATACAGTACTTATAAGCAATTTTGAGTTTTCCTAGCGACAGCTTCTCCAGTTCTTGCTTAGTCATCTAACTTTCATAAAAGAACAATATAATAAAATATCTTCATCTCTTTACCTTTCATTTTGAAGTGTATTTCTCAAACAAAATATAATTACCTCTGAAGAGGGGTCAGGTACACAATGCCAAGCCAAAACACTCGGCCAAAGCTTCACGTGCTCACAAGTAGGTAGACTCACCTGAGTCCCAGTCCTCATCTTCTTCGTCATCGTCATCATCATCCGTGTCAGACGAGGAGCCTGACGGAGTGATTGTGCTTGGCGTAGAGCCACTATCTCTGGAGTCTAACACATTACTACCCCCCTTGTTTACATACGTCACCATCAACCATAGCTCAATCACCACCATAGCTTTCAGTCTCCGTGGTGTAGTGGAAAGACACTCGCCTGGCGTTCCGCGAGCGCTATGTCATGGGTTCGTATCCTGGCCGGGGAGGATTTACTGGGCGCAATTCCTTAACTGTAGCCTCTGTTTAACGCAACAGTAAAATGTGTACTTGGATGAAAAAACGATTCTTCGCAGCGGGGATCATATTCCAGGGACCTGCCCAAAACGCTACGAGTACTAGTGGCAGTACAAGAATGTAACAACTCTTGTATATATCTCAAAAAAAAAAAAAAAAAAAAAAAAAAAAAAAAAAAAAAGAACATCCAACTGACATTGTGATAGCACGATAGCACATTGTTAGATTAAAGGTAAGTTAATATACCAATATGTGCCTCATTATCCTTCAACATTCTCTTAATTATCTTTCACACTCAAAGTGTTTAGCCTATTATCTGCATGTATCATCTTGTGCCTCTTCATACTTCCAAGATGACTAAATCTCTTCCCACACTCTGGACACTCGTTAGGCTTGTCACCTGAATGCACTAACATATGAGTCTTCAACTGTCTTTGCAGACCGAATCTCTTCCCACACTCTGGACACTCATGAGGTTTCTCACCCGAATGCACTAACATATGAGTCTTCAAATTTCCACGCCGACTGAATCTCTTCCCACACTCTGGACACTCATGCAGTTTCTCACCTGAATGCACTATCATGTGCTGTATTATAGATCCACGATCGATAAATTTTTTACCACACTCGGCACATTGAAAAGGTCTCTCATCCGCATGCACCATCCTGTGCCTCTTCAAATGTTCACGCCGACTGAATCTCTTCCCACACTCAGGACACTCGTGAGACTTGTCACCTGAATGCACTAACATATGAGTCTTCAAATGTCCACGCTGACTGAATCTCTTCCCACACTCTGGACACTCATGCAGTTTCTCACCTGAATGCACTAACATGTGCTTTATTATACATCCACGTTCTCTAAATTTTTTACCACACTCTGCACATTGAAAAGGTCTCTCATCCGCATGCACCATCCTGTGAGTCTTCATACGATGAAGATGCCTGAATCTTTTCCCACACTCTGGACATTTATAAGGTTTATCACCTGAATGCACTAACATATGAGTCTTCAAATATCCACCCCGACTGACTCTCTTCCCACACTCTGGACACTCGAGAGACTTGTCACCTGAATGCACTAACATGTGAGTCTTCATATTTCTAGAACGGGTGAATACCTTCGGACACTGTGGACACTCGTGAGGTTTATCACCTGAATGCACTAACATATGAGTCTTCATATTTCCACGCTCACTGAATCTCTTCCCACACTCTGGACATTCATGAGGTTTGTCACCAGAATGCACTAGCATGTGACGCTTCAAATTTCCACGACTGGTGAATACCTTCGGACACTGTGGACACTGGTGAGTCTTCATCTTCTTTATGACAGGTGCAGTTTGTGTGAAGGTTTTCTCCCCCGGATGTTGGGAGAAGCGTCAAGGCTTGAGTGTTGTTTCTTAGAGTTAGACTTGATGTGAGCACTTGGCGGTCAATGGCGGTGCTTCTTCTTTATGATAGATACAGTTTGTGTCAAGATTTTCCCTTATTGCTCGTGCTGGACATCACCGGCGGGCGCTACTAAAATGGTGGCGGTTGTTTACCCTCTCATCACCTAAGCGTTCCAATGTTTTGGTCTGGTTCCACGTATCATTTTTCCAACCTCTTATTTTTGTTTATATCTGGTCATTTAAAATTAACACTTGTATTTATTCTCATGTTTTTGAATCAAAGAATGTACTTGGAATTGTTTCTTTAAACATAAGGCCACACGATTATACTTTTTGAAGGAAACAGCTCTCCCACTGGGATACAAGATACGCCTTACATTGACAACACTAATTTTTTTGCCATTTCGGAAACCAGTTTTGGACGTTTCGCTTATGTGTACGTGTTCAATATTAAATCGACTATATAATGCTATTAATAATTAAATTATTATAAATTAAATAATTAAATTATTTATTATAAATAAATACTTAAAAAATGTATTATGTATGTTGCATTAAAAATTAAAAATACGGAGGTACACTAATTCACTCGGAGATATTTGCATAATACGAATTATAATCTGAAAATATATACATTTATTTATTTATTTATTTATTTATTTATTTATTTATTTATATATATACAAGAAGGTACATTGGGTTTGTGAGAATACATTGGATAGTACAGTATTAACATTCTTGTAAATCCATCAGGAACGCAGCGTTTCGGGGAGGTCTTTAATCTAGCATAAGAACATAAGAACATAAGAACAAAGGCAACTGCAGAAGGCCTGTTGGCCCATACGAGGCAGCTCCTATTTATAACCACCCAATCCCACTCATATACATGTCCCTTATGTGAGAAACAATGCTTGAAACAATCGAGGGACCCCACCTCCACAATGTTACGCGGCAATTGGTTCCACAAATCAACAACCCTGTTACTGAACCAGTATTTACCCAAGTCTTTCCTAAATCTAAACTTATCCAATTTATACCCATTGTTTCGTGTTCTGTCTTGTGTTGATACTTTTAATACCCTATTAATATCCCTTTGTTATGTCCATTCACCCACTTGTAAACCTCTATCATGTCACCCCTAACTCTTTGCCTTTCCAGTGAATGCAACTTAAGCTTTGTTAATCTTTCTTCATATGAAAGATTTCTAATTTGGGGAATTAACTTAGTCATCCTACGCTGGACACGTTCAAGTGAATTTATATCCATTCTATAATATGGCGACCAAAACTGAACTGCATAATCTAAATGGGGCCTAACTAGAGTAAGATATAGCTTGAGAGCCACACCAGGTGTCTTGTTACTAATGCTGCGATTAATAAATCCAAGTGTCCGATTTGCCTTATTACGAACATTTATGCATTGATCCTTTTGTTTTAAATTCTTACTAATCATAACTCCCAGATCCCTTTCGCAATTCGACTTCGCAATCTCATAAGAACATAAGAACATAAGAACAAAGGTAACTGCAGAAGGCCTATTGGCCCATACGAGGCAGCTCCTATTCTATAACCACCCAATCCCACTCATATACTTGTCCAACCCGTGCTTGAAACAATCGAGGGACCCCACCTCCACAATGTTACGCGGCAATTGGTTCCACAAATCAACAACCCTGTTACTGAACCAGTATTTACCCAAGTCTTTCCTAAATCTAAACTTATCCAATTTATATCCATTGTTTCGTGTTCTGTCCTGTGTTGATACTTTTAATACCCTATTAATATCCCCCCGGTTATGTCCATTCATCCACTTGTAAACCTCTATCATGTCACCCCTAACTCTTCGCCTTTCCAGTGAATGCAACTTAAGCTTTGTTAATCTTTCTTCATATGAAAGATTTCTAATTTGGGGAATTAACTTAGTCATCCTACGCTGGACACGTTCAAGTGAATTTATATCCATTCTATAATATGGCGACCAAAACTGAACTGCATAATCTAAATGGGGCCTAACTAGAGCAAGATATAGCTTGAGAACCACACCAGGTGTCTTGTTACTAACGCTGCGATTAATAAATCCAAGTGTCCGATTTGCCTTATTACGAACATTTATGCATTGATCCTTTTGTTTTAAATTCTTACTAATCATAACTCCCAGATCCCTTTCGCAATCCGACTTCGCAATCACAACACCATCTAGCTCGTATCTTGTAACTCTATCATCATTACCTAACCTCAGAACTTTACATTTATCAGCATTAAACTGCATCTGCCAATCCTTTGACCATTTCAAAACCCTATCTAGATCAACTTGAAGTGATAGTGAGTCCTCCTCCGAATTAATTTCCCTACCGATTTTCGTATCATCGGCAAATTTGCAAATGTTGCTACTCAAACCTGAATCTAAATCATTTATATATATTATAAACAACAGAGGTCCCAGGACAGAGCCTTGAGGCACTCCACTTACAACATTTTCCCACTCTGACTTGATTCCATTTATACTAACTCTCTGTTTCCTTTGGTATAGCCATGCCCTAATCCAGCTTAATATAGCACCCCCAATACCATGAGACTCTATTTTTTTAATCAGTCTTTCATGTGGCACTGTATCAAAAGCTTTGCTAAAGTCAAGGTATACAACATCGCAATCCTTACCACTATCAACTGCCTCAACAATGCTAGAATAAAAAGATAACAAATTTGTTAAACATGAACGGCCATTTATAAAACCATGTTGCGACTCAATTATTAATTTATGTTTTTCAAGATGAAGACGAATTTTATTTGCTATTATAGATTCGAGTAACTTTCCCACAATAGACGTTAGGCTAATTGGTCGATAGTTAGACGCAAGTGATCTATCTCCTTTCTTAAAAACTGGTATCACATTAGCAACTTTCCAAAACTCTGGCACTCTGCCTGACTCTATTGATTTATTAAATATGGTTGACAGTGGGTCACAAAGCTCCTCTTTGCATTCTTTAAGCACCCTGGCAAACACTTCATCCGGCCCTGGGGATTTGTTTGGTTTGAGTTTTACTATTTGTTTAAGAACATCCTCCCTGTTGTTCACCTGCTGGTGAACATCTCAACACCATCTAGCTCGTATCTTGTAACCCTATCATCATTACCCTCTCACTGTGACTGCAGTGAGAGGGTAACCCTCTCACTGTGACTGCAGTCAGGTGCAGTCACAGTGAGAGGTTGTGCTAGCTGGAGCTCCGATTCTAATAACATTATTATTGCAATAATGGAGGGATTAGTGAGGGATTTGGTGAGTATGGTTGGAGCTCTGAGAGCAGAGATGGATTCCCTGCGGGAGGAGGTACGACGGCTGAGACTTCGGGAGGAAACGAAGGAGGAGGCCAGTGTTGACGGGACCTCATTAAGAAGGACTGATGGGACCAGTATTAAGAAGTCCTCGTCTTGGCAAGTTGTGAAAGACAGGGGTCTTAAGAAGACCTTGGCAAAACCGACAACTAATAGCCTTCACCTAAGGACTTTTAATGCATTTGACGTATTAGAGGACGAGTGCTGTGTTGAACCTGTTGTTCAACGAGGTGGCAAAGACAAAGTAACGAGGAGCATTAAAGCACAGGTCCCTCAAACTGCTCGAAAGGAAAAGGGAGGATCGAAGCGAATTTTGGTTGTGGGAGATTCCCAGGTGAGGTATTTAGACAGAACGTTTTGTGCCAGAGATAGGGGGAACAGATTAAGGGTTTGCTATCCGGGAGCTGGAATTGGTGATATTGTTGGAAACATGAATGATATTATGACAGGAAATGGGAACAAACCCATTATTTGTATTAGTGCAGGGGGTAATGATGTTGGACGAGTTAGGAGTGAAGAACTAATACAGAGATTCAGGACAGCCATTGAATTAGTTAGGAGCAAGGGAGGAATCCCGATCATATGTGGCATTCTTCCAAGAAAGGGAGTGGGAAATGAATGGATGTCAAGGGCACTTGGTGTCAATTGCCGGCTGGAAAGATATTGCAAATCAAATGCAATATCTTTCATTGACAACTGGGAACACTTCTATGGAAGAAATGAAATGTATGCTCGTGATGGGGTGCATCTATCGAGAGCTGGGGTTGTTGCTGTTGCGAACTCGTTGGAAGAAGTGGTTACAGGTGTTTGTTTGGATTTAAACTGTTAGTAGATAGAGGTATGGGAATTGATTTGGAGGAAGGAGATAATAAAAGTATGTGTTTGTGGGAGAAAGGAATTGGCAAAATGATCAGGGAAAGAGAAGGGCCTCAAAATAACAATTCACTTAGGGTATATTACACTAAGAGTAGAAGTCTAAGAAATAAAATTAACGAATTAAATGCTCTTGTCTGCACAGAAAAAATAGATATTATTGCACTTACCGAAACGTGGATGAATGTAGAAAATAGAGAACTATTAGCTGAATATCAGATAAATGTATTTAAACTATTTCACACAGATAGATATATTAGACGAGGAGGGGCAGTAGCCATATATGTTAGGGACAATTTGAAATGTAGTCTCAAAGAGGGAATCAAAACTGAGCCACACTCAGAAACTATTTGGATAGAGTTATACGAAAAAGCAAATAATATTATAATAGGAGTTATATATAGGCCACCAAATTTAGACAGAATGGAAGCAAAGCATCTATGGAATGAATGGGTGACTTTAATTTTAGTGGAATAAACTGGTTGAACAAAACAGGGAATAGTGAAGCAGAAGATTTTCTAGAATTAATTGACGATTGCTTTCTTACGCAACACATTAAGGAACCAACACGGGAAAATAATATTTTAGATTTAGTGTTAACTAACAGGGAAACACAAATTAATGACATCGAAATAGGGAGTGAGCTAGGGAACAGTGATCACAAAGAAATCAGATTTAGCATAGAATGGAATAGACCTGTAGGAGAAAATTCTGTTAAAGTGCCAGATTTTCGAAAAGCTGATTTTAATAGCCTAAGAAATTCTTTGGGTCAAATTGATTGGAAAGTCTTGGGTATGGGGTTGGGGCCGGTCTTGGAGCGAGACATGAACCCAGCGATAGGTGACGTAAATGGGGATTTCGATGTGGATTCACTAAATAACTTATTTAAGAATATTCTAAACAAAGCACAGGAACGTAGTATACCATACAAATTGAATAGATCGAATACTAATGACCCAAAGTGGATAACAAAGAATTTGAAGAACCTTATAGGTAAAAAGAGAGCTTGGTACAAAAGGATTAAAAATGGGGAGGTCACTTTAGAACAGGAATTCGTACAACTGGTTAGAAATGTTAAAAAAGAGATAAGGAAAGCAAAAAGAAACTAAGAAGTTCGTATAGCAGGGCAAGCAAAGACAAATCCTAAAGGGTTTTTTCAGTTATATCGTACTAAGACTAGGGAAAGGATAGGTCCATTAAAAACTGAGACAGGTCAAATAACAGATAGTGATGAAGAGATGAGTAAGAACATAACATAAGAACATAAGAACAAAGGCAACTGCAGAAGGCCTGTTGGCCCACACGAGGCAGCTCCTATTTATAACCACCCAATCCCACTCATATACTTGTCCAACCCGCGCTTGAAACAATCGAGGGACCCCACCTCCACAATGTTACGCGGCAATTGGTTCCACAAATCAACAACCCTGTTACTGAACCAGTATTTACCCAAGTCTTTCCTAAATCTAAACTTATCCAATTTATACCCATTGTTTCGTGTTCTGTCTTGTGTTGATACTTTTAATACCCTAATAATATCCCCTTTGTTATGTCCATTCACCCACTTGTAAACCTCTATCATGTCACCCCTAACTCTTCGCCTTTCCAGTGAATGCAACTTAAGCTTTGTTAATCTTTCGTCATATGAAAGATTTCTAATTTGGGGAATTAACTTAGTCATCCTACGCTGGACACGTTCAAGTGAATTTATATCCATTCTATAATATGGCGACCAAAACTGAACTGCATAATCTAAATGGGGCCTAACTAGAGTAAGTTATAGCTTGAGAACCACACCAGGTGTCTTGTTACTAACGCTGCGATTAATAAATCCAAGTGTCCGATTTGCCTTATTACGAACATTTATGCATTGATCCTTTTGTTTTAAATTCTTACTAATCATAACTCCCAGATCCCTTTCGCAATTCGACTTCGCAATCTCAACACCATCTAGCTCGTATCTTGTAACCCTATCATCATTACCCTCTCACTGTGACTGCAGTGAGAGGGTAACCCTCTCACTGTGACTGCAGTCAGGTGCAGTCACAGTGAGAGGTTGTGCTAGCTGGAGCTCCGATTCTAATAACATTATTATTGCAATAATGGAGGGATTAGTGAGGGATTTGGTGAGTATGGTTGGAGCTCTGAGAGCAGAGATGGATTCCCTGCGGGAGGAGGTACGACGGCTGAGACTTCGGGAGGAAACGAAGGAGGAGGCCAGTGTTGACGGGACCTCATTAAGAAGGACTGATGGGACCAGTATTAAGAAGACCTCGTCTTGGCAAGTTGTGAAAGACAGGGGTCTTAAGAAGACCTTGGCAAAACCGACAACTAATAGCCTTCACCTAAGGACTTTTAATGCATTTGACGTATTAGAGGACGAGTGCTGTGTTGAACCTGTTGTTCAACGAGGTGGCAAAGACAAAGTAACGAGGAGCATTAAAGCGCAGGTCCCTCAAACTGCTCGAAAGGAAAAGGGAGGATCGAAGCGAATTTTGGTTGTGGGAGATTCCCAGGTGAGGTATTTAGACAGAACGTTTTGTGCCAGAGATAGGGGGAACAGATTAAGGGTTTGCTACCCGGGAGCTGGAATTGATGATATTGTTGGAAACATGAATGATATTATGACAGGAAATGGGAACAAACCCATTATTTGTATTAGTGCAGGGGGTAAAGATGTTGGACGAGTCAGGAGTGAAGAACTAATACAGAGAATCAGGACAGCCATTGAATTAGTTAGGAGCAAGGGAGGAATCCCGGTCATATGTGGCATTCTTCCAAGAAAGGGAGTGGGAAATGAATGGATGTCAAGGGCACTTGGTGTCAATTGCCGGCTGGAAAGGTATTGCAAATCAAATGCAATATCTTTCATAGACAACTGGGAACACTTCTATGGAAGAAATGAAATGTATGCTCGTGATGGGGTGCATCTATCGAGAGCTGGGGTTGTTGCTGTTGCGAACTCGTTGGAAGAAGTGGTTACAGGTGTTTGTTTGGATTTAAACTGTTAGTAGATAGAGGTATGGGAATTGATTTGGAGGAAGGAGATAATAAAAGTATGTGTTTGTGGGAGAAAGGAATTGGCAAAATGATCAGGGAAAGAGAAGGGCCTCAAAATAACAATTCACTTAGGGTATATTACACTAAGAGTAGAAGTCTAAGAAATAAAATTAACGAATTAAATGCTCTTGTCTGCACAGAAAAAATAGATATTATTGCACTTACCGAAACGTGGATGGATGTAGAAAATAGAGAACTATTAGTTGAATATCAGATAAATGTATTTAAACTATTTCACACAGATAGATATATTAGACGAGGAGGGGCAGTAGCCATATATGTTAGGGACAATTTGAAATGTAGTCTCAAAGAGGGAATCAAAACTGAGCCACACTCAGAAACTATTTGGATAGAGTTATACAAAAAAACAAATAATATTATAATAGGAGTTATATATAGGCCACCAAATTTAGACAGAATGGAAGCAAAGCATCTATGGGATGAAATATCTAGGGCATCTAGATCTAACAGTATTTACGTCATGGGTGACTTTAATTTTAGTGGAATAAACTGGTTGAACAAAACAGGGAATAGTGAAGCAGAAGATTTTCTAGAATTAATTGACGATTGCTTTCTTACGCAACACATTAAGGAACCAACACGGGAAAATAATATTTTAGATTTAGTGTTAACTAACAGGGAAACACAAATTAATGACATCGAAATAGGGAGTGAGCTAGGGAACAGTGATCACAAAGAAATCAGATTTAGCATAAAATGGAATAGACCTGTAGGAGAAAATTCTGTTAAAGTGCCAGATTTTCGAAAAGCTGATTTTAATAGCCTAAGAAACTTTTTGGGTCGAATTGACCCCTAACTCTTCGCCTTTCCAGTGAATGCAACTTAAGCTTTGTTAATCTTTCTTCATATGAAAGATTTCTAATTTGGGGAATTAACTTAGTCATCCTACGCTGGACACGTTCAAGTGAATTTATATCCATTCTATAATATGGCGACCAAAACTGAACTGCATAATCTAAATGGGGCCTAACTAGAGCAAGATATAGCTTGAGAACCACACCAGGTGTCTTGTTACTAACGCTGCGATTAATAAATCCAAGTGTCCGATTTGCCTTATTACGAACATTTATGCATTGATCCTTTTGTTTTAAATTCTTACTAATCATAACTCCCAGATCCCTTTCGCAATCCGACTTCGCAATCACAACACCATCTAGCTCGTATCTTGTAACTCTATCATCATTACCTAACCTCAGAACTTTACATTTATCAGCATTAAACTGCATCTGCCAATCCTTTGACCATTTCAAAACCCTATCTAGATCAACTTGAAGTGATAGTGAGTCCTCCTCCGAATTAATTTCCCTACCGATTTTCGTATCATCGGCAAATTTGCAAATGTTGCTACTCAAACCTGAATCTAAATCATTTATATATATTATAAACAACAGAGGTCCCAGGACAGAGCCTTGAGGCACTCCACTTACAACATTTTCCCACTCTGACTTGATTCCATTTATACTAACTCTCTGTTTCCTTTGGTATAGCCATAAGAACATAAGAACAAAGGTAACTGCAGAAGGCCTATTGGCCCATGCGAGGCAGCTCCTATTCTATAACCACCCAATCCCACTCATATACTTGTCCAACCCGTGCTTGAAACAATCGAGGGACCCCACCTCCACAATGTTACGCGGCAATTGGTTCCACAAATCAACAACCCTGTTACTGAACCAGTATTTACCCAAGTCTTTCCTAAATCTAAACTTATCCAATTTATACCCATTGTTTCGTGTTCTGTCCTGTGTTGATACTTTTAATACCCTATTAATATCCCCCCGGTTATGTCCATTCATCCACTTGTAAACCTCTATCATGTCACCCCTAACTCTTCGCCTTTCCAGTGAATGCAACTTAAGCTTTGTTAATCTTTCTTCATATGAAAGATTTCTAATTTGGGGAATTAACTTAGTCATCCTACGCTGGACACGTTCAAGTGAATTTATATCCATTCTATAATATGGCGACCAAAACTGAACTGCATAATCTAAATGGGGCCTAACTAGAGCAAGATATAGCTTGAGAACCACACCAGGTGTCTTGTTACTAACGCTGCGATTAATAAATCCAAGTGTCCGATTTGCCTTATTACGAACATTTATGCATTGATCCTTTTGTTTTAAATTCTTACTAATCATAACTCCCAGATCCCTTTCGCAATCCGACTTCGCAATCACAACACCATCTAGCTCATATCTTGTAACTCTATCATCATTACCTAACCTCAGAACTTTACATTTATCAGCATTAAACTGCATCTGCCAATCCTTTGACCATTTCAAAACCCTATCTAGATCAACTTGAAGTGATAGTGAGTCCTCCTCCGAATTAATTTCCCTACCGATTTTCGTATCATCGGCAAATTTGCAAATGTTGCTACTCAAACCTGAATCTAAATCATTTATATATATTATAAACAACAGAGGTCCCAGGACAGAGCCTTGAGGCACTCCACTTACAACATTTTCCCACTCTGACTTGATTCCATTTATACTAACTCTCTGTTTCCTTTGGTATAGCCATGCCCTAATCCAGCTTAATATAGCACCCCCAATACCATGAGACTCTATCTTTTTAATCAGTCTTTCATGTGGCACTGTATCAAAAGCTTTGCTAAAGTCAAGGTATACAACATCGCAATCCTTACCACTATCAACTGCCTCAACAATGCTAGAATAAAAAGATAACAAATTTGTTAAACATGAACGGCCATTTATAAAACCATGTTGCGACTCAATTATTAATTTATGTTTTTCAAGATGAAGACGAATTTTATTTGCTATTATAGATTCGAGTAACTTTCCCACAATAGACGTTAGGCTAATTGGTCGATAGTTAGACGCAAGTGATCTATCTCCTTTCTTAAAAACTGGTATCACATTAGCAACTTTCCAAAACTCCGGCACTCTGCCTGACTCTATTGATTTATTAAATATGGTTGACAGTGGGTCACAAAGCTCCTCTTTGCATTCTTTAAGCACCCTGGCAAACACTTCATCCGGCCACTGGGATTAGCCATGCCCTAATCCAGCTTAATATAGCACCCCCAATACCATGAGACTCTATTTTTTTAATCAGTCTTTCATGTGGCACTGTATCAAAAGCTTTGCTAAAGTCAAGGTATACAACATCGCAATCCTTACCACTAATAAATCAATAGAGTCAGGCAGAGTGCCAGAGTTTTGGAAAGTTGCTAATGTGATACCAGTTTTTAAGAAAGGAGATAGATCACTTGCGTCTAACTATCGACCAATTAGCCTAACGTCTATTGTGGGAAAGTTACTCGAATCTATAATAGCAAATAAAATTCGTCTTCATCTTGAAAAACATAAATTAATAATTGAGTCGCAACATGGTTTTATAAATGGCCGTTCATGTTTAACAAATTTGTTATCTTTTTATTCTAGCATTGTTGAGGCAGTTGATAGTGGTAAGGATTGCGATGTTGTATACCTTGACTTTAGCAAAGCTTTTGATACAGTGCCACATGAAAGACTGATTAAAAAAATAGAGTCTCATGGTATTGGGGGTGCTATATTAAGCTGGATTAGGGCATGGCTATACCAAAGGAAACAGAGAGTTAGTATAAATGGAATCAAGTCAGAGTGGGAAAATGTTGTAAGTGGAGTGCCTCAAGGCTCTGTCCTGGGACCTCTGTTGTTTATAATATATATAAATGATTTAGATTCAGGTTTGAGTAGCAACATTTGCAAATTTGCCGATGATACGAAAATCGGTAGGGAAATTAATTCGGAGGAGGACTCACTATCACTTCAAGTTGATCTAGATAGGGTTTTGAAATGGTCAAAGGATTGGCAGATGCAGTTTAATGCTGATAAATGTAAAGTTCTGAGGTTAGGTAATGATGATAGAGTTACAAGATACGAGCTAGATGGTGTTGTGATTGCGAAGTCGGATTGCGAAAGGGATCTGGGAGTTATGATTAGTAAGAATTTAAAACAAAAGGATCAATGCATAAATGTTCGTAATAAGGCAAATCGGACACTTGGATTTATTAATCGCAGCGTTAGTAACAAGACACCTGGTGTGGTTCTCAAGCTATATCTTGCTCTAGTTAGGCCCCATTTAGATTATGCAGTTCAGTTTTGGTCGCCATATTATAGAATGGATATAAATTCACTTGAACGTGTCCAGCGTAGGATGACTAAGTTAATTCCCCAAATTAGAAATCTTTCATATGAAGAAAGATTAACAAAGCTTAAGTTGCATTCACTGGAAAGGCGAAGAGTTAGGGGCGACATGATAGAGGTTTACAAGTGGGTGAATGGACATAACAAGGGGGATATTAATAGGGTATTAAAAGTATCAACACAGGACAGAACACGAAACAATGGGTATAAATTGGATAAGTTTAGATTTAGGAAAGACTTGGGTAAATACTGGTTCAGTAACAGGGTTGTAGATTTGTGGAACCAATTGCCGCGTAACGTGGTGGAGGTGGGGTCCCTCGATTGTTTCAAGCGCGGGTTGGACAAGTATATGAGTGGGATTGGGTGGTTATAGAATAGGAGCTGCCTCGTATGGGCCAATAGGCCTTCTGCAGTTACCTTTGTTCTTATGTTCTTATGTTCTTACTATCAACTGCCTCAACAATGCTAGAATAAAAAGATAACAAATTTGTTAAACATGAACGGCCATTTATAAAACCATGTTGCGACTCAATTATTAATGTATGTTTTTCAAGATGAAGACGAATTTTATTTGCTATTATAGATTCGAGTAACTTTCCCACAATAGACGTTAGGCTAATTGGTCGATAGTTAGACGCAAGTGATCTATCTCCTTTCTTAAAAACTGGTATCACATTAGCAACTTTCCAAAACTCTGGCACTCTGCCTGACTCTATTGATTTATTAAATATGGTTGACAGTGGGTCACAAAGCTCCTCTTTGCATTCTTTAAGCACCCTAGCAAACACTTCATCCGGCCCTGGGGATTTGTTTGGTTTGAGTTTTACTATTTGTTTAAGAACATCCTCCCTGGTAACTGCTAAACTCGTCAACCTGTCCTCGTCCCCACCCACATAGACTTGTTCGGCTGAAGGCATATTGTTAAGTTCCTCTTTAGTAAATACAGATACAAAATATTTATTAAAAATACTACTCATCTCTTCATCACTATCTGTTATTTGACCTGTCTCAGTTTTTAATGGACCTATCCTTTCCCTAGTCTTAGTACGATATAACTGAAAAAACCCTTTAGGATTTGTCTTTGCTTGCCCTGCTATGCGAACTTCATAGTTTCTTTTTGCTTTCCTTATCTCTTTTTTAACATTTCTAACCAGTTGTACGAATTCCTGTTCTAAAGTGACCTCCCCATTTTTAATCCTTTTGTACCAAGCTCTCTTTTTACCTATAAGGTTCTTCAAATTCTTTGTTATCCACTTTGGGTTATTAGTATACGATCTATTCAATTTGTATGGTATACTACGTTCCTGTGCTTTGTTTAGAATATTCTTAAATAAGTTATATATTGAATCCACATCGAAATCCCCATTTAAGTCACCTATCGCTGGGTTCATGTCTCGCTCCAAGACCGGCCCACACCCCATACCCAAGCCTTTCCAATCAATTTGACCCAAAAAATTTCTTAGGCTATTAAAATCAGCTTTTCGAAAATCTGGCACTTTAACAGAATTTTCTCCTACTGGTCTATTCCATTCTATGCTAAATCTGATTTCTTTGTGATCACTGCTCCCTAGCTCACTCCCTATTTCGATGTCATTAATTTGCGTTTCCCTGTTAGTTAACACTAAATCTAAAATATTATTTTCCCGTGTTGGTTCCTTAATGTGTTGCGTAAGAAAGCAATCGTCAATTAATTCTAGAAAATCTTCTGCTTCACTATTCCCTGTTTTGTTCAACCAGTTTATTCCGCTAAAATTAAAGTCACCCATGACATAAATACTGTTAGATCTAGATGCTCTAGATATTTCATCCCATAGATGCTTTGCTTCCATTCTGTCTAAATTTGGTGGCCTATATATTACTCCTATTATAATATTATTAGCTTTTTCGTTTAATTCAATCCAAATAGTTTCTGTGTGTGGCTCTGTTTTGATTCCCTCTTTGAGGCTACATTTCAAATTGTCCCTAACATATATGGCTACTCCACCTCCTCGTCTAATATATCTATCTGTGTGAAATAGTTTAAATCCATATATTTGATATTCAGCTAATAGTTCTCTATTTTCTACATTCATCCACGTTTCGGTAAGTGCAATAATATCTATTTTTTCTGTGCAGACAAGAGCATTTAATTCGTTAATTTTATTTCTTAGACTTCTACTGTTAGTGTAAAGACTTCTACTGTTAGTGTAAATTTACAAGTGGATGAATGGACATAACCGGGGGGATATTAATAGGGTATTAAAAGTATCAACACAGGACAGAACACGAAACAATGGATATAAATTGGATAAGTTTAGATTTAGGAAAGACTTGGGTAAATACTGGTTCAGTAACAGGGTTGTTGATTTGTGGAACCAATTGCCGCGTAACATTGTGGAGGTGGGGTCCCTCGATTGTTTCAAGCACGGGTTGGACAAGTATATGAGTGGGATTGGGTGGTTATAGAATAGGAGCTGCCTCGTATGGGCCAATAGGCCTTCTGCAGTTACCTTTGTTCTTATGTTCTTATGTTCTTATGATTAAAAAGATAGAGGCTCATGGTATTGGGGGTGCTATATTTAACTGGATTAGGGCATGGCTATACCAAAGGAAACAGAGAGTTAGTATAAATGGAGTCAAGTCAGAGTGGGAAAATGTTGTAAGTGGAGTGCTTCAAGGCTCTGTCCTGGGACCTCTGTTGTTTATAATATATATAAATGATTTAGATTCAGGTTTGAGTAGCAACATTTGCAAATTTGCCGATGATACGAAAATCGGTAGGGAAATTAATTCGGAGGAGGACTCACTATCACTTCAAGTTGATCTAGATAGGGTTTTGAAATGGTCAAAGGATTGGCAGATGCAGTTTAATGCTGATAAATGTAAAGTTCTGAGGTTAGGTAATGATGATAGAGTTACAAGATACGAGCTAGATGGTGTTGAGATTGCGAAGTCGGATTGCGAAAGGGATCTGGGAGTTATGATTAGTAAGAATTTAAAACAAAAGGATCAATGCATAAATGTTCGTAATAAGGCAAATCGGACACTTGGATTTATTAATCGCAGCGTTAGTAACAAGACACCTGGTGTGGTTCTCAAGCTATATCTTGCTCTAGTTAGGCCCCATTTAGATTTTGCAGTTCAGTTTTGGTCGCCATATTATAGAATGGATATAAATTCACTTGAACGTGTCCAGCGTAGGATGACTAAGTTAATTCCCCAAATTAGAAATCTTTCATATGAAGAAAGATTAACAAAGCTTAAGTTGCATTCACTGGAAAGGCGAAGAGTTAGGGGTGACATGATAGAGGTTTACAAGTGGGTGAATGGACATAACAAAGGGGATATTAATAGGGTATTAAAAGTATCAACACAAGACAGAACACGAAACAATGGGTATGAATTGGATAAGTTTAGATTTAGGAAAGACTTGGGTAAATACTGGTTCAGTAACAGGGTTGTTGATTTGTGGAACCAATTGCCGCGTAACATTGTGGAGGTGGGGTCCCTCGATTGTTTCAAGCATGGGTTGGACATGTATATGAGTGGGATTGGGTGGTTATAGATAGGAGCTGCCTCGTATGGGCCAATAGGCCTTCTGCAGTTGCCTTTGTTCTTATGTTCTTATTACCTAACCTCAGAACTTTACATTTATCAGAATTAAACTGCATCTGCCAATCCTTCGACTATTTCAAAACCCTATCTAGATCAACTTGAAGTGATAGTGAGTCCTCCTCCGAATTAATTTCCCTACCGATTTTCGTATCATCGGCAAATTTGCAAATGTTAAGAACATAAGAACAAAGGTAACTGCAGAAGGCCTATTGGCCCATACGAGGCAGCTCCTATTCTATAACCACCCAATCCCACTCATATACTGATTTGCAACCCGTTTGCAACCCGCGCTTGAAACAATCGAGGGACCCCACCTCCACCACGTTACGCGGCAATTGGTTCCACAAATCTACAACCCTGTTACTGAACCAGTATTTACCCAAGTCTTTCCTAAATCTAAACTTATCTAATTTATACCCATTGTTTCGTGTTCTGTCCTGTGTTGATACTTTTAATACCCTATTAATATCCCCCTTGTTATGTCCATTCACCCACTTATAAACCTCTATCATGTCGCCCCTAACTCTTCGCCTTACCAGTGAATGCAACTTAAGCTTTGTTAATCTTTCTTCATATGAAAGATTTCTAATTTGGGGAATTAACTTAGTCATCCTACGCTGGACACGTTCAAGTGAATTTATATCCATTCTATAATATGGCGACCAAAACTGAACTGCATAATCTAAATGGGGCCTAACTAGAGCAAGATATAGCTTGAGAACCACACCAGGTGTCTTGTTACTAACGCTGCGATTAATAAATCCAAGTGTCCGATTTGCCTTATTACGAACATTTATGCATTGATCCTTTTGTTTTAAATTCTTACTAATCATAACTCCCAGATCCCTTTCGCAATCCGACTTCGCAATCACAACACATAAGAACATAAGAAGAACATAAGAACAAAGGTAACTGCAGAAGGCCTATTGGCCCATACGAGGCAGCTCCTATTCTATTACCACCCAATCCCACTCATATACTTGTCCAACCCGTGCTTGAAACAATCGAGGGACCCCACCTCCACAATGTTACGCGGCAATTGGTTCCACAAATCAACAACCCTGTTACTGAACCAGTATTTACCCAAGTCTTTCCTAAATCTAAACTTATCCAATTTATATCCATTGTTTCGTGTTCTGTCCTGTGTTGATACTTTTAATACCCTATTAATATCCCCCCGGTTATGTCCATTCATCCACTTGTAAACCTCTATCATGTCACCCCTAACTCTTCGCCTTTCCAGTGAATGCAACTTAAGCTTTGTTAATCTTTCTTCATATGAAAGATTTCTAATTTGGGGAATTAACTTAGTCATCCTACGCTGGACACGTTCAAGTGAATTTATATCCATTCTATAATATGGCGACCAAAACTGAACTGCATAATCTAAATGGGGCCTAACTAGAGCAAGATATAGCTTGAGAACCACACCAGGTGTCTTGTTACTAACGCTGCGATTAATAAATCCAAGTGTCCGATTTGCCTTATTACGAACATTTATGCATTGATCCTTTTGTTTTAAATTCTTACTAATCATAACTCCCAGATCCCTTTCGCAATCCGACTTCGCAATCACAACACCATCTAGCTCGTATCTTGTAACTCTATCATCATTACCTAACCTCAGAACTTTACATTTATCAGCATTAAACTGCATCTGCCAATCCTTTGACCATTTCAAAACCCTATCTAGATCAACTTGAAGTGATAGTGAGTCCTCCTCCGAATTAATTTCCCTACCGATTTTCGTATCATCGGCAAATTTGCAAATGTTGCTACTCAAACCTGAATCTAAATCATTTATATATATTATAAACAACAGAGGTCCCAGGACAGAGCCTTGAGGCACTCCACTTACAACATTTTCCCACTCTGACTTGATTCCATTTATACTAACTCTCTGTTTCCTTTGGTATAGCCATGCCCTAATCCAGCTTAATATAGCACCCAAATGCACCATCTGGTGCATTTATAACACCATCTAGCTCGTATCTTGTAACTCTATCATCATTACCTAACCTCAGAACTTTACATTTATCAGCATTAAACTGCATCTGCCAATCCTTTGACCATTTCAAAACCCTATCTAGATCAACTTGAAGTGATAGCGAGTCCTCCTCCGAATTAATTTCCCTACCGATTTTCGTATCATCGGCAAATTTGCAAATGTTGCCACTCAAACCTGAATCTAAATCATTTATATATATTATAAACAACAGAGGTCCCAGGACAGATCCTTGAGGCACTCCACTTACAACATTTTCCCACTCTGACTTGATTCCATTTATACTAACTCTCTGTTTCCTTTGGTATAGCCATGCCCTAATCCAGCTTAATATAGCACCCCCAATACCATGAGACTCTATCTTTTTAATCAGTCTTTCATGTGGCACTGTATCAAAAGCTTTGCTAAAGTCAAGGAATACAACATCGCAATCCTTACCACTATCAACTGCCTCAACAATGCTAGAATAAAAAGATAACAAATTTGTTAAACATGAACGGCCATTTATAAAACCATGTTGCGACTCAATTATTAATTTATGTTTTTCAAGATGAAGACGAATTTTATTTGCTATTATGGATTCGAGTAACTTTCCCACAATAGACGTTAGGCTAATTGGTCGATAGTTAGACGCAAGTGATCTATCTCCTTTCTTAAAAACTGGTATCACATTAGCAACTTTCCAAAACTCTGGCACTCTGCCTGACTCTATTGATTTATTAAATATGGTTGACAGTGGGTCACAAAGCTCCTCTTTGCATTCTTTAAGCACCCTGGCAAACACTTCATCCGGCCCTGGGGATTTGTTTGGTTTGAGTTTTACTATTTGTTTAAGAACATCCTCCCTGGTAACTGCTAAACTCGTCAACCTGTCCTCGTCCCCACCCACATATACTTGTTCGGCTGAAGGCATATTGTTAAGTTCCTCTTTAGTAAATACAGATACAAAATATTTATTAAAAATACTACTCATCTCTTCATCACTATCTGTTATTTGACCTGTCTCAGTTTTTAATGGACCTATCCTTTCCCTAGTCTTAGTACGATATAACTGAAAAAACCCTTTAGGATTTGTCTTTGCTTGCCCTGCTATGCGAACTTCATAGTTTCTTTTTGCTTTCCTTATCTCTTTTTTAACATTTCTAACCAGTTGTACGAATTTCTGTTCTAAAGTGACCTCCCCATTTTTTATCCTTTTGTACCAAGCTCTCTTTTTACCTATAAGGTTCTTCAAATTCTTTGTTATCCACTTTGGGTCATTAGTATTCGATCTATTCAATTTGTATGGTATACTACGTTCCTGTGCTTTGTTTAGAATACTCTTAAATAAGTTATATATTGAATCCACATCGAAATCCCCATTTAAGTCACCTATCGCTATGTTCATGTCTCGCTCCAAGACCGGCCCACACCCCATACCCAAGACTTTCCAATCAATTTGACCCAAAAAATTTCTTAGGCTATTAAAATCAGCTTTTCGAAAATCTGGCACTTTAACAGAATTTTCTCCTACTGGTCTATTCCATTCTATGCTAAATCTGATTTCTTTGTGATCACTGCTCCCTAGCTCACTCCCTATTTCGATGTCATTAATTTGCGTTTCCCTGTTAGTTAACACTAAATCTAAAATATTATTTTCCCGTGTTGGTTCCTTAATGTGTTGCGTAAGAAAGCAATCGTCAATTAATTCTAGAAAATCTTCTGCTTCACTATTCCCTGTTTTGTTCAACCAGTTTATTCCGCTAAAATTAAAGTCACCCATGACATAAATACTGTTAGATCTAGATGCTCTAGATATTTCATCCCATAGGTGCTTTGCTTCCATTCTGTCTAAATTTGGTGGCCTATATATTACTCCTATTATAATATTATTTGCTTTTTCGTTTAATTCTATCCAAATAGTTTCTGTGTGTGGCTCTGTTTTGAATCCCTCTTTGAGACTACATTTCAAATTGTCCCTAACATATATGGCTACTCCACCTCCTCGTCTAATATATCTATCTGAGTGAAATAGTTTAAATCCATATATTTGATATTCAGCTAATAGTTCTCTATTTTCTACATTCATCCACGTTTCGGTAAGTGCAATAATATCTATTTTTTCTGTGCAGACAAGACCATTTAATTCGTTAATTTTATTTCTTAGACTTCTACTGTTAGTGTAATATACCCTAAGTGAATTGTTATTTTGCGGACCTTCTCTTTCCCTGATCGTTTTGCCAATTCCTTTCTCCCACAAACACATACTTTTATTACCTCCTTCCTCCAAATCAATTCCCATACCTCTATCTACTAACAGTTTAAACCCAAACAAACACCTCTAACCACTCCTTCCAACGAGTTCGCAACAGCAACAACCCCAGCCCTCGATAGATGCACCCCATCACGAGCATACATTTCATTTCTTCCGTAGAAGTGCTCCCAGTTGTCTATGAAAGATATTGCATTTGATTTGCAATATCTTTCCATTTGCTACTCAAACCTGAATCTAAATCATTTATATATATTAAAAACAACAGGGGTCCCAGGACAGAGCCCTGAGGCACCCCACTTACAACATTTTCCCACTCTGACTTGACTCCATTTATACTAACTCTCTGTTTCCTTTGGTATAGCCATGCCCTAATCCAGCTTAATATAGCACCCCCAATACCATGAGACTCTAACTTTTTAATCAGTCTTTCATGTGGCACTGTATCAAAAGCTTTGCTAAAGTCAAGGTACACATCGCAATCCTTACCACTATCAACTGTGTTATAAATAATTGTGTGTGGGGCTTCTATGGGTACTGGTACTATTAAGGGGTAAGGGTAGTTAGAAGACAAGAGTATCAAATATGGGAGAGCTAAAAGGCCCGGCCCCCAAAATAAACTATCCACAGTAGTAATAACTTGCTACTAGACTATATATGTTAGTCTAAGGGTTGATCAATGCGCTCCCACATAGGAAGAAGGGATACTCTGTAATTCATGTACTTATTTATTAACCCCTTAACAGCCCCCCCATATACACTCACACCAATAACAATAATAATAATAACTTTATCACACTATCTTACGTTAAAAGCCTTGGTCCACTTAGGCAGGATACAAGGTTTACACTAATAACAAGCTAGGGTAAAGTACTACTGGATAAGCACTGAAGCTGGATGCAGCTTAGGGTAGGGAAACCACGTGGGACCCTAATACAAAACACAACACTTAGGGGTACCCAAAACACTGGCAAATACTACCCCCAGGTCTCACCAATCGTTACTACCAGAGTAGGCACACTTAACACCATATAATACTTAACTTAAGGGTACAGGAACTTAGGGTAAGGGAAATAAGTAAGAGGAGAAGGGAGAAGAGTAGGGGTGCAGCCACAGAGTAGGTCTCGTCCGCACGATCGCCAGCCAGAGAAGGACCTTCTAGCGACCAGCTAGGCCTCCCATGTCGTGGTGCCGGAAGGAGCCTAATTGATCGTGCAGCTAAGCACATTAAAGATCTTCCCCTATGCAATGTATTGTTACTTTACAAATGATTAGAAAGTATTAGTAAGCAAAGTTGGTGCCTATGTTATTATTTAATAATCAACCCCCAGCTCAGTCTTTAAATGCTCTTTGAGAAACAATAATAGTCTTACGTCTGGCAGGGAAGATACAAACAATTGCCGTTCGAGATGCACTCAACTGTACTACTAGAAAGTTTAATAGCTCAATTTTGACCTCTGGTTTCCACTGGAGAACCCAGGGTCGTAACACTCCTCCCCCCTTCAGAGAAAAAAAAATGTGACTACTAGAATAGTAGTCATATTTTTTTGTAAGAGTATACAGAGAATAAAAAGAAAAAACATATGACAAAAACAAAAAATCAATCAAAAACAATTTCTCTGCAAAAAAAATACAAAGGAGTTCTCTGAAAGAAAAAAAAAACATACACAAAAAAAATAAAAGAACAGGGAAGTAAATAAATTGGACACGGAATATTTAATGTCACAGGAGAACCTAAAAAAAAATTAACTAAAGCATGACAGTTAGTAAATGGCTTTCTGTGGCTCAGATGAATGTTATTCAGGCAACCGGGACAGAGCGTCGGCTATCACGTTGAGTCTGCCCGGTAGGTGGGTAATGGAAAGATTGAAGTCCTGTAGGTACAACGCCCACCTGAGGATGCGTTTATTCTTACCCTTCATCTGAGTCAGGAAGACTAGTGGGTTATGGTCCGTGTACACTCCCACTATATTACCTGTGAGGTAAACTTCGAACTTTTTACATGTTAACACTAGCGCCAACGCCTCTTTTTCTACCACTGAATAATTGCGTTGCGCCTTGTCGAATTTCACAGAGTAATAATATACTGGGTGTTCCACCTGATCATCCCCAGTTTGCAACAACACTGCACCAGCACCCGAGTCAGACGCGTCAACATGAATTTTAAACGGTCGGTCGAACCTTGGACTAGCAAGCACTGGGGCGGAAGCTAAGATCAATTTCAAATTTTTAAATGCCTCTGCACAGTCTGATGACCACTTAAATTTAACGGCTTTCCGCAACAAGTCTGTGAGAGGAGTGGCAACACTGGAAAAGTTCTGACAAAAACGTCGATAGTACGCACACATACCGATAAATCTTTGAACGTCCTTTTTAGACTTTAGTACTGGATACTCCAGAATGGCACTCCCACTTCATAACCGAGGTACGTCACTGTGCCTTGGCCAAAATGACACTTTCTAGCATTTAAGGTAAGATTTGCCCTTTTCAAGATTGCAAACAACTGGCGTAACCTAGCTATGTGGTCAGCCCAATTACTGTCAAAGAGCACGATATCATCTAAATACGCCCGACAATTTGGCACCTTAGCGAGCAGAGAGTTCATGAGTCTCTGGAACGTGGCAGGGGAATTACGCAAGCCGAACGGTAACACTTGATACTCAAAAACACCCTCGGGTGTCACAAACGCCGTTAGCTGTTTAGCACATTCAGTGAGTGGGATTTGATAATACCCCCTCGAGAGGTCGAATTTCGAAACGTACTTGGCATTTCCCAACTCGTCGATGCAGTCCTCGAGGAGGGGCAGCGGATAGGCATCCACAATGGTCACCTTGTTGAGCTGCCGATAGTCGGTGCATAATCGCCAGGAGCCGTCTGGTTTGGGGACCAAAAGGCAGGGCGAGCACCAAGAGCCCTGGCTCGGCCGGATGAGGCCGTGCTGGAGCAAGAAGTCGACCTCCTTCCGTACGATGGCCTTCTTTTCTGGACTCATCCGATAGGGTTGAAGGCGAATGGGAGTGTAGTCCGTCAACTCGACATCATGGCAAATGGCATCAGTCTGGGTCGGGACCTCCCCGAACAGACTGGAGACATCAACTGGACCAGACATCAACCAACGACTGCACCTCTTCACGTTGGGCCATCTGCAAATGGGACAGTCCCTCCTCCACAGCATTCACAGAACTAGAATTATTGAAAATGAGATTAGTTGGGTCCCCAGAACAATCATCCCCTCTCTCACTGGAAATGGAAACATTGGTTAGTGCAATGGGCCTGGGGCCCTGGAACTTCTTCAGTCGATTTACATGTATGAGCATTACCTGGTTACGTTTGTCAGAGTGCCTCACTTTGTACGTGAGGTCCCCAGTCTTTTCTGTCACAATGTAGGGGCCTTCGTACTTGTGGGACATAGTGTTCCCTAGTCGAGGCTTTAATACCAGGACAGGGTCGCCAGGCTGAAATACCCGTAACTTAGATTTAGCATCGTTACGTTCTTTCATCTTTTCTTGGGCCTTGCCAAGATACTTAAATGCAGCCGCCTTGCAGTCCTTGAGTCTCTGGTGGTGTTGCGCAAAGAAAGCCGAACCTTCGGTTAACGTTACGTTCCCTAACAGATTCTCCTGTAACATTTGCAAGGGTCCACGAACTTTATGGCCAAAGACTAACTCAAAAGGAGAACAGCCCAGTGAACTTTGTAATCCCTCTCTAGCCGCAAACAAAACATACGGAAAATTCTCATCCCAGAAGGTGTGGGAACTCTCGCACGATGTCTTCAACATCTGCTTCAGAGTTAGATGGAAACGTTCAATTACCCCCTGACTCTGTGGATGGTATGGGCTGGAAACCTTATGAGTTATTCCATGTTCCTTACAAAATTGCTCGAAAACATCCGACTTAAAATTAGTACCATTGTCAGTTTGCACGACCCGAGGCAGTCCAAAAGTGGAAAAAAATTGCAACATACGAGCAACAACAGTTTTTGCTCGGATGTTCCTTACAGCAAAAGCCTCTGGGTAACGAGTAGTGATACACATCATCGTGATTAGGTAAATATTACCAGACTTAGTTCTAGGTAATGGTCCAATACAGTCCATTACCACATGAGAAAATGGTTCCTCTGGCACGACAATAGGCCTTAGAGGAGCTTTAGGTGGAGTCTGGTTTGGTTTCCCAACCAGTTGACAAACAATACACGCATTACAAAATTTTGCCACATCGCTTTTCAGCTTGGGCCAGAAAAAATACTTTAAAATTTTGTGATACGTAATATTTATACCTTGATGTCCCCCCATAGGATCATCATGAGCAGCTGCCAAAACTCTTTCTCTATAGCAGGTCGGCAACATAACCTGGTGGACTACCTCCCACTCATTTGACAAGGGAGCACTCTGTGGTCTCCATTTTCTCATCAAAATCCGATCATTGTAGTAGTACCCAGTTGCTGCGTCTACAATTTCCTCCATAGAGACGGCTGTTTCATGACAATCTGCAAGAGTGGGGTCAGCTTTCTGTAACTCACTCAAGGAGGCATCTAGGCCTTGGTCAGATGCCATTGGCCGAGGCTCAACAGTGTTCTCCTCCACCTCCCCACTACTCTCGGTAGATGGCGGTGGCAGGCTCTCCACAATGTCCTCGGCCACGTCATCGAGTCGGGCCATGAATGTGTCCGCGAGGTCCACTTGGTTTTCACCACTTGGAAAGCTCCTCGTGACCTCGAGATTTACCACCTTGGCGAGCACAGGGCTGCCCTTACATTTAAGTCCCATAGACCTGGTCACCGCGCACGCAGGGTACACAACATTATCCTCTGCGGCAGGTGGATCCAGGCAAACCTTAGGGGTAGGCAACATAATAGGCAGTCTGGAGTCCCCTACCTTATCCCGTGCTAAATCATTACCAACTATTACATCAACATTAGGGAAAGGTAGGTATGAAGTGACTCCGACTGTACAAACACCCTTGTGGAAATCAGATTCCAGGGTAACCTTATGGAGGGGTACTGCTCGAGTATCACTAGTGACACCCTCGACCAGTACCACCTCTCCAGTGTCGAGAGTGTTGGCACCTTGCAATGCACTCTCTAAAATTAAAGTCTGGATGGCACCGGTGTCTCGGAAGATCACCACGTCCTTCCAGGAAGAACCCTCAGACAAAAGTAGTCTCCCTTTCGATAAGAATGGGGTAAGCAAGTCCAACCACTGTGGGTTGGAGGTCTTACTCCCTACCCCTTCTGAAGGCCTCAAGCCCTGTGTCACAACTAGAGCATTGGGTCTTTTTTCCGGGTACAGTTGCCAACAACGGCTAATAGTGTGGTTTGGACGATTACAGTGACCACAAAAACGTCGGGGAGAAGAGACATTACTAACAGAATTACCCTTCGGTTCACCCTTAGGTGCCGTGGGGCTAGACACTTTAACAGGGTTAGTTATGTCTGAAACAGAAGGTGCATTAGGTAAAGGGTTAGAATGAGCTGGTCTGGACTGGCTGTGGGTATAAGTTTTGTTACTCTGTGGGGTACAATTATTTTTATTGGGCCTTTTGCCCGCCAATTGGTAGTTTTCTGCCAACTTGGCCAAATCCCCTATTTTAGAATTTACCTCTACCCTTCCTCTAATATACTGTGAAACATTCTCTGGCATAATATCTATAAAATGCTCCATTAAAATTAAGTTCCTGAGAGCCTCGTATGTTTCGGCTTTCGCCGAGCGAATCCATCTATCAAACAATCGAATTTGATCATTCACAAATTCAGTGAGCGGTTGGTTGTGAGTAGGCCTAAGGTTGCGATAAACTTGGCGGTGAGCTTCAGGAGTAATTTCATATGCCCGCAAAATACATTCCCTGACTTTATCATATTCAAAACACTCGTTGTCAGGCATGTTTATAAAAATATCTTGGGCTTTACCCCTAAGTCTTCCCTGTAGGATTTTCACCCACTCTTCCTTTGGCCAGTTCATGGACATGGCCAATCTCTGAAAATGGTTGAAAAACCTTTCAGGGTCTGACTCGGAAAATTCAGGCAAATTATGCTTTTTCTCATAATGCCTGGGGTTTGAATCCCCGGCAGGTGGAGTTCCAGTGGTATTCGCTCTAATTCTAGCCTCCTCGGTTTTGAGTCTTTGCTCCTCTAATTTTATTTTTGCTAACTCTAAAGCTAATTCTCTATCCCTATGAGTTGCACTTTCTGCTTGGCTAGGCTGGCATAAAGGTGTATCACTTGCCAATAGTTCTTCATCAATACAATGTTGTAATATTTCATTCACCAAAGTCCACTTTTTATCCGCGTCATTTAATTCTAGGCCAAATTCCTTGCCTAACAATACTAAATTAGACTTTTTAAGTTTCTTTATCTCTACCACTGAAGGCTCGCTTGCCAGTCTCTGCATTTCTGAAGACATCACTAATAATTTTAGCTCCCAGCCAAAGAAAAAATTAAAAAATAAAAATTGGAAAAAAACAAAAATTTGCACGGCCTCTAACACAAGGCCACACTAACCTTAATCGTGAAGGGATCCAGCTGGGTGTCCAGTCAGTGCAAGAATGTCCTTTGCTAGATGAGCTGGTCCCTAGGCTAGCACACAACCGTTCTGCGGAAATAAAAAATTTTAGTTTTGGCACTCAAGAATCTAATTTTTTACACTTATAATGTTCCTCCCGGACTGGCCAACCACTTGTTATAAATAATTGTGTGTGGGGCTTCTATGGGGGGACTGGTATTATTAAGGGGTAAGGGTAGTTAGAAGACAGGAGTATCAAATATGGGAGAGCTAAAAGGCCCGGCCCCCAAAATAAACTATCCACAGTAGTAATAACTTGCTACTAGACCATATATGTTAGTCTAAGGGTTGATCAATGCACTCCCACATAGGAAGAAGGGATACTCTGTAATTCATGTACTTATTTATTAACCCCTTAACAACCCCCCCATATACACTCACACCAATAACAATAATAATAATAACTTTACCACACTATCTTACGTTAAAAGCCTTGGTCCACTTAGGCAGGATACAAGGTTTACACTAATAACAAGCTAGGGTAAAGTACTACTGGATAAGCACTGAAGCTGGATGCAGCTTAGGGTAGGGAAACCACGTGGGACCCTAATACAAAACACAACACTTAGGGGTACCCAAATCACTGGCAAATACTACCCCCAGGTCTCACCAATCGTTACTACCAGAGTAGGCACACTTAACACCATATAATACTTAACTTAAGGGTACAGGAACTTAGGGTAAGGGAAATAAGTAAGAGGAGAAGGGAGAAGAGTAGGGGTGCAGCCACAGAGTAGGTCTCGTCCGCACGATCGCCAGCCAGAGAAGGACCTTCTAGCGACCAGCTAGGCCTCCCATGTCGTGGTGCCGGAAGGAGCCTAATTGATCGTGCAGCTAAGCACATTAAAGATCTTCCCCTATGCAATGTATTGTTACTTTACAAATGATTAGAAAGTATTAGTAAGCAAAGTTGGTGCCTATGTTATTATTTAATAATCAACCCCCAGCTCAGTCTTTAAATGCTCTTTGAGAAACAATAATAGTCTTACGTCTGGCAGGGAAGATACAAACAATTGCCGTTCGAGATGCACTCAACTGTACTACTAGAAAGTTTAATAGCTCAATTTTGACCTCTGGTTTCCACTGGAGAACCCAGGGTCGTAACACTCCTCCCCCCTTCAGAGAAAAAAAAATGTGACTACTAGAATAGTAGTCATATTTTTTTGTAAGAGTATACAGAGAATAAAAAGAAAAAACATATGACAAAAACAAAAAATCAATCAAAAACAATTTCTCTGCAAAAAAAATACAAAGGAGTTCTCTGAAAGAAAAAAAAAACATACACAAAAAAAATAAAAGAACAGGGAAGTAAATAAATTGGACACGGAATATTTAATGTCACAGGAGAACCTAAAAAAAAATTAACTAAAGCATGACAGTTAGTAAATGGCTTTCTGTGGCTCAGATGAATGTTATTCAGGCAACCGGGACAGAGCGTCGGCTATCACGTTGAGTCTGCCCGGTAGGTGGGTAATGGAAAGATTGAAGTCCTGTAGGTACAACGCCCACCTGAGGATGCGTTTATTCTTACCCTTCATCTGAGTCAGGAAGACTAGTGGGTTATGGTCCGTGTACACTCCCACTATATTACCTGTGAGGTAAACTTCGAACTTTTTACATGTTAACACTAGCGCCAACGCCTCTTTTTCTACCACTGAATAATTGCGTTGCGCCTTGTCGAATTTCACAGAGTAATAATATACTGGGTGTTCCACCTGATCATCCCCAGTTTGCAACAACACTGCACCAGCACCCGAGTCAGACGCGTCAACATGAATTTTAAACGGTCGGTCGAACCTTGGACTAGCAAGCACTGGGGCGGAAGCTAAGATCAATTTCAAATTTTTAAATGCCTCTGCACAGTCTGATGACCACTTAAATTTAACGGCTTTCCGCAACAAGTCTGTGAGAGGAGTGGCAACACTGGAAAAGTTCTGACAAAAACGTCGATAGTACGCACACATACCGATAAATCTTTGAACGTCCTTTTTAGACTTTAGTACTGGATACTCCAGAATGGCACTCCCACTTCATAACCGAGGTACGTCACTGTGCCTTGGCCAAAATGACACTTTCTAGCATTTAAGGTAAGATTTGCCCTTTTCAAGATTGCAAACAACTGGCGTAACCTAGCTATGTGGTCAGCCCAATTACTGTCAAAGAGCACGATATCATCTAAATACGCCCGACAATTTGGCACCTTAGCGAGCAGAGAGTTCATGAGTCTCTGGAACGTGGCAGGGGAATTACGCAAGCCGAACGGTAACACTTGATACTCAAAAACACCCTCGGGTGTCACAAACGCCGTTAGCTGTTTAGCACATTCAGTGAGTGGGATTTGATAATACCCCCTCGAGAGGTCGAATTTCGAAACGTACTTGGCATTTCCCAACTCGTCGATGCAGTCCTCGAGGAGGGGCAGCGGATAGGCATCCACAATGGTCACCTTGTTGAGCTGCCGATAGTCGGTGCATAATCGCCAGGAGCCGTCTGGTTTGGGGACCAAAAGGCAGGGCGAGCACCAAGAGCCCTGGCTCGGCCGGATGAGGCCGTGCTGGAGCAAGAAGTCGACCTCCTTCCGTACGATGGCCTTCTTTTCTGGACTCATCCGATAGGGTTGAAGGCGAATGGGAGTGTAGTCCGTCAACTCGACATCATGGCAAATGGCATCAGTCTGGGTCGGGACCTCCCCGAACAGACTGGAGACATCAACTGGACCAGACATCAACCAACGACTGCACCTCTTCACGTTGGGCCATCTGCAAATGGGACAGTCCCTCCTCCACAGCATTCACAGAACTAGAATTATTGAAAATGAGATTAGTTGGGTCCCCAGAACAATCATCCCCTCTCTCACTGGAAATGGAAACATTGGTTAGTGCAATGGGCCTGGGGCCCTGGAACTTCTTCAGTCGATTTACATGTATGAGCATTACCTGGTTACGTTTGTCAGAGTGCCTCACTTTGTACGTGAGGTCCCCAGTCTTTTCTGTCACAATGTAGGGGCCTTCGTACTTGTGGGACATAGTGTTCCCTAGTCGAGGCTTTAATACCAGGACAGGGTCGCCAGGCTGAAATACCCGTAACTTAGATTTAGCATCGTTACGTTCTTTCATCTTTTCTTGGGCCTTGCCAAGATACTTAAATGCAGCCGCCTTGCAGTCCTTGAGTCTCTGGTGGTGTTGCGCAAAGAAAGCCGAACCTTCGGTTAACGTTACGTTCCCTAACAGATTCTCCTGTAACATTTGCAAGGGTCCACGAACTTTATGGCCAAAGACTAACTCAAAAGGAGAACAGCCCAGTGAACTTTGTAATCCCTCTCTAGCCGCAAACAAAACATACGGAAAATTCTCATCCCAGAAGGTGTGGGAACTCTCGCACGATGTCTTCAACATCTGCTTCAGAGTTAGATGGAAACGTTCAATTACCCCCTGACTCTGTGGATGGTATGGGCTGGAAACCTTATGAGTTATTCCATGTTCCTTACAAAATTGCTCGAAAACATCCGACTTAAAATTAGTACCATTGTCAGTTTGCACGACCCGAGGCAGTCCAAAAGTGGAAAAAAATTGCAACATACGAGCAACAACAGTTTTTGCTCGGATGTTCCTTACAGCAAAAGCCTCTGGGTAACGAGTAGTGATACACATCATCGTGATTAGGTAAATATTACCAGACTTAGTTCTAGGTAATGGTCCAATACAGTCCATTACCACATGAGAAAATGGTTCCTCTGGCACGACAATAGGCCTTAGAGGAGCTTTAGGTGGAGTCTGGTTTGGTTTCCCAACCAGTTGACAAACAATACACGCATTACAAAATTTTGCCACATCGCTTTTCAGCTTGGGCCAGAAAAAATACTTTAAAATTTTGTGATACGTAATATTTATACCTTGATGTCCCCCCATAGGATCATCATGAGCAGCTGCCAAAACTCTTTCTCTATAGCAGGTCGGCAACATAACCTGGTGGACTACCTCCCACTCATTTGACAAGGGAGCACTCTGTGGTCTCCATTTTCTCATCAAAATCCGATCATTGTAGTAGTACCCAGTTGCTGCGTCTACAATTTCCTCCATAGAGACGGCTGTTTCATGACAATCTGCAAGAGTGGGGTCAGCTTTCTGTAACTCACTCAAGGAGGCATCTAGGCCTTGGTCAGATGCCATTGGCCGAGGCTCAACAGTGTTCTCCTCCACCTCCCCACTACTCTCGGTAGATGGCGGTGGCAGGCTCTCCACAATGTCCTCGGCCACGTCATCGAGTCGGGCCATGAATGTGTCCGCGAGGTCCACTTGGTTTTCACCACTTGGAAAGCTCCTCGTGACCTCGAGATTTACCACCTTGGCGAGCACAGGGCTGCCCTTACATTTAAGTCCCATAGACCTGGTCACCGCGCACGCAGGGTACACAACATTATCCTCTGCGGCAGGTGGATCCAGGCAAACCTTAGGGGTAGGCAACATAATAGGCAGTCTGGAGTCCCCTACCTTATCCCGTGCTAAATCATTACCAACTATTACATCAACATTAGGGAAAGGTAGGTATGAAGTGACTCCGACTGTACAAACACCCTTGTGGAAATCAGATTCCAGGGTAACCTTATGGAGGGGTACTGCTCGAGTATCACTAGTGACACCCTCGACCAGTACCACCTCTCCAGTGTCGAGAGTGTTGGCACCTTGCAATGCACTCTCTAAAATTAAAGTCTGGATGGCACCGGTGTCTCGGAAGATCACCACGTCCTTCCAGGAAGAACCCTCAGACAAAAGTAGTCTCCCTTTCGATAAGAATGGGGTAAGCAAGTCCAACCACTGTGGGTTGGAGGTCTTACTCCCTACCCCTTCTGAAGGCCTCAAGCCCTGTGTCACAACTAGAGCATTGGGTCTTTTTTCCGGGTACAGTTGCCAACAACGGCTAATAGTGTGGTTTGGACGATTACAGTGACCACAAAAACGTCGGGGAGAAGAGACATTACTAACAGAATTACCCTTCGGTTCACCCTTAGGTGCCGTGGGGCTAGACACTTTAACAGGGTTAGTTATGTCTGAAACAGAAGGTGCATTAGGTAAAGGGTTAGAATGAGCTGGTCTGGACTGGCTGTGGGTATAAGTTTTGTTACTCTGTGGGGTACAATTATTTTTATTGGGCCTTTTGCCCGCCAATTGGTAGTTTTCTGCCAACTTGGCCAAATCCCCTATTTTAGAATTTACCTCTACCCTTCCTCTAATATACTGTGAAACATTCTCTGGCATAATATCTATAAAATGCTCCATTAAAATTAAGTTCCTGAGAGCCTCGTATGTTTCGGCTTTCGCCGAGCGAATCCATCTATCAAACAATCGAATTTGATCATTCACAAATTCAGTGAGCGGTTGGTTGTGAGTAGGCCTAAGGTTGCGATAAACTTGGCGGTGAGCTTCAGGAGTAATTTCATATGCCCGCAAAATACATTCCCTGACTTTATCATATTCAAAACACTCGTTGTCAGGCATGTTTATAAAAATATCTTGGGCTTTACCCCTAAGTCTTCCCTGTAGGATTTTCACCCACTCTTCCTTTGGCCAGTTCATGGACATGGCCAATCTCTGAAAATGGTTGAAAAACCTTTCAGGGTCTGACTCGGAAAATTCAGGCAAATTATGCTTTTTCTCATAATGCCTGGGGTTTGAATCCCCGGCAGGTGGAGTTCCAGTGGTATTCGCTCTAATTCTAGCCTCCTCGGTTTTGAGTCTTTGCTCCTCTAATTTTATTTTTGCTAACTCTAAAGCTAATTCTCTATCCCTATGAGTTGCACTTTCTGCTTGGCTAGGCTGGCATAAAGGTGTATCACTTGCCAATAGTTCTTCATCAATACAATGTTGTAATATTTCATTCACCAAAGTCCACTTTTTATCCGCGTCATTTAATTCTAGGCCAAATTCCTTGCCTAACAATACTAAATTAGACTTTTTAAGTTTCTTTATCTCTACCACTGAAGGCTCGCTTGCCAGTCTCTGCATTTCTGAAGACATCACTAATAATTTTAGCTCCCAGCCAAAGAAAAAATTAAAAAATAAAAATTGGAAAAAAACAAAAATTTGCACGGCCTCTAACACAAGGCCACACTAACCTTAATCGTGAAGGGATCCAGCTGGGTGTCCAGTCAGTGCAAGAATGTCCTTTGCTAGATGAGCTGGTCCCTAGGCTAGCACACAACCGTTCTGCGGAAATAAAAAATTTTAGTTTTGGCACTCAAGAATCTAATTTTTTACACTTATAATGTTCCTCCCGGACTGGCCAACCACTTGTTATAAATAATTGTGTGTGGGGCTTCTATGGGGGGACTGGTATTATTAAGGGGTAAGGGTAGTTAGAAGACAGGAGTATCAAATATGGGAGAGCTAAAAGGCCCGGCCCCCAAAATAAACTATCCACAGTAGTAATAACTTGCTACTAGACCATATATGTTAGTCTAAGGGTTGATCAATGCACTCCCACATAGGAAGAAGGGATACTCTGTAATTCATGTACTTATTTATTAACCCCTTAACAACCCCCCCATATACACTCACACCAATAACAATAATAATAATAACTTTACCACACTATCTTACGTTAAAAGCCTTGGTCCACTTAGGCAGGATACAAGGTTTACACTAATAACAAGCTAGGGTAAAGTACTACTGGATAAGCACTGAAGCTGGATGCAGCTTAGGGTAGGGAAACCACGTGGGACCCTAATACAAAACACAACACTTAGGGGTACCCAAATCACTGGCAAATACTACCCCCAGGTCTCACCAATCGTTACTACCAGAGTAGGCACACTTAACACCATATAATACTTAACTTAAGGGTACAGGAACTTAGGGTAAGGGAAATAAGTAAGAGGAGAAGGGAGAAGAGTAGGGGTGCAGCCACAGAGTAGGTCTCGTCCGCACGATCGCCAGCCAGAGAAGGACCTTCTAGCGACCAGCTAGGCCTCCCATGTCGTGGTGCCGGAAGGAGCCTAATTGATCGTGCAGCTAAGCACATTAAAGATCTTCCCCTATGCAATGTATTGTTACTTTACAAATGATTAGAAAGTATTAGTAAGCAAAGTTGGTGCCTATGTTATTATTTAATAATCAACCCCCAGCTCAGTCTTTAAATGCTCTTTGAGAAACAATAATAGTCTTACGTCTGGCAGGGAAGATACAAACAATTGCCGTTCGAGATGCACTCAACTGTACTACTAGAAAGTTTAATAGCTCAATTTTGACCTCTGGTTTCCACTGGAGAACCCAGGGTCGTAACAAACTGCCTCAACAATGCTAGAATAAAAAGATAACAAATTTGTTAAACATGAACGGCCATTTATAAAACCATGTTGCGACTCAATTATTAATTTATGTTTTTTTCAAGATGAAGACGAATTTTATTTGCTATTATAGATTCGAGTAACTTTCCCACAATAGACGTTAGGCTAATTGGTCGATAGTTAGACGCAAGTGATCTATCTCCTTTCTTAAAAACTGGTATCACATTAGCAACTTTCCAAAACTCTGGCACTCTGCCTGACTCTATTGATTTATTAAATATGGTTGACAGTGGGTCACAAAGCTCCTCTTTGCATTCTTTAAGCACCCTGGCAAACACTTCATCCGGCCCTGGGGATTTGTTTGGTTTGAGTTTTACTATTTGTTTAAGAACATCCTCCCTGGTAACTGTTAAACTCGTCAACCTGTCCACGTCCCCACCCACATAGACTTGTTCGGCTGAAGGCATATTGTTAAGTTCCTCTTTAGTAAATACAGATACAAAATATTTATTAAAAATACTACTCATCTCTTCATCACTATCTGTTATTTGACCTGTCTCAGTTTTTAATGGACCTATCCTTTCCCTAGTCTTAGTACGATATAACTGAAAAAAAACCTTTAGGATTTGTCTTTGCTTGCCCTGCTATGCGAACTTCACAGTTTCTTTTTTGCTTTCCTTATCTCTTTTTTAACATTTCTAACCAGTTGTACGAATTCCTGTTCTAAAGTGACCTCCCCATTTTTAATCCTTTTGTACCAAGCTCTCTTTTTACCTATAAGGTTCTTCAAATTCTTTGTTATCCACTTTGGGTCATTGGTATTCGATCTATTCAATTTGTATGGTATACTACGTTCCTGTGCTTTGTTTAGAATATTCCTAAACAAGTTATATATTGAATCCACATCGAAATCCCCATCCACGTCACCCATCGCCGGGCCCATGTCTTGCTCCAAGACCGGCCCCCACCCCACACCCAAGACTTTCCAATCAATTTGACCCAAAAAATTTCTAAGGCTACCAAAATCAGCTTTTCGAAAGTCTGTCACTTTAACAGAATTTTCTTCTACAGGTCTATTCCATTCTATGCTAAATCTGATTTCTTTGTGATCACTGTTCCCTAGCTCACTCCCTATTTCGATGTCATTAACTTGTGTTTCCCTGTTAGTTAACATTAAATCTAAAATATTATTTTCCCGTGTTGGTTCCTTAATGTGTTGCGTAAGAAAGCAATCGTCAATTAATTCTAGAAAATCTTCTGCTTCACTATTCCCTGTTTTGTTCAACCAGTTTATTCCACTAAAATTAAAGTCACCCATGACGTAAATACTGTTAGATCTAGATGCCCTAGATATTTCATCCCATAGATGCTTTGCTTCCATTCTGTCTAAATTTGGTGGCCTATATATAACTCCTATTATAATATTTTTTGCTTTTTCGTATAATTCTATCCAAATAGTTTCTGTGTGTGGCTCAGTTTTGATTCCCTCTTTGAGACTACATTTCAAATTGTCCCTAACATATATGGCTGCTCCCCCTCCTCGTCTAATATATCTATCTGTGTGAAATAGTTTAAATACATTTATTTGATATTCAGCTAATAGTTCTCTATTTTCTACATTCATCCACGTTTCGGTAAGTGCAATAATATCTATTTTTTCTGTGCAGACAAGAGCATTTAATTCGTTAATTTTATTTCTTAGACTTCTACTGTTAGTGTAATATACCCTAAGTGAATTGTTATTTTGAGGCCCTTCTCTTTCCCTGATCATTTTGCCAATTCCTTTCTCCCACAAACACATACTTTTATTACCTCCTTCTTCCAAATCAATTCCCATACCTCTATCTACTAACAGTTTAAACCCAAACAAACACCTCTAACCACTTCTTCCAACGAGTTCGCAACAGCAACAACCCCAGCTCTCGATAGATGCACCCCATCACGAGCATACATTTCATTTCTTCCATAGAAGTGTTCCCAGTTCCCAGATACTTGTCCAACCCGCGCTTGAAACAATCGAGGGACCCCACCTCCAGCACGTTACGCGGTAATTGGTTCCACAAATCAACAACCCTGTTACTGAACTAGTATTTACCCAAGTCTTTCCTAAATCTAAACTTATCCAATTTATACCCATTGTTTCGTGTTCTGTCTTATGTTGATACTTTTAATACCTTATTAATATCCCCTTGTTATGTCTATTCACCCACTTGTAAACCTCCATCATGTCACCCCTAACTCTTCGCCTTTCCAGTGAATGCAACTTAAGCTTTGTTAATCTTTCTTCATATGAAAGATTTCTAATTTGGGGAATTAACTTAGTCATCCTACGCTGGACACGTTCAAGTGAATTTATATCCATTCTATAATATGGCGACCAAAACTGAACTGCATAATCTAAATAGGGCCTAACTAGAGCAAGATATAGCTTGAGAACCACACCAGATGTCTTGTTACTAACGCTGCGATTAATAAATCCAAGTGTCCGATTTGCCTTATTACGAACATTTATGCATTGATCCTTTTGTTTTAAATTCTTACTAATCATAACTCCCAGATCCCTTTCGCAATCCGACTTCGCAATCTCAACACCATCTAGCTAGTATCTTGTAACTCTATCATCATTACCTAACCTCAGAACTTTACATTTATCAGCATTAAACTGCATCTGCCAATCCTTTGACCATTTCAAAACCCTATCTAGATCAACTTGAAGTGATAGTGAGTCCTCCTCCGAATTAATTTCCCTACCGATTTTCGTATCATCGGCAAATCTGCAAATGTTGCTACTCAAACCTGAATCTAAATCATTTATATATATTATAAACAACAGAGGTCCCAGGACAGAGCCTTGAGGCACTCCACTTACAAGATTTTCCCACTCTGACTTGATTCCATTTATACTAACTCTCTGTTTCCTTTGGTATAGCCATGCCCTAATCCAGCTTAATATAGCACCCCCAATACCATGAGACTCTATCTTTTTAATCAGTCTTTCATGTGGCACTGTATCAAAAGCTTTGCTAAAGTCAAGGTATACAACATCACAATCCTTACCACTATCAACTGCCTCAAGTATGCTAGAATAAAAAGATAATAGATTTGTTAAACATGAACGGCCATTTATAAAACCATGTTGCGACTCAATTAATAATTTATGTTTTTCAAGAGTATTGATTTCGAATGATGTAAAAGTTGGACAGCTTTTCAATTCAGTTGGGAGTGAGTTCCATAAACTGGGTCCCTCTATTTGCATAGAGTGTTTACACAGAATAAGTTTAACTCTGGGGATATCAAAGAGATATTTATTTCTGGTGTGGTGATAATGGGTCCTATTACATCTGTCCAGGAAGAGTTTCAGACAAGGATTTGCATTTAAGAACAGGGTTTTGTAAATGTAGTTGACACAAGACATTCTTGTGTCAACGATTAAAACGATTCTTTGCGGCGGGGATCGTATTCCAGGGACTTGCCCGAAACGCTACGCGTACTAGTGGCTGTACAAGAATGTAACAACTCTTGTATATATAAAAAAAAAGAGAATTTATGGAGTGAGATTATGTTTAGCATGTTTAGGGAGTTAAACAAGGGGGCTGTGTGTTGTCTGAAAGCAGAATTTGATATTATTCTGATAGCAGATTTTTGCTGGGTGATGATGGACTTGAGGTGGTTTGCAGTGGTTGAACCCCATGCACAGATACCATAGTTGAGATAGGGATAGATTAGTGCATAATATAGAGAGATGAGAGCAGAGTTAGGTATATAATATCTGATTTTGGAGAGTATACCAACTGTTTTAGAGACTTTCTTAGTTATGTGTTGTATGTGGGTACTGAAGTTGAGTCTCTTGTCTAGGAATAGGCCAAGAAACTTTCCATCATTTTTATTGCTAATGTTTACATTGTCTATCTGAAGCTGAATTGCATTTGTAGATTTGCTTCTAAATAGGATGTAGTAGGTCTTTTCTATGTTAAGTGTTAGTTTGTTGATTGACATCCATAAGTGGACTTTTTTTAGCTCATTATTAACAACATCATTTAGTGTATGTGGGTTGGGGTTGGAGTAGATGAGGGGTAGTATCATCAGCAAACAAAATAGGTTTCAGAATGTTAGAGACATTAGGCAGATCATTGATGTATATAAGAAATAGGAGAGGTCCCAAGATGCTGCCCTGTGGCACTCCAACGGTTATTGGTAGAATGGGAGAGGTTATATTATTGATGGCTACACATTGGTGTCTATCACTAAGATAGGATTGGATATAGTCTAGTGCATGGCCTCGGATTCCATAATGATGGAGTTTACATAAGAGGTAATCGTGATTAACAGTATCAAAGGCCTTTCTCAGGTCAATGAAAAGTCCAATCGGAAACTCATTTTTGTCAAGGGCTGAGTAAATTATATCAAGGAGACTAATAATTGATTTGTTGGTACTCTTTTGAGAGCGGAAGCCAAACTGACAGGGGCTAAGAATGTCGAATTTTACGAGATAGGAGTAGAGCTGTTTGTAGATAATTTTTTCAAATATTTTTGATAGTATGGGTAGGTTCGATATTGGTCTATAGTTGTTTATGTCTGCCGGATTACCTCCTTTATGAACTGGCGTTACTCTTGCTTTTTTAAGGATATCAGGGAAGGTATGACACTCAAGGGATTTGTTGAACAGCAGAGCTATAGGTGGCGCAAGGGCATGGGAGGCCCTCTTGTATACAAGGATGGGATTTCACTGATGTTCCCAGCTTTGGTTTTTAGTGAGTGTATGATGGACACAACATCTGACGGGCTGACTGGTGAAAGGAGAAGAGAGTTTGGATAGCTGCCTGAGAGATATGTGTTGATATGTGTCTGAGTCTGTGGGATTTTACTTGCAAGGTTAGCACCAATCGATGAAAAGAAGCTATTAAATTCATTCGTCATTTCTAAGTCAGATGACGGTGTAAGGCCATCCTTAGAGAGTGTTATCTGGTTGTGGAAGTGTTGTTTAGTTCCCAGGATGTTAGAGATGGTATTCCATGTGCTTTCATGTTGCCTTTTGCTTCTTTGAATCTAGTCTCATAATATGAAAGTTTTGCTTTTCTTATGATACTGGTAAGCACTGATGAGTACCTTTTAACTACTTCCTTTGAAACTAGGCCACTCCTAAATTTCTTTTCATATTCATGTTTTTTGTTGATTGATTTAATTATGCCACTTGTGAGCCACGGGTTATTTTTTCTTTTATCAGTTACTTGTTTGGTAAGGAGGGGACAGTGAGTGTTGTAGAGGCTTAGAGTTTTGGAGAGAAAGAGGTTAGTTGATGAGTTTATATCCTGTGAATTATTAAATTCAGATTCCCAGTTAATATTGTGAAGTGCATTAGAGAGATTGCCTAAAGCTGATTCACTATGTAGCCTGAATGAAAGTTTTTTGGTTTCTGGTGGTGCTATTTAGGAGTTTGTTTTTTGCAAGATTTGCTGTGTAATACCTGCAATAATGATGATCAATGTGCTGATTTGTGTGGATATGGGACAGAAGATTTCGATCAGGATCAATATCAGTAAGCATATAGATAAAATAATGTCACGATACAATAAGATAAGCAATTACAGGAACAGATAAATACTAAATCTGCTGTAAAATAGAAAGTAATTATAGCAAAACACAACAATACAATAATATAACAATACAATAAGAGCTTACAAAGTATTAAGTCTGCTAAAATTAGAGAATAATTATAGCAAAACACAACAATAAATGCAAGTAAACAAAAGAATTGAAACAATTAGAGGTAGAATAAAGGTCACTAGATAGCCATGGAGGATACACAAGTTTGGTGGAGAGAACAAAAAATCAGTAGAGAGTCAAGATGAATATATACAAAATTTGACAAATGATAATTGTAAAGTAAAATAATCTTAAAGATAATAAATTTTATTTAGCTTAGTTTTTAACCTATAATTAGTATGAACTTAATTAAGAGAACAAAATGAGATCAATAATTGATTTCAATAAATGACATAAATCAATACAATTAAATTTAAAATTTAATTGGAATAGGGTAAGATTAGATTTAAGAGTAAAATTTTACAATGAAACTGAGGTAGATGCTTGCATAAGTGCATGGAGACTTGACGGATTATTTAGGAAATTATATGAATGAGAGAACATTAGGTAAATGGTAAGGCAGAGACAGCACCTTAGACAAAGTTAGATTAAGTTAGGTTAGGCTCAGGCACTGAAAGAGTTATTTTAAGAGTTATTTACATATAACAATGTATAATCATGAATGAAAAATCAAACAGGAAATTACACTTACGTGATAATCAATTCAATTTCTTTCTTTATTATGCACCCCATACCCATCCCGTGTGCGGTGGGGTAAAGGATTACAGAGGCACACAATCGGTTCAGGAACTGAACCCTCTAGTTTGTTTAGCTAAGCAAATAACAATGTTTGACCCTAGTTACAAAATTATCAATGTTGCATACACATGTACACACCCTCATATATACATGTATATATATATATATATATGTCGTACCTAATAGCCAGAACGCACTTCTCAGCCTACTATTCAAGGCCCGATTTGCCTAATAAGCCAAGTTTTCATGAATTAATGTTTTTTCGTCTACCTAACCTACCTAACCTAACCTAACCTAGCTTTTTTGGCTACCTAACCTAACCTTACCTATAAATATAGGTTAGGTTAGGTTAGGTAGGGTTGGTTAGGTTCGGTCATATATCTACGTTAATTTTAACTCCAATAAAAAAAAATTGACCTCATACATAGAGAAAAGGGTTGCTTTATTATTTCATAAGAAAAAAATTATAGTAAATATATTAATTCAGGAAAACTTGGCTTATTAGGCAAACCGGGCCTTGAATAGTAGGCTGAGAAGTGAGTTCTGGCTACTAGGTACGACATATATATATATATATATATATATATATATATATATATATATATATATATATATATATATATATATATATATATATATATATATATATATATATATATATATTAGTATATTTTGGTAGCAGTCTTTCCTGTAGACATATATTATTAAATATGACCGAAAAAGTAAGATTAATAATTCTAACACGAATTTTCTCAATCTTTCGTACATTACGCTTCACTGTTGGAGGTAAATCAAAAATCACTTCTCCAAAATTCATTTTTATTTCTAGTCTGACGCGACACGGGCGCGTTTCGTAAAAACTTATTACATTTTCAAAGACTTCACAAATACACAACTGATTAGAACTTGCGTTTCCCTGATTTTATATCTACATTTGAGTGAGGTGGGAAGGGTGATGTGGCATTAACACAAGACAGAACACTAGGGGATATTAATAGGGTATTAAAAGTATCAACACAAGACAGAACAGAAACAATGGGTATTGAATAGAAGTGTTTGTAGAAAGCCTATTGGTCCATATTTCTTGATGCTTCTATATTGGAGCGGAGTCTTGAGGTGGGTAGAATATAGTTGTGCAATAATTGGCTGTTGATTGCTGGTGTTGACTTCTTGATGTGTAGTGCCTCGCAAACGTCAAGCCGCCTGCTATCGCTGTATCTATCGATGATTTCTGTGTTGTTTACTAGGATTTCTCTGGCGATGGTTTGGTTATGGGAAGAGATTATATGTTCCTTAATGGAGCCCTGTTGCTTATGCATCGTTAAACGCCTAGAAAGAGATGTTGTTGTCTTGCCTATATACTGGGTTTTTTGGAGCTTACAGTCCCCAAGTGGGCATTTGAAGGCATAGACGACGTTAGTCTCTTTTAAAGCGTTCTGTTTTGTGTCTGGAGAGTTTCTCATGAGTAGGCTGGCCGTTTTTCTGGTTTTATAGTAAATCGTCAGTTGTATCCTCTGATTTTTGTCTGTAGGGATAACGTTTCTATTAACAATATCTTTCAGGACCCTTTCCTCCGTTTTATGAGCTGTGGAAAAGAAGTTCCTGTAAAATAGTCTAATAGGGGGTATAGGTGTTGTGTTAGTTGTCTCTTCGGAAGTTGCATGGCTTTTCACTTTCCTTCTTATGATGTCTTCGATGAAACCATTGGAGAAGCCGTTATTGACTAGGACCTGCCTTACCCTACAGAGTTCTTCGTCGACTTGCTTCCATTCTGAGCTGTGGCTGAGAGCACGGTCGACGTATGCGTTAACAACACTCCTCTTGTACCTGTCAGGGCAGTCGCTGTTGGCATTTAGGCACATTCCTATGTTTGTTTCCTTTGTGTAGACTGCAGTGTGGAAACCTCCGCCCTTTTCCATGACTGTTACATCTAGAAAAGGCAGCTTCCCATCCTTTTCCGTCTCGTAAGTGAAACGCAGCACGGAACTCTGCTCAAATGCCTCCTTCAGCTCCTGCAGATGTCTGACATCAGGTACCTGTGTAAAAATGTCGTCAACATACCTGCAGTATATGGCCGGTTTCAAGTTCATGTCGACTAAGACTTTTTGCTCGATGGTACCCATGTAGAAGTTTGCAAACAGGACACCTAGGGGAGAACCCATGGCGACCCCATCTACTTGCTTATACATGTGCCCATCCGGGCTCAAGAAGGGTGCCTCTTTAGTACAAGCTTGGAGTAGTTTCCTCAGAATACTTTCTGGCATGTCAAGAGGAGTACAGGCTGGATCACGATACACTCTGTCGGCTATCATTCCGATTGTCTCGTCCACAGGTACGTTGGTAAACAGCGATTCTACGTCCAACGAGGCTCTTATCCCTGTGTTTCTGTTCTGTCTTGTGTTGATACTTTTAATACCTATTAATATCCCCTAGTGTTCTGTCTTGTGTTAATGCCACATCACCCTTCCCACCTCACTCAAATGTAGATATAAAATCAGGGAAACGCAAGTTCTAATCAGTTGTGTATTTGTAAAGTCTTTGAAAATGTAATAAGTTTTTACGAAACGCGCCCGTGTCGCGTCAGACTAGAAATAAAAATGAATTTTGGAGAAGTGATTTTTGATTTACCTCCAACAGTGAAGCGTAATGTACGAAAGATTGAGAAAATTCGTGTTAGAATTATTAATCTTACTTTTTCGGTCATATTTAATAATATATATATATATATATATATATATATATATATATATATATATATATATATATATATATATATATATATATATATATATATATATATATATATATATAACTGAAAACTCACACCCCAGAAGTGACTCGAACCCATACTCCCAGGAGCCACACAACTGGTATGTACAAGACGCCTTAATCCACTTGACCATCACGACCGGACATAATGAGGTGATAGCCGAGGCTATTTGAACCACCCCACCGCCGGCACTCGGATAGTAATCTTGGGCATAGCATTTTACCAAATCACCTCATTCTTTGGGGCACACGTGAGGAACACAAATGCGAACAAGCCTGAATGGTCCCCAGGACAATATGCAACTGAAAACTCACACCCCAGAAGTGACTCGAACCCATACTCCCAGGAGCCACGCAACTGGTATGTACAAGACGCCTTAATCCACTTGACCATCACGACCGGACATAATGAGGTGATAGCCGAGGCTATTTGAACCACCCCACCGCCGGCACTCGGATAGTAATCTTGGGCATAGCATTTTACCAAATCACCTCATTCTTTGGGGCACACGTGAGGAACACAAATGCGAACAAGCCTGAATGGTCCCCAGGACAATATGCAACTGAAAACTCACACCCCAGAAGTGACTCGAACCCATACTCCCAGGAGCCACGCAACTGGTATGTACAAGACGCCTATGTCCGGTCGTGATGGTCAAGTGGATTAGGCGTCTTGTACATACCAGTTGCGTGGCTCCTGGGAGTATGGGTTCGAGTCACTTCTGGGGTGTGAGTTTTCAGTTGCATATTGTCCTGGGGACCATTCAGGCTTGTTCGCATTTGTGTTCCTCACGTGTGCCCCAAAGAATGAGGTGATTTGGTAAAATGCTATGCCCAAGATTACTATCCGAGTGCCGGCGGTGGGGTGGTTCAAATAGCCTCGGCTATCACCTCATTATGTCCGGTCGTGATGGTCAAGTGGATTTTGGCGTCTTGTACATACCAGTTGCGTGGCTCCTGGGAGTATGGGTTCGAGTCACTTCTGGGGTGTGAGTTTTCAGTTGCATATTGTCCTGGGGACCATTCAGGCTTGTTCGCATTTGTGTTCCTCACGTGTGCCCCAAAGAATGAGGTGATTTGGTAAAATGCTATGCCCAAGATTACTATCCGAGTGCCGGCGGTGGGGTGGTTCAAATAGCCTCGGCTATCACCTCATTATGTCCGGTCGTGATGGTCAAGTGGATTATGGCGTCTTGTACATACCAGTTGCGTGGCTCCTGGGAGTATGGGTTCGAGTCACTTCTGGGGTGTGAGTTTTCAGTTGCATATTGTCCTGGGGACCATTCAGGCTTGTTCGCATTTGTGTTCCTCACGTGTGCCCCAAAGAATGAGGTGATTTGGTAAAATGCTATGCCCAAGATTACTATCCGAGTGCCGGCGGTGGGGTGGTTCAAATAGCCTCGGCTATCACCTCATTATGTCCGGTCGTGATGGTCAAGTGGATTTTGGCGTCTTGTACATACCAGTTGCGTGGCTCCTGGGAGTATGGGTTCGAGTCACTTCTGGGGTGTGAGTTTTCAGTTGCATATTGTCCTGGGGACCATTCAGGCTTGTTCGCATTTGTGTTCCTCACGTGTGCCCCAAAGAATGAGGTGATTTGGTAAAATGCTATGCCCAAGATTACTTTCCGAGTGCCGGCGGTGGGGTGGTTCAAATAGCCTCGGCTATCACCTCATTATGTCCGGTCGTGATGGTCAAGTGGATTAGGCGTCTTGTACATACCAGTTGCGTGGCTCCTGGGAGTATGGGTTCGAGTCACTTCTGGGGTGTGAGTTTTCAGTTGCATATTGTCCTGGGGACCATTCAGGCTTGTTCGCATTTGTGTTCCTCACGTGTGCCCCAAAGAATGAGGTGATTTGGTAAAATGCTATGCCCAAGATTACTATCCGAGTGCCGGCGGTGGGGTGGTTCAAATAGCCTCGGCTATCACCTCATTATGTCCGGTCGTGATGGTCAAGTGGATTAAGGCGTCTTGTACATACCAGTTGCGTGGCTCCTGGGAGTATGGGTTCGAGTCACTTCTGGGGTGTGAGTTTTCAGTTGCATATTGTCCTGGGGACCATTCAGGCTTGTTCGCATATATATATATATATATATATATATATATATATATATATATATATATATATATATATATATACGTATACACATATACATACATATACATATCTAATCACCCACACAAATACACTCATCAATAATCTTTGTGTCACAAGTGACACAAAGAGGTGTCACAAGTGACATTACAAGAGGCTCACAACAGTCACTATACAAGGCACTTTACATCTATAGTGAGTCACACAGTTACTAGTCTTGCTCCACACCCACCCAACTGGGCGGCAGCTTTACAGTCATGTGCTACACACCCACCCAACTGGGCGGCAGCTTTACAGTCATGTGCTCCACACCCACCCAACTGGGCGGCAGCTTTACAGTCATGTGCTCCACACCCACCCAACTGGGCGGCAGCTTTACAGTCATGTGCTCCACACCCACCCAACTGGGCGGCAGCTTTACAGTCATGTGCTCCACACCCACCCAACTGGGCGGCAGCTTTACAGTCATGTGCATGCATTACCTACAGTAAGCAAATTTTGCATACTTCGCTAAAATTTCGAGCAGCACATCATTATGAATGAAGTACTTACACATTTCTTGGACACTATTGATGGTGTTATCTCTAAATTCCGCAATTTTTTCACATTCCATTATATAATGACGCAAAGTATGCGAATAGTTCTGTTGACAGAGTTTACATTTAGTCAAATCTACATCAGCAGATGTTACAAACTCCCAGAGGTACTTGTAGCCGAGCCTAAGCCTAGCAGTGGTAACATCTAGAAGTCTGCAAACATTATTGGATGACACATAGACGTGCGGTTCTTCATGCATAATAGAATGATGATCGATGGAGCAACTGGTGTGAATTTCCCAAGTCTACGAGATTTTGTTGATGTTCCCGGAACTGCCCTCAGGCTGCTCAAAGGCAGTCCAAGTTGGTAATCAATTCCCTCTTTATGAACAAAAGTTTTGGTTTACTCATCAGTTCTATCATGCATTCGGAGACCAATATGGGAAGGAATCCATAGAAACATCCTATGGGTCTATCATTCATTATTTCATTATATCTGTGTTTAGCTTCAGACAAGCACGTCACAGTTATGCCTTGGGGGAACTGAGGGCAGTCAAGGATGACAAGTCACTCAAAATTAGTGTGTCAACTTTGGATTCTTATACGCGTTCGAGTGTGAGGATTATGACAACCAATTCTGTTTGAAGTGTGGAGGCCCAGTTATTTACACGCGCTCCACACTCATTGGAGAAGGAACCAACTCTCCCTGTCAGAACAACTGCACTTCCAGCTGCAACATGTAACTGGTGCAAGGAACCATCAGTGTAAATAATTTGGGAAAGGGAACGCTCTTTAACCAATGCATCAATTTGGCTTAAGGTATGTAACGTACGATTATGTTACGTTGTTGGGTTGATTAGATACACAGTGTTTAGTGAGTTTCATATTTGTTTAGTAGTCCTGGATACAGCAGTGTCGTAGACGTTGAGACGAAGCCTGGAGCAGAGCAGAGAGCTGAGTGAGGCCGGAGTCGTGGAGCTCTATGTGGGAGAGCGTTGTAGCTGGATGAGGTCGTAGTCTGCTGCCTGCTCTGTGTCGAAGCTGTAGCGTCTTGGGTCGATTAGAACTGCCTACACCGAGTACTACATTCTTGACTGGAGATTGTACTGGTTTGCTATTCTCAAATCGCTTGCTTAAATACGGTGACTACACCTCACAGTAAGATAGGAGGGTGGAAAACCGTTACCTGTAAATAGGGATAGGATTATAGTTTGTGTAATTAGTTATGCCATTAAGATAATGAGATAATGAAGCGAGTATAAGGATTACTCGCTACAGGTATAATAGTTTGCTTCTTGTCGAAGAAAGCTTGTTTTTAAATCTGCTTCTTGGATGGGAAAGGAGAGACAGTGATTTGGAAAGGTGAGATCTCCCATGGAGAAGGAAAGTGTCGTTGTTGTCTCTCTCTTGGTAGAGGTGATGAATATTATACATTCTGGGCATAATGACAGTTTTGGTAATCTATTTGGAGGGATGCTGACCTTCAAGAAAGAAGGCTTGGAGGGCTTCTGTGCAGGGGTTAGGATGGGTTAGCCTAAACATCTTGATACCAATTAAATCATTAATTTCAGTGATTCGATCACTTACACCTGAAATATTCAGTTGCTTCCTCATGTTTAGTAATTTAGTTGTACGGGGACATCCGAGGATAATCCTCATGGCTTCGTTTTGCATCTTTTCCAGCCCTCCAAGCATTCTCTCAGGCACTAGACCAAGCATGGGTGCGGCATAATCGACCAGAGACCTAATATATGAGAGGTACATCATTTTGTTAATTTCACATTTGCGCCATAGCTTGGATGGTAGCCTGCCACAGCCTTGAAAACACGGAGCCTCTCTCTACATTGGCGACCCAGTCTGGCCACAACATTGCGGTACAGTGGAACCTCAAGACCAAGGTATTTGTATCTGGTTACATAGTCGAGCAGAGAGCCATCATGCAACTGCATCTTGTGAACAGTCCCACCTCGTCTGGGTGGGCGTCGGTTCACGATCTTTGTTTTCTCTACTGAGATGACTAAGCATAGTTCCTAACATGTGTGCAATACACAGTTCAGAACATTTTGGGTGTTGTATACCCATTGGTGTGGGTCAGTATATCATCCGCATTGCTAATGATGTTGTGGTGTTTGTTTGCTGAGTCAGTAACCAAGCCATGACTTTATATCAACCCTACAAGCAAGACTTCCTCAGCAACACAAAAACACCACACTGGCGACGAGGATGAACTGTGAACGCAGGTATTTGTTCAGCTTAAAACACAAGGAAGAAGCATGTTGCCCGGAGGAGGAAGAGAAGCTGTCTGTGAGCACCATACCCGATGCTGTATGCTAACCAATGCTGTGTGCTAACCAATGTTGTGTGCTAAACGATGCTATGTGCTAACTAATGCTGTGTGCTAACCAATGCTGTGTGCTATCCAATGCTGTGTGCTAAACGATGCTATGTGCTAACTATTGTTGTGTGCTAACCAATGCTGTGTGCTACCCAAGCTGTGCTGACTGAAGCTGTGTACTGAGGAATCTGCCGACGCTCTGTACGAAACGACGCTTTGATGCGGTGTACAAAACCGTACGAAACGACGCTCTGTGCTACAATTCATCACGCAGTGAACTGACTGCTGTGCCAACTGCTGACAACTGCTGTACCAACTGCTAACTACTGCTGTACCAACTGCTGACAAACTGCTGTGCTGCTGTGAGTAGGAACAACACATGTACACAAGGGCTAGGTAAGAAGTCAGTTGCTGCTATATTGTGCACTGTTGTGAACTTTTGCATTAAAATGCTTGTGTGCTTTGCAAAATTAAAGTAATTACAGTGAATTCTTAACTAACATATACAGTGCAGTAAGTGTTTAATATTCTGAGGAACATTTAAGTGATAAGTTACATTTATTCAGTAAAAATGGCAAATATACCTCAGTTTCCTGCATTTGATCCTGACTGTGACCAGACAAACCTGTCACAGAGGTGGGTCAAATGGCTTAAAAGGTTTGAAAATTTGTTGATAGTTTCTGACATCAAAAGTGCTGAAAGAAAGCGTGCCTTTCTACTTCATTATGCAGGTAATAGAGTTTGTGACATCTTTGACACACTGAAAGACACTGGTGGTGCCAAAGATTATGACATTGCCAAAGCCAAATTAACTGAACATTTCAAACCAAGGCAAAATACTGCAATGGAAATTATGCATTTCAGGAGAGCCAGACAACTCTCTAATGAAACCGTTGATCAATACCACACACATCTGCAGGGTTTAGCAGCCCATTGTGAGTTTGCTGATGTTGACAAAGAAATCAAACAGCAAATAATTGAAACATGCACATCTACACGTCTCCGTCGAAGAGCTCTAGAACTTGTTGATGATGAAAGTTCTCTTACCAAGATACTGGATATTGCTCGTCGAATGGAAGATGCTGCACGTGATGCTCGTGTCATGGAGTGCAGTGCCAACAACGGTTCTGCCACTGTTACTAACAGTGATGCGGTATGTAAGGTTCAGGGAGGACACCGTGATCATAAAAGATATGATGCCAAACCTAACAGTAAATTGAGCCGAGAACCACATCACAACTGGAGTCATGGAACAAGACTCAAGCAGTCACAACGACCCACATCAGAGGGTGTCAACAATAAATGTTACAATTGTGGAGGAGACTACCCACACCAAGATAATGTTTGTCCTGCTCAAGGTAAGAAGTGCTATGAGTGTGGAAAATTAGGTCATTTTGGTGCTATGTGTCGTTCCGCACTCAAGAAACAACAGTCAGTGAATAAAAGGATCGAGGTACGAAATAAATAAAAGAATAAAAGGTACGAGGATCAGGTCATAGGGGTCGAGGTGGCAAACACAATATTGCACCTCATATCCAAAATGTTAATAATGTACAAGACAACATTTCATTACAACCAGTCTCAGATAACAGTGAATGTGATTACATTTATGGAGTACAATCAATCACAGAATGGAATGATCTTCCAAGCAACCCAGAGACTATAGTATACATTGCTCTATTTGTCTCAAAGTTCTTATTGACACTGGATCAAACATTGACACCATTGCTGAGTGCCACTATGAGAAATTTAAAAAACAGTTCCCAAAGCTTGAAAACTATAATGGCAAAGCCACTGCCTATGCTTCAAAGGTAGCCTTGCCAGTGATTGGAACTTTCACTGCAGAGATCAAGTCAAAGAGTGCAATGCTCATTACTACATTCCATGTTGTTAGGAATGCAAAGGAGTCTCTACTCAGTTACAAGACTTCAACCAAATTGGGGCTACTTCAGCTTTCTAATGCTGTAGCAGTGGAATCTGCAAACAATGTTGATGCTATTGTTGCTGAATTTTCTTATCGATTTAAATCCATAGGTTGTTATACTGATAGCAAAGTACATCTGCATATCAACCCAGATGTAATTCCAGTTGCCCAACCACATCGCCGACAACCATTCCATACTCGCAAGAAAGTCGATGCCGAACTGGATAGGCTGATGGAACTAGATGTCATTGAACCAGTAACAGGCCCAACACCATGGGTAAGCCCAATTGTCACTCCACCAAAGCCGAAGAATCCAGATGAGATACGCATTTGTGTGGACATGCGTGTTCCCAACAAGGCAATAATGCGTGAACGCCATCCTACACCCACTGTAGATGATATGATCTACCGCTTGAATGGTGCAACTGTATTCAGCAAGTTAGATTTAAACAAGGGCTATCATCAGCTTGAACTTGATGAGGAAAGTCGCTTCATCACAACGTTTACGACACATCGAGGTCTGTATAGGTACAAGCGCCTGAGTTTTGGCATCAACAGTGCTGCTGAGGTATTCCAGCACATCATCAGCCAGGTATTGCAAGATATACCTAATGCTGACAACATGTCTGATGACATCATTGTTTATGGCCGTACCCAAGCTGAACACGACAAAGCTCTTCGTGCAACATTGCAACGCTTACGAGAAAAGAATCTGACGTTAAGCCGAGCAAAGTGTGAGTTCAATCAACATAAAATTGAATTCTTTGGACATGTACTTAGTGACAAAAGTCTGTCTCCAGATCCTAAGAAAGTTGCAGATATCAAGAATGCTGCACATCCTTCAACGTCCACTGAAGTACATAGTTTTCTGGGAATGGCAAACTACTGTTCTCGCTTCATTTCAGATTTTGCTACCATTACGAAGCCTCTACGTGAGCTCCTGAAGAAAAATGCATCATGGTACTGGAGCGATATGGAGCAAAATGCATTTGATGCTGTGAAAGATGCACTAGTAGAGAATGCGACTGCTGCATACTTTGATCCGTCGATGGACACTGAGTTAACGGTGGATGCTAGTCCTGTTGGTTTAGGTGCTGTTTTAGCCCAACACAAACCTGGTCAACCAGATTCCAGAGTAGTAATTGCCTATGCCAGCCGTTCTCTCACAGATGTTGAGCAACGATACAGTCAGACAGAGAAGGAAGCTCTTGCTCTTGTATGGGGCTGTGAACACTTCAATGTGTATCTGCTTGGTGCACCCTTCACCACGATAGTCACTGACCACAAACCGTTGGAGACCATCTTCAATAATCCAAAGTCCAAACCACCAGCTCGCATTGAGAGATGGGCTCTTCGTCTGCAACCATACAACTTTACGGTGAAATACAAGCCGGGTGCAGGCAATCCCGCTGATTACATCAGTCGACATCCTGCAAACAGTTTCACCATCACCAAGCATCAGCAAGTTGCCGAGGAATATGTACACTCTGTAACCTGTGATGCAGTCCCTAAGGCTCTTACTCTTGATGAAATCCGTACTGCAACCCTAGAGGACCCAACTCTGCAAGCAACAGTGGATGCATTGACTAAGAAAAAGTTTCCACGCATCCCACCCTCAGGAGTAGACCAAGATGCATTCAAAGCACTTGAACGCATCCAGACAGAATTAAGTGTTACGCAACAACGCGACACCGTGCTGCGAGGTACTCGTATCGTCATTCCAGCTGTTCTCCAGCAACGTGCTCTGAAGCTTGCACATCAAGGACACCAAGGTCTTGTTAGGACCAAACAGCTGCTACGAGAAAAGGTGTGGTTTCCTGGCATTGATCGTCAAGCAAAGGATATGCATGATGCCTGTGTCCCTTGCCAAGCTGCAGTGGATACTTCAAGACCAACACCTCTACAACCTTCACCACTACCTGCTGCACCATGGACGGAAGTATCGATGGACTTCTGCGGACCACTACCAACTAGAGAGTACTTTATGGTAGTCATTGATGATCACTCACGTTATCCAGAAGTAGAAATCATCACCTCCACATCTGCAAAGGCTGTCATCCCGAAACTCGACAAGATTTTTTCAAACTTTGGCATTCCTGAAATTGTCAAGACGGACAATGGACCGCCATTCAATGGACAAGACTTCATCAACTTTTCTGAGCATATTGGATTCAAACACCGCCGTGTGATGCCACTACATCCTCAAGCAAATGGAGAAGTCGAGAGATTCATGCAACCTCTCATGAAAGCAGTACGCTGTGCTCATGCCGAAGGTCGATCCTGGAAACAAGCTATGTATGCTTTTCTCAGGAACTACCATGCAACACCGCATGGAACACTGGGCAAGTTGCCTGGCGAACTTTTATTTGGACGTCCTATGAGAATCGCACTACCTGTCATGCCAGCCGAGGTAACGGATAAACGTCTCGCTCAGAAGGATGCACTAGCCAAGGGCAAAATGAAAATTGCTCATGATCAACGTGCAAAGGAACAATTCATAAAGGTTGGAGATACTGTTCTCGTTAAAAAGAAAAAAAGAGGGAAAGCTAGATATGCTATATGATACAAAACCATATAAAGTGATTAGTGTAAAAGGAACTATGGTAACAGCGAGTAATAGAGGTCATAGTATAACACGTAATATGGCCTATTTCAAAGTGATTCCAACTAGTGTAGAAAATGATGAAGTGCAAAGTCGTGCAAAAGAAAAAGAAAAAATGAGTTATAACTCAATAAACAATTCATCAAGGGATGTTATGGTATTTAAGGACTCTCTTCCTAAACGTCATGTTAAACGCCCTACACGATTTGATGATTAATTGTGTTCCTATGTAATGCAAAGTATTTACTTATTATGCTAAACTAAATTTAATATTGTTTGAATAATGCAGATATCTCATTCAATATTTTGTAACTTTGTATTACAGTTTCTTTCATGTTTGTTTAACATTGCATATGTATTTTTAACATTGAAATCCTTTGTGGTAAAGATTAAGTTGTTTAAATTCTTTGTGTGCTTAATTAATGTTAAAGGTATGCAATATCTCTTGATATGTTAATAACTTACTTTGTGTCAATAACTTTGCTTTGTGCTACAAGCATGGTAGACATCCTGTATTCATTCTTTTTAAAGAAAAGGAGGGATGTCATGTTCACAGAAAATGGTACCATCCGTTTTCTATGTGTGACGGAGCAGACGCCAGAGAGAGAGAAGGTAAACAAGAGCGTACAGGACGCCCGCCAAGCTTGGTAGCTACTAATCATGTATCAGTTTAACCATTAAAGTCAGTAACCAAGCGATGGCTTTATATCAACCCCACAACCAAGACTTCCTCAGTAACACACAAACACCACAGTGCCCTCGAGGAGATACCAACTTTAATTTACAAAAAAGCCTCCAGATCTTTAGCCCCTGCTATTGCATTGCTCTTCAACAAGTCACTTGAACTCCAAACCTTTCCAGACATTCTAAAAAAAGCAAGAGTAACCCCTGTCCACAAATGTGGTGATCTCACAGATGTTAACAACTACAGACCTATATCAGTCCTGCCTAACTTGTCAAAAATATTTGAAAAACTAATCTACGAGCAGCTTTACTCTTTTCTAGCCAAACACAACATGCTTAGCTCTTGTCAATATGGCTTCAGACCCAAAAAAAGCACTAACGATGCACTTATTAGTATGCTTAACTCGATTCATACAGCTCTTGATAAAAATGAGTTCCCTGTTGGGTTATTTGTGGACCTGCGTAAGGCTTTTGACACTGTCAACCACCAAAACCTTCTTCTTAAATTACATCATTATGGTGTCAGAGGACACTCCCTGCAATACCTCAAATCCTACCTTACTGACAGGCTCCAGTATGTTTCTGTGAATAATTCAATTTCTCCCACCCTACCCATCAACATTGGTGTTCCTCAGGGCAGCATACTTGGCCCTCTCCTCTTTCTCATCTACATTAATGACCTTCCAAATGCCTCCCAACACCTCAAACCAATTCTATGTGCTACAAGCACAAACCAATACTGAGCTAAATAAAGTTCATCTTTGGCTAACTGCCAACAAACTCACCCTTAACATTGACAAAACTTTCTATATTCTGTTTGGCAATAAATCCTCTAATTAAATAAATCTCAAAATAAACAATACCCAAATTTGTAACAAATTAGATGGCAAATTCCTTGGCATTCTCATTGACCACAAGCTGAATTTCCAGGGACACATTCTGAATATATCAAAAAAAGTTTCAAAAACTGTTGGCATTCTCTCTAAGATCAGATATTATGTACCCCGCCCTGCCCTGGTGACTCTCTATTACTCCCTCATCTATCTATATCTCAACTATGGTATTTGTGCTTGGGGTTCTACTACCCAAAATCATTTACGTCCTCTAATTACTCAACACAAAGCTGCTATTAGGACAATCTCGAACTATGTTGGCCTCCGAATGCATGATAGAGCTGATAAGTTAGCCATCGAATCTGCCTTTAAAGGAGCCGTTGAGTGTAACCTTGGATTGTCAATGAGCAATCTGAGAGCAGCAGTACACCGAGAACTTCAACAAGATCTTGTAGATCTGAGGCAAAGTGAAATTGACACCAATAATTCCATCTATCATCATACTATCATGCAAGAGGAGCTACACATCTATGGATCATCCAATAAAATCAGCAGACTTCTAGATGTTACTACTGCTCGGCTTAGACTCGGTTACAAGCATCTCTGGGAATTCTCATTATCTGCTGATGTAGACCTGACCAAATGTAAACTGTGTCAACAAAATTACTCGCACACCCTCCGTCACTATGTGATGGAGTGCGAAAAGATACGTGAATTTAGAGACAATTCTATAACCAATGTTCCAGCGATGTGTCAATATTTCATTCAAAATGATCTGCTACCAGAAATTTTAGCCAAATATCCCCAGTTTGCTAACTGTAGGTAGTAACTAAGTGATTGTAACCTATCCACCACTGCCCACTGGATGGGGGGCGGTGTGCAGGACAAACATATAAATTTTGACACTAGCTCTCCACATATGTCAGTTGCTTAATTTAGAACCTGTACTTGAGGTCGATCTCGAACCCATTGTTGATGTGATGACTTATATTGAATTTTGTAACTAGCTCATCAAGATTGTAACTTGCTTAGCTAAATGAATTGTGGGGTTCAGTCCCTGAGCCCATTATGTGCCTCTATAACCCTATAAATTAATTTAAAAAGTACACCTATGGATGTCATCCAACAAACTCACACTAAATATAGAAAAGGCCTACTACATCTTATTTGGAAGCAAATCAACAAATGCAATTCAGCTTCAGATAGACAATATTAACATCAGTAATAAAAATGATGGAAAGTTTCTTGTCCTATACCCAGACAAGAGATTCAACTTCAGCCCCCACATACAATAGCTAACTAAGAACATCTCTAAAGCAGTTGGTATACTCTCGAAAATCAGATATTATATACCTAACTCTGCTCTCCTCTCACTGTTTTATGCACTAATCTATCCCTATCTTAATTATGGTATCTGGGGTTCAACCACTGCAAACTACTTCAAGCCCATCATCACCCAGCAAAATTCTGCTATAAGAGCAATAACAAACTCTGCTTTCAGACAACACTCAGCCCCCGTGTTTAAATCCCTAAACACGCTAAACATAAACTCATTCCACACATTCTCTTCTGTCAGTTGCATAAACAAAACTCTGTTCTTAAATGCAAACCCTGTTCTGAAACTCTCTTTGGACAGATGTAATAGGATCCATAATCACCACACCAGAAAAAATATCTCTTTGATATCCCCAGAGTCAAACTTAATCTGTGTAAACACTCTATGCAAATAAAGGGACCCAGTCTATGGAACTCACTCCCTATTGAATTGAAAAGCTGTCCAACTTTTACGTCATTCAAAAACAATACTAAAAAGTACCTAATTTCATCTTCATAGTTTTTACATTTTGATTTAAAATTGCACTGTATCTATTGCTACCCAGTCTCCCAACTTTTATGTACCCAATCTGAACATCTTTATCATTGTGATCATTGCTGTCTTCTTATATGTGCTGTCAATCTACTGTATGGTGTCTATTAATCTTGTTTATATTACCAATCAAGCTGTCAATGTAATCAATCAGAGCTTTAATATACCAATGTGCTTTAATATACTTACTAATCTCTCTCATCTCATTTTTTTCTTGCAATGTATTTGTTATCATTTTATTAATTCTTCTAGAATTTACCTACTTAAAATTATCTGTTAGATTAAGGACCTGCCCGAAACGCTGCGCGTACTAGTGGCTTTACATGAGTGTAATTACTGTACTATGCTATGTATTCTCACAAACCCAATGTACCTTCTTGTATATAAATAAATAAATAAATAAAAATTAAAACAAAAAATGATCTGCCTAATGTCTCTAACATGCTTAAAAAAATCTACTTGTGGATGTCAACCAACAAACTCACACTAAACATAGAAAAGCATTTTACTTAAATAAATTAATAAATAAATTGTTAAAATGTCTTTTTTTTGGTCAGGATGGATGAGTGAAGCAATGAAAGCAATTTTGTTTTTATTAATTAAAGCAGCCAAATGCTGCTGGCAAATGGGGCAAAACTGCAAAAGTGGATGGTGTGGTGCTGCCTTCAGGTGTGGTGCTGCCTTCAGGTGTGGTGCTGCCTTCAGGTGAGGTGCTGCCTTCAGGTGTGGTGCTGCCTTCAGGTGAGGTGCTGCCTTCAGGTGTGGTGCTGCCTTCAGGTGTGGTGCTGCCTTCAGGTGAGGTGCTGCCTTCAGGTGTGGTGCTGCCTTCAGGTGTGGTGCTGCCTTCAGGTGAGGTGCTGCCTTAAGGTGTGGTGCTGCCTTCAGGTGTGGTGCTGCCTTCAGGTGTGGTGTTACCTTCAGGTGTGGTGCTGCCTTCAGGTGTGGTGCTGCCTTCAGGTGTGGTGCTGCCTTCAGGTGTGGTGCTGCCTTCAGGTGTGGTGCTGCCTTCAGGTGTGGTGCTGCCTTCAGGTGTGGACCTGCCTTCAGGTGTGGACCTGCCTTCAGGTGTGGTGCTGCCTTCAGGTGTGGTGCTGCCTTCAGGTGTGGTGCTGCCTTCAGGTGTGGTGCTGCCTTCAGGTGTGGTGCTGCCTTCAGGTGTGGTGCTGCCTTCAGGTGTGGTGCTTCCTTCAGGTGTGGACCTGCCTTCAGGTGTGGTGCTGCCTTCAGGTGTGGTGCTGCCTTCAGGTGTGGTGCTGCCTTCAGGTGTGGTGCTGCCTTCAGGTGTGGTGCTGCCTTCAGGTGGGGATCAGCCTTCAGGTGTGGATCTGCCTTCAGGTGTGGTGCTGCCTTCAGGTGTGGTGCTGCCTTCAGGTGTGGTGCTGCCTTCAGGTGTGGTGCTGCCTTCAGGTGTGGTGCTGCCTTCAGGTGAGGTGCTGCCTTCAGGTGTGGTGCTGCCTTCAGGTGTGGTGCTGCCTTCAGGTATGGTGCTGCCTTCAGGTGTGGATCAGCCTTCAGGTGTGGATCTGCCTTCAGGTGTGGTGCTGCCTTCAGGTGTGGTGCTGCCTTCAGGTGTAGTGCTGCCTTCAGGTGTGGATCTGCCTTCAGGTGTGGTGCTGCCTTCAGGTGTGGTGCTGCCTTCAGGTGTGGTGCTGCCTTCAGGTGTGGTGCTGCCTTCAGGTGTGGTGCTGCCTTCAGGTGTGGTGCTGCCTTCAGGTGTGGTGCTGCCTTCAGGTGTGGTGCTGCCTTCAGGTGTGGTGCTGCCTTCAGGTGTGGTGCTGCCTTCAGGTGTGGATCAGCCTTCAGGTGTTGTTCCTCTTGGATGATCTTGTCCCTCTCTGTTTCACACCTGTAAGAATGAGTGATATGATTGATGGGAAACAAAGTGCAGGCAAGACAATGGAGGCCAGTAGTAATCAGCTTGTCACTACACAACTTTTGCCCTTGCTTCAAAAGAGCCAGGATTCCACTATTATTTTTGGGTGATAAGTGCTTCTCTTCAATAGTGTACTTGTTAGGATCCTGTAATATATAAAATATTTAATGGGATTTAAGACATTTACAAATTTGTCTGAAAATACTAAAGAAATTAGAATATATAAATAATGAAAATTTTTGATAAAAGTTCACATGTGAAAGACACCAGTATATTAAAACCATGGAATTGTCTACCTGTCAAAGCCATAAATAACAAGACATAAAGTATAAAATTAGTATATATAAGTCTAAAGTTCTGCTGGATAAATGTTTATGAAGAACTGAATTGCAACACACATTTAATTTAAGCTGTTAGCTTACCTTGCTTAGATATGAAGGGAAAATTCCACATAACTCTTTAGTATGTTCGGTTAAAATCTCTCTCTTCTTCTTGTAATATGTGAGATAATGCAGCATTTCTTGAATGGTATGTTGTTGCTCCTCTCTGGATCTCTTCTGAAGCTCCACATCTTCTACTGCCTTCTTTTTTTGAGCCAGGGACACTAATAAAAGAAGAAAATTTATTTACTGTAAGTAAACTAAAACTCAATTTAATGTAATTACAGTTTAGGTACTTGCATAATACATTTATTTATATATATACAGAAGGTACATTGGGATTGTGAGGATACATAATATGGTAATTGCAATCTTGTAAAGCCACTAGTACACGCTGCGTTTCGGGCAGGTCCTTAATCTAAGAAAATTTTAAGTAGGTATTTACCTGCAAAATTTATAAAAAATGATAACAGTTAAAAAGCAAGAAAAAAAAATAAAAGATGAGAGAAAATTGTAGGTATATTAAAGCACATAGGTAGCTCAGATTGATTGCAATGACAGCTTGAATGGTAGTTTAACAAAAATTAGTAGGCACAATACAGCATATGGCTAGCACATAAAAGAAGACAGCCATGAACACAATGATAAAGTTGTTTGGATTAAGTACATAAAGATTGGGAGATTGGGTAATTGGGTACATAACATACATAGTTTATTTTGCAGTATCAACCTGATAAAAACCTACAGATTATGATACTGCGCCTATTTTACAAATAGTAGTGATGATATTTGTCTTTAAAAATAAGCAAAGCTTATCCATTATGCATGCTAAATGTTACTTGTCTTAATAATGCCAAATTGTAACCCCTGATAAAATAAGATGTAGTTACATACCATTTTTGCTATGATGAGGCAGTAAATTGTGCCATGGCAGGATACCTTCTATTGCATCCTTTTCACTGAGAGTTTCAGAGTTTTCACTATTGTAGGTTTTTATGAAGCCTTGAAGCTTTTTCCTGTCACACTCATTTTTGTGCCGGAGTGAACAGCGCATTTTACTGGATGCTGCAAATAAAGTCTTTTGGGCTGAAAGTTTTAAAGTTGTTACGAAAATTTCCTTAACCTTTACCTACATATAAATTATAGACAAGAGCTAAACAGAAAATGCTTCAGAGTTAACAAAGACAAATAGTAGGCCTACCTACATGAGTGGTAATCAGATTTTTGTGATGCCTAATAGAGTGTGCAACTGCCTCGATAGAATATTTGATGTTCCTCGAGGTTGTTCCAGTGTTTAACTCTAACTCCTGACAAATCATTTGTAGGTCAGATCGCCATTCTTGAATCAATGACTTTTGAACATCAAGTTTGTCGATCTCATTTGAAACTGTTATTTCCGTCTCTCTGGCCTATTTGAAAATATAATAAATTTAATGAACAAATCACATTAACCGTGATGAGTGGTTCGAACCTCTGGGCTTGGCATTCCCAGATGCTTGCTCTAGTCGAATGCGCCACAACATGGTCAGAAGAATTGCAGCCTAGGCTACTAATGCACCCACAATCATTTTTTCTTTATTATGCACCCCCTTACCCATTCCATGGGCGGTTGTGCATGCAGTTCCCCATGCACTTGGTCTATGTCCTCCAGTAGTTCTACCTCTGATGGACCTTTCAATACACATAGAATTCATATTATTGTGATATATCAATACACGGAGAAAGACACTGAAATGGGGGCATGAAAGGCAGAACTACTGAATGACAGAGACCGAGTTCATGGGGGAATTGTGTGAAACCTGTTTGGCTTCAGTGGAAGCCTTGGGATCCTTGTGGGTGCAGTAGTACTCCAAGTTGCAATTCATTTGACCATGTCGTAGCGTAGTGGACCAGAGCATGCATCTGAGAACACTCAGTGCATGGGGTTCGAACCCTCATCACAGTTCCTGTGATATATCACGATACTGTGATTTCTCTGTGTACACATTTGATATTACTTTGAATCATGCATTTACGTTAATAAAATTAAATACTATATACTTTACACAAATTAACCTTATTGTTATATAGCAAAAGTTCAAGCAGTTAATTCAAGGAAATGGTCGCTAATTTATAATGGAAAATATATGTAGTACATGATCTGAACCCATAACTAACCTATAAATGCATTATAATACCTTTCACATATAAATACATTGATGGATGGAAAATGACAATGTCCAATCAAACAGCATTGTCCTGCTTTCTCCTTAATTTGTCATTGTCTCTGCATTTGTTTTTCTTTTTTGATTATTGATTATTTAGAATGATTAGTATAATATGTTAAACAAAACTTTATAGGCATTAAGCACAAGTTCTGTACATAATATTTATGATGTGTGTCCATTAAATAAACCCTCATTTAAATACCAACCAATGATGTTGGGACATAACCAACATCTAATGATTCCAAAGTTTCTTCACCAACTGCCAAATAACTTTGAGTGTAAGTTCTGCCACTAGTAGAACAGTCCGCATTGTGAATGTGTGGTGGTGAAAGTATAGCAGGCAGAATGTCTGGGTGCCACATTGGAAGATTTAAGCATGGGTACATAATTGCAAATTGTATATTAACATATTTACAGACAAATCTCTAGATATTACTATAACTAACCTTATGCTACCAAGTTGTTCAGTGTTATAGTAATTTAATCTCCATAATTGTCTAGCATACACTTAAAAATGGGCCAAAAAAGGACTTTCTGGTACTGGCGCTCAAGAGGTTCTCTAGTCGTCACTGCTATTCTCCGGTGAAAGTCTGAAGAGAAAATAATAGTGTTAGAAGAACAAAAGTACAAGAAGAAAACCAGAAAATTATGCTTATGCAAAATTATGCTACAATGTACCTATTAATAATCTTCAAATTTGGCTACAAATTACCTACTTATAATTATGTGTTAAATTATGGACTTTCCCCATAATGATATGCATGTTAGTGGCATTACCTATACTGCCTACCTGGAGCCCCCTAGAGAGATAGTGACACAAGTTAAGGTAATCCCTTTAGTAAGGTGCTGGGTCAACATAAATAAGCTATAACTAATAAGGACACAAATCAATTGATTCATTTATCAGTGGTATTAACAGCTATATATATTTAGCTAAGAATAAGTTTTTACAAGTGTAACAAAGTGAAAGGAATGTATGAAAATTTTGATGATATATATAAAATGCTCATTGACTTGAACCTGTCTTCCTATATAAAGTATAAAAATGGTAAACACCATTAATGTTGCCTGTAGGTATTTTTGGAACATCTGGTATGTATACCATACTGTCAAAAATCCGATGATCTATCTGAAAAACTAATTGGTAGTGCATTTTTTGAATTCATTGCATAGCCTTATATACTAACAAAAATAAAACAAATTGTAGAGAAAAGCTAACACAACATTATAACACCATCTTGTGTATTCTATGGTACACAAGAAAACATACCTTATACTGACAGAAGAACTATGCATACTGCTGAAACTACTTTCCACAAAATATCTGAACCAAGGGATAGTCCCCCAAGATTTTAAATATGAACATTTCACCCTTACAGTATTAAAAAAAAATCAGAAATAGTTCAGCACAAAACTAATGTTCGATCAGCTTGCAAGCTGATGGTGAAAATCCTAAAGGAGGGAATCATTGACCATCTATCAGTGAACAATGTTATTCAATCAACACACCAAGGTCTTCTTAAAAACAGATGCTACCTGAGTTTATAGTTAGATAAATATACACACATACCAAAAGAATAGGGGGTGGTAGGAGAAGAAAATATCAAAGTGTTCAGTGAGGATCCGCAAGGTCTTCTCTGAGTACTTCTATTTTCTTCTCCGAGGCTATGGGTCCCTACACTTGCACCAGAGGTGGTACCCCTTCTGAATGCTACCTTATACACCTCCTCACTTCTTGGATATGGTACCATGGTACTCAGACAAAGGGTTTCCGGTGGATGTAGTATAAATGGATTTTGCTAAAGACTTTAATAAGGTACCACATGAAAGACTAACAAGGAAATTACAGGTTCATGGAATACATTGTAGAATGGACAAAACAATACTTAAAACAAAGAGAGCAAAGGGTCATACTAAATGGGAATGAATCTGATGAAATGTGGTAAGTGGAGTACCTCAGGGGTACATTTTGGGGTCTAAAATATTTGTCATATACTGAACATCTATGACATAGAATATAATATAATCAACCATATCTTTATATTGGCAAATGGTTAGCGTATCACGAGCACTTTGTCCCTGGGTTCCTGGGGGCGGCAGTGGACCCCCTACCGACCTTGTGGGCGGTAGTGGACCCCCTACCGACCCTGTGGGCGGTAGTGGACCCCCTACCGACCCTGTGGGCGGCAGTGGACCCCTACCGACCCTGTTAGTGGTAGTGTATCCTCTACCGACCCTGTGGGTGGTAGTGGATCCTTTACCGACCCTGTGGGCGGCAGTGGATCCTCTACCGATCCTGTGGGCGGTAGTGGACCCCCTACCGACCCTGTGGGCGGTAGTGGATCCCCTACCGACCCTGTGGGCGGTAGTGGATCCCCTACCGACCCTGTGGGCGGTAGTGGATCCCCTACCAGCCCTGTGGGTCGTAGATCATAACACAGAACGAAAAGGCAATGTAAAGGACCTGGGTGTACTCATGTCGGAAGACCTTACCTTTAAAGAACACAATAAAGTAGCCGTCACAACTGCAAGAAAAATGACAGGTTGGATAACAAGAACTTTTCACACTAGAGATGCTATACCGATGATGATGCTTTTCAAAACGCTTGTGCTCTCTAGAGTGGAGTACTGCTGCACAATGACAGCACCTTTCAAAGCTGGAGAAATTGCTGACCTGGAGAGCGTGCAGAGATCCTTTACTGGTAAAATCCACTCAGTAAAACATCTAAACTATTGGGACCGACTAAAGAGCCTAAAACTGTACTCCCTTGAGCGCAGGCGGGAGAGGTACTTAATAATTTATACGTGGGAAATATTAGAGGGGCTGGTCCCAAACCTGCACACAGAAATAACATCACATGAGACCAGAAGACATGGCAGGATGTGCAGAATACCCCCGTTGAAAAGCGGAGGTGCAACACGTACTCTGAGAGAGAACTCTATCAACATCAGAGGCCCGAGACTGTTCAACACGCTTCCACTACACATAAGGGGCATAACTGGCCGACCCCTCACAGTGTTCAAGAGAGAACTGGATAAGCACCTCCAAAGGATACCTGATCAACTAGGCTGTGACTCATACGTCAGGCTGCGAGCAGCCGCGTCCAACAGCCTGGCTGATCAGTCCAGCAACCAGAAGGCCTGGTCGACGACCGGGCCGCGGGGACGCTAAGCCCCGGAAGCACCTCAAGGTAACCTCAAGGTGGCAGCCAAGTGTGTTGTCTCTCAAGGTAACCTCAAGGTAAGGTGGGCGGCAGTGGACCCCCTATCGACCCTGTGGGCGGTAATGGGCCCTATATACTAATCCCGTGGGCAATTCTGGGCCATATACTCATCCTATGGGCGGCAATGGAAGCCATACACATCCAGTGGGCCTTATTGGACCCCATACCCATCCTATGGGTGGTATTGGACCCCATACTCATCCTATGGGTGGTATTGGACCCCATACCCATCCTATGGGTGGTATTGGACCCCATCCCCTTCCTGTGTGGTAGTGGACCCCATACCCATCCTGTGTGGTAGTGGACCCCATACCTATCATGTGGGTGGTGGTGGTGCACACCCATACCCATCCTGTGGATGATAGTGGTCACCATATCCATCCTTTGGGCAGTTGTGGGCCAAAACACATCCTGCAAGTGGTATGGACCTCTTATCCACCTAATAAGTAGTAGTGGACCCTATACCCATCCTACAGTGATAGTACACACCATTCCATCCTGTTTGCAGTCGTTTCCCCCATAGACATGCCACTGTAACTTCGTTTTCTGTAGACGTTCCTACAATACATTCTTTATAGATGTTTAAAGCAGACACTAGTGTACTCTCCGAATTGTGCTTGCGGCGGTTATGCTGTGGCTCTTTGGTCCCGCCTCTCAACTATCAATGAACTGGTGTACAGGTTCCTGAGCCTACTGGGCTCTATCATATGTACATTATAAACTGTGTATGGAGTCAGCCTCCACCACAACACTGCCTAATGCATTCCACAGTGTTTACAAGACGGTCGATGGGCGAGGACGTCGTTCCGTTGCTCTCGTCTCGCCTGCACCCTTTGTCAGGGTAATACCTCTGCAACATATCGCATCCTACACATCTCCTCCCATGCTGGGTACTGAGATGGAGAATCGGTTAACAGGAGAACTGGCTACTCCCCACGGCAATATTTACATGGACACAAACTCAGAAAGCAGTCAGCCAGTTGAGTAATTTTCAAGAAGTTCTAACCAGGGGACAGAAGAAACGGAAAAGACAGTAGTGTTGACAGAAACGGGGCGTAGTGTTGACAGTGTACCTAACGGAAACGACAAGAGAATGAGGAACGACTCCGAGACTGATCAAACCAGAGTCGACGAACGGACAGAACGATGTGAGGAAGGTGAGGGTCAGCGGAGGTGGAGGCTTCTCTTCCCTGCCTCATGCACACTGGCCTACCACCACAAGCTGCTGTGGACAGTCAAACGTGGAAGAGAACACCGCAAGTTCAAGCCCCTGCTGAAGGAAGGTGTAAACAGACCTTACTTAACGGTAGGTTCTATGGAGGCAGTTGTGTATCTTACCCAGCAAGGATATGATGGAATTGCTATGGAAATACCGGAGGTGAACGAGAAGCTGACGAAGGTAATTATCTACAAATACCTTCAGATTCTAGACCCCGAATTCATCCTCGACGACCAACGAATTACCAGGCAGGACTACTGTATCCCACGTAGTTAACCAGGCAGGACTACTGTATCCCACGTAGTTAACGAGGCAGGACTACTGTATCCCACGTAGTTAACCAGGCAGGACTACTATAGCCCACGTAGTTAACCAGACAGGACTACTGTAGCCAGTAGTTAACCAGGCAGGACTACTGTAGCCCACGTAGTTAACCAGGCAGGACTACTGTAGCCCACGTAGTTAACCAGGCAGGACTACTGTAGCCAGTAGTTAACCAGGCAGGACTACTGTAGCCCACGTAGTTAACCAGACAGGACTACTGTAGCCCATGTAGTTAACCAGGCAGGACTACTGTAGCCCACGTAGTTAACCAGGCAGGACTACTGTAGCCCATGTAGTTAACCAGGCAGGACTACTGTAGCCCACGTAGTTAACCAGGCAGGACTACTGTAGCCCACGTAGGGAACCAGGCAGGACTACTGTAGCCCACGTAGTTAACCAGGCAGGACTACTGTAGCCCATGTAGTTAACCAGGCAGGACTACTGTAGCCCACGTAGTTAACCAGGCAGGACTACTGTAGCCCATGTAGTTAACCAGGCAGGACTACTGTAGCCTACGTAGTTAACCAGGCAGGACTACTGTAGCCCATGTAGTTAACCAGACAGGACTACTGTAGCCAGTAGTTAACCAGGCAGGACTACTGTAGCCCACGTAGTTAACCAGGCAGGACTACTGTAGCCCATGTAGTTAACCAGGCAGGACTACTGTAGCCCACGTAGTTAACCAGGCAGGACTACTATAGCCCATGTAGTTAACTAGGCAGGACTACTGTAGCCCATGTAGTTAACCAGGCAGGACTACTGTAGCCCACGTAGTTAACCAGGCAGGACTACTGTAGCCCATGTAGTTAACCAGGCAGGACTACTGTAGCCCATGTAGTTAACCAGGCAGGACTACTGTAGCCCATGTAGTTAACCAGGCAGGACTACTGTAGCCCACGTAGTTAACCAGGCAGGACTACTGTAGCCCATGTAGTTAACCAGGCAGGACTACTGTAGCCCACGTAGTTAACCAGGCAGGACTACTGTAGCCCATGTAGTTAACCAGGCAGGACTACTGTAGCCCACGTAGTTAACCAGGCAGGACTACTGTAGCCCACGTAGTTAACCAGGCAGGACTACTGTAGCCCACGTAGTTAACCAGGCAGGACTACTGTAGCCCACGTAGTTAACCAGGCAGGACTACTGTAGCCCACGTAGGGAACCAGGCAGGACTACTGTAGCCAGTAGTTAACCAGGCTGGACTACTGTAGCCCATGTAGTTAACGAGGCAGGACTACTGTAGCCCACGTAGTTAACCAGGCAGGACTACTGTAGCCCACGTAGTTAACCAGGCAGGACTACTGTAGCCCACGTAGGGAACCAGGCAGGACTACTGTAGCCAGTAGTTATCCAGGCAGGACTACTGTAGCCCATGTAGTTAACGAGGCAGGACTACTGTAGCCCACGTAGTTAACCAGGCAGGACTACTGTAGCCCACGTAGTTAACCAGGCAGGACTACTGTAGCCCACGTAGTTAACCAGACAGGACTACTGTAGCCCATGTAGTTAACCAGGCAGGACTACTGTAGCCAGTAGTTAACCAGGCAGGACTACTGTAGCCCATGTAATTAACCAGGCAGGACTACTGTAGCCCACGTAGTTAACCAGGCAGGACTACTGTAGCCCACGTAGTTAACCAGGCAGGACTACTGTAGCCCATGTAGTTAACTAGGCAGGACTACTGTAGCCCATGTAGTTAACCAGGCAGGACTACTGTAGCCCATGTAGTTAACCAGGCAGGACTACTGTAGCCCATGTAGTTAACTAGGCAGGACTACTGTAGCCCATGTAGTTAACCAGACAGGACTACTGAAGCCCATGTAGTTAACCAGGCAGGACTAATGTAGCCCACGTAGTTAACCAGGCAGGACTACTGTAGCCCACGTAGTTAACCAGGCAGGACTACTGTAGCCCATGAAGTTAACTAGGCAGGACTACTGTAGCCCATGTAGTTAACCAGGCAGGACTACTGTAGCCCATGTAGTTAACCAGGCAGGACTACTGTAGCCCACGTAGTTAACCAGGCAGGACTACTGTAGCCCATGTAGTTAACCAGGCAGGACTACTGTAGCCCACGTAGGGAACCAGGCAGGACTACTGTAGCCCACGTAGTTAACCAGGCAGGACTACTGTAGCCCACGCAGTTAACCAGGCAGGACTACTGTAGCCCATGTAGTTAACCAGGCAGGACTACTGTAGCCCACGTAGGGAACCAGGCAGGACTACTGTAGCCCACGTAGTTAACCAGGCAGGACTACTGTAGCCCACGCAGTTAACCAGGCAGGACTACTGTAGCCCATGTAGTTAACCAGACAGGACTACTGTAGCCCACGTAGTTAACCAGGCAGGACTACTGTAGCCCATGTAGTTAAATTGGCAGGACTACTGTAGCCCATGTAGTTAACCAGGCAGGACTACTGTAGCCAGTTAGTTAACTAGGCAGGACTACTGTAGCCCACGTAGTTAACCAGGCAGGACTACTGTAGCCCACGTAGTTAACCAGGCAGGACTACTGTAGCCCATGTAGTTAACCAGGCAGGACTACTGTAGCCCACGTAGTTAACCAGACAGGACTACTGTAGCCAGTAGTTAACGAGGCAGGACTTCTGTAGCCCACGTAGTTAACCAGGCAGGACTACTGTAGCCCACGTAGTTAACCAGGCAGGACTACTGTAGCCCACGAAGTTAACCAGGCAGGACTACTGTAGCCAGTAGTTAACCAGGCAGGACTACTGTAGCCAGTAGTTAACCAGGCAGGACTACTGTAGCCAGTAGTTAACCAGGCAGGACTACTGTAGCCAGTAGTTAACCAGGCAGGACTACTGTAGCCCACGTAGTTAACCAGGCAGGACTACTGTAGCCCACGAAGTTAACCAGGCAGGACTACTGTAGCCAGTAGTTAACCAGGCAGGACTACTGTAGCCTACCAATGACTACATTGTATTCCGGTTTAAAGTTGCTTAATTTTGTTGAATCCAATTTGTCTAAAAGTCATAATACAATTACAGGTGCTAGTGTGGCAAGCCCCACTGGCTTTGTTCACTGTATATGTGGCCGTTTTCACCGTCACTGTCGCTTTGTTCATCGTCATTGGCCTTGTTAACTGTATATGTGACTTTGGCTGGCTTTGTTCTTCATCGATCTGGCCTTGTTCACCGTGAATGTCAACCTGTTCACCTTAACTGTGGCTTTGTTCATCGTCACACCGGCAGTGTTAACTATCACCGTGGCTTTGTTCAGCATAACTCTGCGTTCTTCACCGTTGCTATTTTGTTCGCAGTCTCAGAACTTATTTTATTGTTTATTTAAATAACTGTTGTTCCATACATGCACCAAAGTCACACAGACGTGTTAATTATTAAAAGCATTACATTTGCACGTAAGGATATAAAAAACTCATAAGTTTTATTTAAATGAATATAGTACTGATTCTAGTAGTGCCGAGTCGAACCATCGAAAGCTTGTGTTGGGTCAAAGAGATTCCCTTCTGAATCAAGCCTAAAGCACCGTCAAGAGTACTCTTGAAGCTTATTGGGTCATCTCTCCTGAATCTCTGAAGAATTTCGTCAGATACTTGATGAGTCTCGATGTACTAGGAGCTCACGATCCCTAGAGCTTTAAGGTAATAATCTTGAGATGATTTCAGGGCTTTATAGTGTCCCCGCGGCCCGGTCCTCGACCAGGCCTCCACCCCCAGGAAGCAGCCCGTAACAACTGACTAACACCCAGGTACCTATTTTACTGCTAGGTAACAGGGGCATATGGTGAAAGAAACTCTGCCAATTGTTTCTCGCCGGCGCCCGGGATTGAACCCGGGACCACAGGATAACAAGTCCAGCGTGCTGCCCGCTCGGTCGACTGGCTCCCCTAATAGTCCATGCATGCAGTCAAGGTTGCATAAACTGTGGTCAAGGGGCGGACGTGTTGGACACGGAGTTGTAACATGGAGATGACTGCTTCAAAGACTTTGTTTAAACTTGTATCTTTTGATGAAGAATGATATCGACACACTATCGGATATGATATCAGATATCCAACCCCAACCCTCATACACTAAATGGTGTTGTTAATAATGAACTAAAAAAAGTTCACTTTTGGATGTCAACCAACAAACTAACACTTAACATAGAAAAGACCTACTACATCCTATTTGGAAGCAAATCTACAAATGCAATTCAGCTTCAGATTGACAATGTAAACATTAGCAATAAAAATGATGGAAAGTTTCTTGGCATATTCCTAGACAAGAGACTCAACTTCAGTACCCACATACAACACATAACTAAGAAAGTCTCTAAAACAGTTGGTATACTCTCCAAATCAGATATTATGTTCCTAACTCTGCTCTCATCTCTCTATATTATGCACTAATCTATCCCTATCTCAACTATGGTATCTGTGCATGGGGTTCAACCACTGCAAACCACCTCAAGTCCATCATCACCCAGCAAAAATCTGCTATCAGAATAATATCAAATTCTGCTTTCAGACAACACACAGCGCCCTTGTTTAACTCCCTAAACATGCTAAACATCATCTCACTCCACAAATTCTCTTGTGTCAACTACATTTACAAAACCCTATTCTTAAATGCAAATCCTTGTCTGAAACTCTTCCTGGACAGATGTAATAGGACCCATTATCACCACACTAGAAATAAATATCTCTTTGATATCCCCAGAGTTAAACTTAATCTGTGTAAACGCTCTATGCAAATAAAGGGACCCAGTTTATGGAACTCACTCCCTACTGAATTGAAAAGCTGTCCAACTTTTACATCATTCAAAATCAATACTAAAAAGTACCTAATTTCATCTTCATAGTTTTTCACTTTTTGCCTTATAATTGCACTGTATCAATTGCTACCCAATCTCCCAACCTTTATGTTCCCAATTTGAACATCTTTACCATTGTGATCATTGCTGTTTTCTTATATGTGCTGCCAATCTGTTGTATGGGGTTTATAAATCTTGTTTATCTGTATCTTTTGCTACCCAGTCTCCCAATCTTTATGTACCCAATCTGAACATCTTTACCATTGTGATCATTGCTGTCTTATATGTGCTGTCAATCTGCTGTATGGTGTCTATTAACCTTGTTTAAATTACTAATCAAGCTGTCAATGTAATTAATCAGAGCTTTAATATAACAATGTGCTTTATTATACCTACTTATCTCTCTCATCTCATTTTTCTCTTGTAAGGTATCTTTATCATTTATCAATTCTGATTGAAATTACCTACTTAAAATTATCTGCTAGATTAAGGACCTGCCCGAAACGCTGCGCGTACTAGTGGCTTTACAAGAATGTAAATACTGTACTATCCAATGTATTCTCACAAACCCAATGTACCTTCTTGTATATATATAAATAAATAAATAAATAAATAAATAAATAAACTGGCAGCTGATGGCCAGTGTCTGCGACCGTGTGCTGAAGGATTTCCCAGAAATAATATATATATATATATATATATATATATATATATATATATATATATATATATATATATATATATATATATATATATATATATATATATATATATAACTGAAAACTCACACCCCAGAAGTGACTCGAACCCATACTCCCAGGAGCAACGCAACTGGTATGTACAAGACGCCTTAATCCACTTGACCATCACGACCGGACATAATGAGGTGATAGCCGAGGCTATTTGAACCACCCCACCGCCGGCACTCGGATAGTGATCTTGGGCATAGCATTTTACCAAATCACCTCATTCTTTGGGGGCACACGTGAGGAACACAAATGCGAACAAGCCTGAATGGTCCCCAGGACAATATGCAACTGAAAACTCACACCCCAGAAGTGACTCGAACCCATACTCCCAGGAGCAACGCAACTGGTATGTACAAGACGCCTTAATCCACTTGACCATCACGACCGGACAAAATGAGGTGATAGCCGAGGCTATTTGAACCACCCCACCTCATTTTGTCCGGTCGTGATGGTCAAGTGGATTAAGGCATCTTGTACATACCAGTTGCGTTGCTCCTGGGAGTATGGGTTCGAGTCACTTCTGGGGTGTGAGTTTTCAGTTGCATATTGTCCTGGGGACCATTCAGGCTTGTTCGCATTTGTGTTCCTCACGTGTGCCCCAAAGAATGAGGTGATTTGGTAAAATGCTATGCCCAAGATTACTATCCGAGTGCCGGCGGTGGGGTGGTTCAAATAGCCTCGGCTATCACCTCATTATGTCCGGTCGTGATGGTCAAGTGGATTAAGGCGTCTTGTACATACCAGTTGCGTTGCTCCTGGGAGTATGGGTTCGAGTCACTTCTGGGGTGTGAGTTTTCAGTTGCATATTGTCCTGGGGACCATTCAGGCTTGTTCGCATATATATATATATATATATATATATATATATATATATATATATATATATATATATATATATATATATATATATAGGTATGCTATATATAATATAGCCTAAATCACACATTATCTTAGATTCGCGGAGTGGAGATGCACTCCTCTCGTGGGACCCTGTGAAGCTTTCTTCCTGTAGGACCACGTGAAGCTGTCTTGCAGTGGCTTCACCCGGGATACAGAGAGCGGAGGCGCGTTCTCTCTCAGTGGGGGTTCAATAGGCCAGTTCTTTCCCTTTTAACGAGAGCCAATATTCGTAATTTTAGTCTTATTAACGTTGGTTACCCTTTGATCCCTTTCCCAGGGAAAACAATTTAGTACAGATGACGCGCGTCACTTTACATATTATAAATGTATTATAACACATTTTAATTGTTAATTATTATTAATATATTTGATGCAGTATTACTCTTCTCTAAGCTTGATATTATTATTTCGGTCCGTTCTGGACCATTCTCAAGTCCACAATCGACTTGAGAATGGTCCAGGACGGACCCTTCACGTTCTAGTGTGTGGTCTGGTCAACATAGGAAGACAAT